>NC_046223.1:71753367-72069929 GCF_009819885.2 Catharus ustulatus | reverse complement strand
ATCAGTAAGGTATCACAGCTAATCTTTTAAAAATCTCAACTGTTGTAGAGATCAGGAAAATAAATGCTTTTTTCAAAAGCTGATTGGCAATTTAAATATTACTAACTACTGCTTTTATCCATATTTAAATATAACTAAAGCAAAACCAATTATTCAGGGAGGAGGAAAAAAACTGAACTTGAGTTTTAAGAGCTTTCTGGTAGTCAGCTTCTCTTGCCTTTAATCTTCCCTCTCATTCATTTCCATTCCCATTCTCCTCTGTATCTTTGCCTCTTCTTCTGAAGGCAGGAACTCCTACAGTCAATATTCCTGTGTTTGGTCCTTGTTCAAATCCTTCTTACTTGATAACAACCACAAGTTCCTGCTTCACAAACTAGCCTTTCACAGTCCTCTGCTTCTGCATGCATCCCATCTGAACCACAACAAAAGTCAGATGTGTTTTCCATATAATTTTCTACCTTTTTTTGAGAGAGAGAGAGGAAGTAGATTAATGAGTTCTGATGTATTCAGTTATGCCAGATACTTACTCAGCTGGAACATTCACTGCAGATGATCAAATCTCTCATTCAGTTGTAGTCTGGAGTTATTTTACATAAGGCATCAAAACAGTTTAAGTCCTTAACTTAAAAAAAAAATCCAGAACTATTTAAATTGATTAACATAATTTAAAAAGAAGCCAGAACTCACTAAAACATTATCAGAAAAAGTAGCTTGATATTTAGAAAAATAATGAAAGACAGTTCTGCAAGTGTAAACATTTTACTGAGCAGACATAAATACATCTTTAGAAGAATAACTGCCATTAATATAAGCTGAAGTCAATACATTATAAAATGTGAAAACAACTTTCAGCTCTAGTTGAGATGCAAGAAAGTTCTCAAATATCATATATAGTCACCCAGAAAAATGCAAACAACAGATCTAGACAATTCACAGAGGCATAATTTTCTCAGGAGAAAATGAAGAAAAAACAAAAAAAACACCACCAAATAAAACCCAAAAAACTTGAATTCATTTCACACATCTAAAGTACTACATCTGTTCCAGAGAGGTTAACTGTGTTTGTTCTACTTTATTTAGATATTAAACGCAAGATAAAAGATCTCTAGGCAAAATGTAAAAGACTGTATCTTATTTTTGGGAAATAAACAAATTCCAGAGGTGTGTTCCTGCCCCAGCCAATCCTGAGGCTGTTGTGCAGCTCTGCCACCTCTCTGAGCCCAATCACAGCCACGAAGGGAAACTCGTTTTGCTGTTTGTCTCGGCGGCGCTGATGATGAATGGCTGCTTCAGGGGAAGAGATCAAGCTGTGTGGTAAATCTTCCTATTTGTTCCATCTGCTTTTCTATTTTAAACAGCTGCAGTGATCAGCCTGGCACCCTACATTAATACATGTGAATTTCGCAAGAGAAAACATTTCTATAACTGAAAACATGACCTAGGGAGGACAAACCTTTCTGAAACTGAACGCTGCAACTTCTGCAAACAGCTGCAGAAATGTACTATTATTTTGTATCTGCCTCCCAGAAAAGATATGGCATAACCATAGCTCAATTCTACAGCTTTTATGAGGTCTACTTTGCAGCCATAGCTGGTTTCAAGATGATGGTGCTCTCCACATTTTGTCCTCTTGCCTAGCTCCACTTTGCAATACAACTTGTAAGATGGCAGAATAAATATGCAAACAGAGTATGCTTATTAGAATATGCAACTCAAATATACAAAAGCCTAACCTGTAAGCCTTACTTATCTTCTAACTGTGCTGAGGTTTTACTAATGCAAGGTATGCTAATTCAGCCTGGCTCCAAAGGTTACCATTTTAAAGGAATGATTTCAGTAAAGCCCATTACTGATTTTAAGCTAAAAAGACTGGCAAACATGCTGAAACAAGCCATGGTTTTGGGTGTTTTGCTCTCCTTTGGTTATAAACACCATTCTTGACTGGTCAGATTCCAGTGTGGCCAAATGCTGCTTTCATTTATCATTTCACTGTGTTGTTCTTTGTCTCCTGACATACTGTGCAGCACTGCTGTGTCCTACTAAAAAGCTTCCTCACTTCTCAAAGCTAGCTACATTTCAAATGCCAGCAAAACAAAGTTTAGTGTCTTGATAAGAATATCTACCCTACCCCTAGCTGAAATGTTTTAGGATTCTAAGGAAGGAAAATGCTAGCACATGTAGATGCAAAGATATAACATAGTTCTTACTTTTTCTCTCCCCCACCTTAAATTCAGTTTCTTTGGAAGTTTGAACATGTTTAGCCATTTCTGAATTAAAGTAAATGAAAAGTGAAGTGCAATGGCAATAAAATGAAATTGCAAACAACAGCACTGTAGGTTGCCTTTTCAAAGTACCACAAAAAATTACAACATCTCTTAGATAATTTCCACCATACTCTATCTATGGACAATTTTCTTCACACAAATATGTCATGCTATGGAAGTTTTCTAAAGTGCAATGATATATACAAGTTAGCAGAAAGTATTTCAACTTCAACTAAATATACTTCTATAAATTCATCCTATTAGCTTTTCACATAACTCAAAAAGGTTGTGAAGTTCCATGAGCATTACTTACATTTTACAGATAAGCAAACTGAAATGGGGCTATAACTCATCAAAGACCACACAGCAAATCAGAGAGTGGCAAGGCCAGGAATAGAACTCATCTCCCAGGCCATTCCTAGAACTGTTAAGCCCATTTCAATATTACTGAAGCAAGAGAAAGCACATTTTGGGGAAAAATGCCAGAGGAAGATTTCTTAGTAAAGAGTCAGAGAAAACATTTATGTGCCAAGTTCTTGAGAGATCAAAGTCTCGATTATATTTCTGTCCCCTCCTTGCAATAAGACAACTTGTTGAAAGTGCCTTTCAACAGCAGGACACATGAATGTGAATGTGACACCAAGTTGGCAAAGGCTTAAGAAGTTAAGATTTGATCTTAAAGGCTTACTACAGTATCTTTTGATTAGCAGAATTTAAAGCTGACAAGTCTATAGATTCAATGTAAAACTTTGCAAATACAATGACCGAATGACAAAATAACCACAATCCCAGTGCTAATCTCTTAGGAAGAAATCAAAATTATTTGAGAACTGTCTGTACAGCTTCTATTATTTCCTAAGTTTCATTTTAAATAAGATTTTAAAATTTAAATACGTTTGAAGGCTATTGGAGACACTTAGCACCTTTAAGGAGAATTTCAGGAAAAGAATTGTAATTTTCTGTATTCAGACAGACCTAAAGTAGACATTTTGAATATTATTCTAACAGTAACAATACATAGTTAAGTCATGCTACCAAGGCATTTTCTTTTGGTTCACCAGTAAGGACTGGAAAAATTGTGTAAAAAGCCTCTGCACAACCAGCATGAAAAAAAACAGGTCAAGCTAACAAAACAAAACAAAATTCCAAACAAAGCAGAAAGATTCTATTTCACTTACCTCCTTTTGGCAGTGTCTTAGATTTATGCAGATAATCCTAAATTGTCACACACTGTCAAGGAGCTGCAGCACTAAATTGTGACCTCCTCCAGGCTGACAGTTTTTCTTTCATTTGGGATTTCAAACAGCTGAACTTCATTTGCTTTATTTCCCCACCTCCCCACCCCCATGTCCTTCCTCAGCAGTACCTTCTGTTATGCTACTGTGCGTCAGCAGGATGCGTTCCTGCAGCCCCGCACGCTGCATGATGCAAGAATGTGCAATCCAGAAGGGCTGTTATTGATACAGTCCCAGCAAGGTATGTGCCTTATGGGCACACAAAGTTGGGCAGATCCTGTCTGTACAGTCAATACAGAAATCAATATCTTTATGTAGTAAGCACCAGTGGAAATGAACACATCTTTAAAAACAAATTTTTGAATTTATGATGCAACATGAAAGTTGGCATCATGTGACACTAGGAAAACAGTAAGATGATGGCAAAGTAGGAAGCAAAAGCAATGAGATGACAATGACAGTTCAGGGAAGGGAAAAGCTGAAACGAGTTCAGTTTAGGATACACTAAGTAAGACAGTCATCAAGTCATCAGATATAAATATGATCTATGCCCAGACAGCAGAAAATGGAATCTGAAATTCAGAGACCAAAGCTGGTCTACCTCAAAGAAAATTAATAAAGAAAACATTGATGAGTTTGGCAGTGCAGAGTAAGTGTAAAAAAGCTACAATACCCTGCATATATAATTAAAATGATCATAGAGAATTTGCACAAAAACTAGAATCAAAAGATCATTATTAGCCTGGAAATAAAGACATTTATTTATTGGATTTTACCATTCACATTGCTTTCATTTTTAAATTCTGCCAATCTAATATTTGCAAGTTCTGCTCTTTCCTTACAATCCCTGGCTGTAGAGTTTAGTGAAGTGACTGTCTGCTAACTGCCAAGTATTCCTGTGCCTTAGCAGGATATAGGCACTTCATTCCAATAACATGATTTTATTTGGCAGTTGGCACAAAACAGACATTAGGATTATGATTCAGTATTTGGTTGTCTCAACAATCTAATGCTGAATGAACTTTTATCTCCCTACCATTTGGCAATCAGACTATTAGAAGGTTAATACAAGGAAAAAAATTTCTAAAATTTTTTTTCTACAGACATCTTCAAATTTCACAGGGCACCTTTCAAGAGCAAGAAACTAAACAATCAGCCAGAACTGCATAAACTACAAAGAAGTATTTATTGTGTTACTATTAGCTACGCTTTCTCCTAATACCTCTCTCTACTGCCCCATATAAACACTCACACAAAGCTCTTACTGAAAAACACTGCTTTGCTTTGAAAAGATTCTCAAAGGTTTATGCTCTCACAACTTAATGGATCACAGAATTTTCCTTTCCCAGAGTGCTACAGTGAAGGGGAGATAACACTGAACAAGCCTCAGCGAAATCCTCCTATATTCACAAGCTACTGTGTTGCTCTCCCTCACCAACCTGTACTTCTCTTTCCCACTCCAGAAACAGTAACTAGACTTCACCCCTTGTTTCAGGTCCCTCTCCAGACAAGCAAACAAACAGCACGCATTACAACCCCTGCTCAGCTCTGAGCACTGCTGCACAAGGCTCTGCCTGGCCCCAAACTCACCTGAAGCAGTGAGCCCAGAAGCCTCTGTCCTCCAAGAGGCTGGTATCTTGAGCCAGAGGTGCAACCTGCTAGACTGTCATCTGTTGAAAACCATATCTCAAATTCTTCTTCTCCAAGAAGGAAGAAATCACTAGAAGAAATGGTATTATTTGAGCTTGAACTGTGTCTTCATTCCATGAAAGCCTAATGCCAGAGTTCTGCACTTGTTCTCCCCTTCAGCTTACAGAGTGGCTCTTCTAAAATGTAAAAAGTAAAACTCCCAAACCAACACTTGGACAATGTAAACTGTAGGAGCTCAATGCTGTTCCTGAACTCGGTCCAGGTACAGATCTAACTACAGTCACTAACTACACTCTGTAAATCACCCGTTCCAAACCAGCTGGGTCTAGTAATGCGTAAGGGGTCCACAAGCAGGAAATCACTGTGGGATAGATTAAATTAATAAATGTTCACCATTTAGGTCAGGGACACTCCCAGATTTCCAGCAGGGAGAAATCAAAAAGACCATTACACAAGCACAGCTTTACCAGCTTCCATTTTGCACAAACTGCTACTTTCCCTGGTTCCACACCCAAAGTGTAATGATCTACAACAAAAGGGCTAACTCCCAACTCCCACATTTTCAAGGACATTGATAACTTAATGTTAAAAGGAAAACTATGGGGGTTTTGTTTTCCTTTGGTTTCGTTGCTTGTTTCTCTATGTGATATTTTGAAGATTAAAACTTCACAGAAGAGGGAAGGAATCGCCAAAAAGGAAGTCTGTTAACCTGACAATGGGCCAGCCTTTGGTTTTATGTTAGCTATTCCAGAAACAACAACGAACCAAACAAAAAAACCCCAGACTATTTTAAAGTTCCATATTTATAACTCTAGGCTTCTGATGTTCATAAAAGCTTTTACAACTAAGAGGTCACCAAACAGTCACCCCAGGTATCATATAACTAATTCACGTCACTTAGGGAAGGTAGGGAGAAAATTATTAGCCCAGTCTTGTGGGAAAACAGGGAAGAACTGGCCATCATCAGCCACCTTCTTTAATCTACTGCCAATAGATTAAACCAATAATTGTCTACAGCACGACTTGATGTTTGGCATTTGCTACATTTCCTTCCTTTCCAAAATCCTTTAAGAAAAAGTTTTGAAGATGCTGGAATATATGTTTTAGCATGCAGGCATGCTTAAATACAGAAGGAAAAGTAAACATTAATAAGACCTGCTATCATAATAAGTTCACACAACCACAAACAATCAATTAACCACCATCTTGTGAGTTAAATCTTGTCACTTCAGCCACAACAATTGACAGCATGCTCCCCATTTGATGTGTTTTACACAGCAAGTCCGACACAACAAGTCAGGTTTTTATAGATGAGCTACTCCAAAGTCAATGGTAATTTAGTTCATGTGCAATCATGGGAAGTTACCCTAAAATCAGAAGGCCTGAGTGTGAAGGGAAGTGTTAGCGCATACCCTGTCAGCTCAGTCACAGAGAAAAACTCAGGTGCTCTTCAGGTTGCAGATTTTCATGGTCCTGTTCATGAAACCTCAGGCATTTCACAATGCCCATGGCCATCCACTATGAGCAAGATTTAACTACACACATATCTATGTTTGAAAAAAAGTCTATTAAACAGAGTTGAAGCATAGTGTTACTAAAGAGACATGTATTTCATCTCCTATTGTTCGATATAATTAGGAGATGGGGAAATAAAAAGGCCTCAGCACATTTAATATATGCTCTTATGTCATCTACTTGCATGTTTGCTTGAGGCTTACTTCATTTGGCCTGAATATAAACTTGGAAGAACTTCAGGTTCTTTTATTGCTAATGATCTAGTTCCTGCACAGTACAGTCAATTGAAAAAGCTTGACATGGGAAAACTTAAATAGAAACAAGAATACACAGTTCCCTTCAAGAAGAATTTCAGCCTCATCCTCTATTAAACTCAACCCAGTTGACAATATTTGTCAACACTGTTTTGCTCTTCCTCCAGACTGTCCTACTGGTTCTGTAACCCTGTTTCAGCCACTTAGCTGCAGTAGTGCAGGTTACTCACATCTCAGTGCACTTGGATTTTGAAAGTAAGTCGCAAATCCACTAGAGACCAAATGTTTCCTTTCCAGGTGCCAAACTGTTCTATGAAGTCTTATACAAACACCCATTGATATTTTAAAGAACTGTTCTTCTTTCCCCTTAATGGAAACTTTTAGATGCAAACATTTTTCTCTGAAACTAAAGATAAATAGAAAACTCATAAAAAATACCAACAGACACCTAGTTTTGGTTCAAACCTCCAAAAAGAGCTTCTAGCACCAGTCAGTTATAAAAGAAGAATGAATCTACAGTGCCCTCAAGTGTGAGGGGATAAGAATTCTGGAGAAGAAGTCTGGAGATCTAGGAAGGGAGAGAAGTTCTCAAGCCTACAGGAAGGACCCTCACTGAAGAGAACGATGTTTACCAGCATGGGGATAATCACCCTTATGCATTAGGACAGACTGTGTACTATAAACGTGAAGAAATGACAAAACATCTGCACTTTCAACTGCCTTTTCAGATGCTTGTGACCTGGAAGTTTCGTGTGCATTCTCACCACAGGAACATAACAAAGGCAGCTTAGTTATCTAGTGCAGAAGCCTCTAAATAGTAATTCAAGGAAGTACCACTTACTGGAAGGCCAAATTTACAAATACAACAAACACTGTGCAGACAAGTCCAACCATGTTGAAGACAACATTTCTTCAAGAGTCTGAATCTCTTAGCAAAGATCACACTTCACTCTACTACCCAGGAACACAAAAGTTATCTTTTCCAGTTATACAGAAATTGAGGAGGGTAATGCACCTTAACTTAACAAAACCTGTGGGTCAAGTTGGAAGTCACCTAAGTTGACCAACAGGAAGCACCAAAGCTAGGAGTGCCTGATCAGTCTCATCTCTCACTGTGCTAGAGCTTTCTGCCCACCGCAAAAAGGCAACTGTATCTATTCATTACCACAACCTCAAGCCTAGAGACTGCTGCTCCCATCTCAGCAGTGAGATCACTTAAACAAGATAAAGCCCAAGTCCAAGTCATTATTGGGCCCAAGGTGATTTCACTTCCTCTCTAAATGAAGTTAAGATGCCTAATGATGGCAACACAGCCAGCTCTTCCAACTGCATTAGTCCTGCTTTACGTGCAATTCTTAAGTTGTTCACAGGCCTGGAAATGAGAGCAGAAGCTAGCTCAATTCTCTCATCTTGGGAGCCCAGGCATGTAAAGGGCATGATTTTGAACCACCTCAGGGAGAAAAGGTGCTGAACTCAGAGTCCTCACTCTTTGGGAATGTTCTAAACCACTCAGCTATTACTCAGGAGTGGGAGGGGTAGCTCTGGTTTGTTTTGTGCAAAGCCCATCTGATAGGTCTTCAGTAAACATGCTCCAAGAACAGCATGTTCTGCAAGCCCTGAGAGGAGATAGAAGGAAACATTTATCCTCTGGATCTACAGTGAGCTTACTTGAGCACAGACATGGAACTACTGCCCACTTCCAGACCTGGAACACCCTTAAGCAAGGCTGAACATCTGAAGTTCTGCCTAGATGCTCACTGGCTTTAGCTACAGAGTTAGAAGGATCCTGAGTTTTGAAGCTCTGAGTTGGGTCATAAACACAAGCTTCCTGAACTCAGCTCTTGTCCTTAGACTGCATAATCGTATTTCAGTGACCTAGTGAAAACCAGAACCTTAGTGTTGACAAATAATTATAACACAGGACAGAGGAACCCCCATGTTGCAGAACTTCACCTCTTTTATTGTGAACAATACATCAGTGATAAAGCAGGGACAAACTTGTCAATGAAAACACTGCGTAGTAAACTCTGCCACAATTATTACGTAAATGTATCCCAAGTGGCTGAACCATTGCCCTGAATGAGGCTGTAAGAAGCAGTAAGAAGCAGTAAGTAACAAAGCACAAGAAACAGTAGAGCATTGCACCTAAAAATACCTCTAAGATACAAACTAACTCTTTCAGTTGCATACATATAGTAAGGGAGTTGAAACAATTTGAATATTTGCATCTAAGAGGCCACAAACTCCAGCCCCCTTCTTTCACTAAAAATACTACCTATGTTCTGATGCACTAGACACAGGTAGTAAATCTCTGGAGACAGACGCAGTCTCTGTTGGGTCACTGCTACAGCCAGGGCTGAATTAAGTAGAGCACCTTTCCCATGCAATAAGGCCTTGCCATCCAGCAGGCTAGAAGCTAAAATGCAGCCAGGAAGTTTTACCATGCAGGGTCCCTTTGAGAACACACCAGCAACTCCTGTGCACCACAGTCACGCAGCAAATCATATAGTTTCTAGACTGCCAAAGAATTCTATTTTCCACTGTCTCTTTGTAATAGTGGACAATTAACAGTATTTAAATAGATTTTAGCCTTAACAATGCAGTAGTTTTAGTCTGCTTGGAATAAAGAAAATTATTTCACTTAAGATAATACAGTTCAGCAGAAATTATTATTTTATTCCAGTGATAGTTTAAACATGTTTATTGGTTAATTTTGTTTAACAGAAACTAAAAAGTCCTAAAACATTAAATGCCAGCCCTCTCTTCCCAATTAGAATCTACTCTTCTGTTGAATCTATTCTTAGAAAACTGGTTAGGTGCCATGAGCTACTTTAAAATTCTTCGCTGGTAAGCTCAAAATTAAAGTTAGGAGTTATCCACCAAAGCTTTCTAATAATTTCATTTCCCTTAAAGTCCTTCATATAGATCCCTTGCTAAATCCTTCAGAAAAAGAAGATAGACTGATTATGGCTATTCCCTTCACTTAGTACCTATACTACTATTCTCTGGTTAGATCAGGGAAAGTCCATGCCATGGCCCACAACAGAAGACACCATCATACATACTCAGGACTGATTTCCTTCACAAGCCTCAGCTATTTTATCTCAACTCTTTCAATTATTAAAATATCATTGTAGTTGGGCAGAGGATTTTCTTCTGTTGTTGTTTTGGCTTTGGGGTTTTTTTAAATACGTGGGAATGTATGCCTCCTGTGTTCAGAAGAGGTGACTTCTTGCAGTTAGTGCCTTCTTTCCTTCTTTCAGTTTTGTTTTTTTAAAAGACATATTGATGACAAGGCTTCATTAACAATACAGAGGTAACTATAGGGAAGTTTCAGTCGGAGATAAATGCCTTACAAAACTGAAACAGTAACAATCATGAATTGAAATAGAAATAGGCATGAAACTTGCAATATAGTAGCAAGTATTCATAATACATATATAAAGTGCTGATTCACCTATTATCACAAACTTCTTATTCATGAATGCTTTTCTTTTCCCTTTCCTACAACTGTGTCAATCACCACTGCTTTAAGTCAGTTACAATTACATTATTTCTAAAGAAAACTAGCAAGATATCATCACCAACAAAAAACACCTAAAAATCTGTATGCCCCATCACAAGAAGTTTTCATGTTACATAATTAGCATGAGACAAAAAGGATAAAAGTTTCATTTGTCATGAGTTTTAGTGTAATACATCTCAATTCATATTGATGTCACTTCAAATAAATCAAAAACTGGCGACAAAACATAAGACATGAAGTCTCCCCCAAGTGTTCCTTCAAATTCATTACATCTTCCTGGAGCAGGTGCACCAGCTTAAGTTCATTCCACATGGGAGTCCTGTGAAGCACGCACGAATGAGGAATGTCTATTTACTGCTGTGGTAACTGGCATGCCTGGTAGCCCACACTGAGCCAATTTATTCCTGAAAATACTGCAACTGCATTCATAAGACATTACATTTAATCTCTCAGGCCCTGCTGAAAGGTATACCACCACAAAAAAATAGAGATGCTGTGCTTCCAAGCTTCTTATGGCCCACCAAAACTTGTTTCCTGCATATCTTTAGCCACAGTGTAACTTCTCAAATTAAGAGACAAGTGTGAGTGTCAGCTTGGCACAGTGATCACACTTATGGCCACTGAAACTCCAGGAAACCTGAAACCTGTAAGGGGAGACACACGATTGTTCATAACAAATGGAAGTACTAAGAGAGATTTGAAACAGAATCCTGCAGCAACGTTTCAGGATACTTCTGGACAGACCAACCAACACAGGGGCTTCAACCCTGCAAGCACATATATGCATCACTATAACACACTGAAAGGAGCAGCCATTCTGGCAATTCAGGGCTGCTCTCAGGAATAATAGGCAGTTGATTTTTTTCAGGATAATGTCTGTGGTACACAACATCTTTAATGAAGTACCTGCTGGTTTACTTTTAATTTATAATTTTTAGATCATCTGATGGTATTAATGTAAGTACCCTCAGTAAAGCTGTTCCCTCCAAATGTCACAATAAGTGCCCAAAATACTACTGCTAAGGCAATAAATACTTCAGTTCAAAATTAAAATGTTCAGAAAAAAATAAAGGGGAAAAAACCCTAGATCCTACCACAACAATCTAATTAAACCAATGTGTTTAATATCATAATAAGTTTCATCAGAACAAAGAAAAAATGCTTTCCTCTTGTGGTACAAAAAAATATTGCATCCTATTTCTGTAGCACAACACACTCTTTTCCCCCCTTCAAAAAAAGATCCCAGAATTAAAAAAAAAAAAATACAAACATGTATCTCATGCTAGTTTTCTGAAGTCAACATATTTAGAAGCATTCTAGAAAGAAAGATAAGATGAACACTTACTGTTATGATTGGAAAAATGAAAAAAAACCTGTATTTTTCTTCCTATTCTCCATGAGACTTTCAGTCCTTACTGAGGAAGCCTTTCACTGCAAGCACTTTGTCAAAAGCAGAACATTTTCACAAAAACAGGGTTTTTTGGAGACACCAATCAACTCTGTAACAACCAAATAAACACTGATATTCCAGCAAATTCTAAATTTCACTCTCAAAAAAACACACCAAAGAACTAGTTCCAATACTGAGGTGGGTTGGTGCTGGCTGCATGCCAAGTCTTCACCAAAGCTGCTCTATCACTCCCTTCTTCAGCTAGACAGGGAGACAGAAAATAACAAAAGAAAAGCTCATAATCCAAGGTAAGGACAGCGAGAGACCACTCACTCATCAGTTACCATCGCAGGCAAAACATACTTGATTTGGGGAAATTAATTTAAATTATTAATAAATCAGAGTAAGATAATGAGAAATAAACCCATATTTTCAAGCATCTTATCCCCCCCCAACCCCACCTTCTTGGACTTAACTTCCCTCACAATATTTTCTACTTCCTCTTCCCCAGCAATGCAGGGGAACATGGAATGGGGTTGTGGTCAGATACACCGTCTCTGCTGTTTCTTCCCCCCATGCTCCAGGGGTCCCTCCCCACAGGAGGCAGCTCCCCAAGAACTTCTCCAAAGTGCTTCCTCAGGCCTGCAGTTCTTCATGAACTGCTCCACCGTGGGTCCCTTCCAGTGGGGTGGAGCCATTCAGGAACAGACTGCTCCAGCGTGGGTCCCCCTCAGCATCACAAATGCTGCCAGCAAACCCTCTACAGCTCCATTCTCCACAATGGCCATAGGTCCTGCCAGGAGCCTGCTATGCACAGGCTCCCAGACTTCCTCAGGCATGCACCTGTTCTGGTGTGGGATCCTCCACAGGATGTAGGTGGAAATCTGCTCCACCACAGAGCTCCACTGAGACATCCTGCCTCACCATGGTCTGGACCATGGGCTGCAATGGAATCTCAGCTCCGGTGCCTAAAACACCACCTCCCCCTCCTTCTTCACTGCCCTTGTCTGCAGAGCTGTTTCTCTCACATATCCCTCCCTTCTCTCACTGTAGTTGCTATTGCACAGGGCTTTTTCCTCTTTCTTAAAAGACATTATGCCAGAGGTACTACCACTGTCACTGATGGGCTTGGCCTTGGTCAGTGACAGGCCCATCTTGGAGCCAGCTGGACACAGGGGAAATTTTCAGCAGCTTCTCACAGAAGTCACCCTGTAGCTGCTCCGAAACCAAAACCTTGCCATGCAAACCCAATACAAATACAGAGCCAAAGGGGTAAAAAACCAAAATCCATTCTTTATTAAATAATCTGCCCTACACAGTTCCGGGACTTCAATTCCACTACAAGAGAGAAATAAATAAGATTGCTGTAAGATTCTTCTAGAAATTTAGAATTTGCATCAATAATGACAGCATTTCCCTTTAGGGTGCTCTCCTACAGATGATGCTGGATTTCTAAATCAGACTCTGTGAAGGTTCATGATCCCATGTAATCATGTGAAGGAAAGCAACTGCCACAAGGACATAATAGCAATTTCTCTTCTCTGTTTTCTTAAAGCAGTACAATATTGTTGCAACAGAATGTAATACAGCATTCTGCTTCAATTCTTTATCATTCTATGACACTCAGAATCGTTAAGACCTCAAATAACTTCTTAGAAGAAGCTTCCCCTTGCCATTTAAAAGTCTCAGGATTCAAGACTGCTCAAAGAGAGCTCAATATTCAGAAGCATAAACTATGTAATTATGTATTACAGACTATTACCCACGTGAAGAGTGTCTTAGTCTGTAGGAGATGGAGAGCTTTATTTCAATGAGGATCAGAATCTACTGTTGCACCAGATAAAGGAATCAAGTCTCAAATGAGGCTATTAAATTATATTATCCCTGGCTTCTGTTACATACAGAAGAAGATATTTAACATTAAACTATCCCTAGGAAAATCACTTCATTCTATTTCAAAATTAATTATGCTTGGCTTAAGAATTTAGAGTTAGTTCTTTGTTAGATTGCCTCTTACACTGTATATGCATTATAAAAATTTACAGCATGTTGTCTTTCCAATTTGATTTCCACTTACATTTCTTAGCAGTTTTAGACAACAAAGGAGCTCAATGCTTTTTACAAGTCCTGACCAGTTGGACTGTCCACTCTTATTTTTAAACAAATATTCAAGTAGTACTGTAGCAGGATACTCTACCCTGGAATGTGGTCAAACAACTTGGACAATGTCCTGTTTGCAAAGCTATCAGTGGTGGGCTGAGATCAGGCCAGGTGCTGGTTTTGGTATTGAACTATGCTAAAGCAGTCTAGCTAACTAAGCCCAAATCAGTATCCTGATAGCAACGCAAAGATTTGGCAGACAAGCTGCTAAGCTGACATGGAACTGGCAGGTGGCCACTTTATACTATGAAAGTCCAGTCCACTTTCATAAGGCTAGGTTTCTCTAGCATATTCCTTCAGACACTCCTTAAGGCTAAGAGAGGATCTGCCCAAGAGCATTGATAAGGTGAGTTACATCCACATTACTCAATTATTCCTTCTTGTGAGCTTTAATATAATTGCTTTGCAATAGTGCACTGTATTATCCTATATCCTACACATACAATGCTAGCAGTTCTAGCTTTTATACTGTGCAGGAAAGAATTCTGAGGCTAAGACTGCATCCAGCCACACCTGGACACCTCTCTGAGAAGGAATTCAGAAAGCAAGGGGCTCCTTTCAGCAACTTGTGGCTCAGCAGCAGGACTTGACATTCTACCCTCAACAAGTACATAGAGCAGATATTTTGAAGATTAGTATTCATTTTTCTGCTCAATTTTGAAAACACATGATGATAGACTTGTATGTTTGTTTCAGAATCGAGAAGGCATCTCCTTACAGCTGTCTAAAACAGCTACATGTGAAAAGAAAAATCTCACCCCAGACCCTCACACAGGACAGAACCAGACAGGTTATATTAGCAAAGGATAACCTGGGATAACATTCCACTCAAGCCATAGACTTTCACCACAACTTCAAGCTCTGGTCCTCACACACCAGTGTCCCTGACACAAACTCTGAGATTATCTCTTCGAAGACATTTTACTCCTCAAAAGGCACTTTTATTCGTGAAGTCATCAGTAAACAGGGAATTTGTGAGTCTGAGTGAGCGCATATCAAGAAAAATTCTCAGTTTCCCAACACAATCAAGAAGGGCTTTAAAAGATAGTATTAAAATCTGATTTTATTCTCTGTAAAATACTTCAGTTTTTTTGGCCTCAGGACATCTTCCCAAGTATTTTTTAGCAAATATTTTTTTAGAGAACAGACAGCAAGTCATTTAGCTTCCATGTGAAATTTCAGAAAGTAGAACTTTGCAATCCCCTTAGCGTGTTTTTATGCCCATACATGAAGATTTATTGCTACTGGAAATTACTTTTGAGCCATGTGGCTACCCTACCCCAAAGATCTGATATCCAAGAACTGTAGCTCCCTCCCAAAACATGGGGAAGTGTGACACATTGCACTGCAGACCTTGGGCTCTGAGAGGAGGAACGTAGCTGGAAGCCACATATATGTGAAGCACACCACACCTTACCACCACAAAATTAATTTTTGCATCGTGAAGCAGCCATATTTTCCTCTGTCCTTAGGAGTAATGATCTGCACACTAAATTCAGAGTGTATAAAACCAGCACTTTTCCCCAGTCTTCTATCACTATACACAAATATACAGAAAACTCTAAAAAGTATAAAGAATGCAAAATAGTCTGTGCTTCAATCTCAAGTATTCACTTAATGCCATAAGCTACAGAGTTAACTACTACCTTTACAATCTAAAATTTTCACATGGTGCAGTACAAATGGTATCTTCTGCATTAAAAAACAGTTTTCATTCCTAGTGAAACCTTTCTGAAAATCTTGAATCCTTCAACAGAAAGGCCTGACACCAAATAATGAAGGAAAAAGAAGAAACCATCTGATATGCCCAATTTACACATACTCTTCTGACAGATTACAGACAATATCACAAGCAGAACTGCCATGTGCTGAATAGCTAGAAAAGCAAAACACTACAAGGCAAGATAGCAATATGCCTTCTAAAAGCCAAGCAAAAACATTGCCATTTGGTTTATTTTCCTACCTCGTGGAACAGAACAGTAGCAATAAAAATGACAGAATTAAGCTTCTCTTACAGAACACTATTTACACATCAATTTCTAGGTAAATATAAACAATCATTACAAACATAACTCTTAAAAAAATGTAGTCTAGGTGAAGTTCTAAGGTTTCCAAAACCTTTTCTGTGACACAAGTAGGAAGGACAGAATGGACACAAAGGAAGTTACAGCAAATATCAAAAGCAGTCTTATCCTGATAAGGACTTATAACATGATGAGCTCCAGAACACGTTTTGTGCACAGCAGATGCCAAATATTTAGTGCTGTTAAAGGGACACAAGCTTGCAATCAGCGCCAACTTGAAATTCACAGAAAAAGAAAGCTTTTCTTAAACTTTTTCCTTTCTTCAGTCTTTCTTCTACAAAGATATCAGTGTGAAACTAGTTTAGAACTAAAATTTGAATAACTGGAAAATCCAAACAAACGGTTTAATCTGAGTGGAATGTGCTGTTGGCAAACAGGCTGCATTTAAAGTTGAAAGTTTTGTTGCACCAGAACACCAGCAACAGGCTCAGCAACAAGATGCAATGGAAAAAAAAAAAATCTGTCAGAAAAAAGGTTCTCCTACTCCCAAAAGCAGACACCATCCCCCCCTCCACCCAAAAAAAGGAGAGAAAGAAAGAAAAAAGCGCATGGGAAAGGCTTTTGCGCTTTAAATAAGTTTGCATTTTCAATTTGTTCCTCCTTTGAAAAAATTTCATATTATTCAATGCTTACTCACTAGGAGTTTAGGAATCTTTGAGAAAAATATTTGTCTCAGAAGAAAACTGTTAAAAACAATTCAGTTGCAAGCAAGACTATCCCAGGAAAGGAAATTTGGTGAAGAGGTGGTTACACCTTGAATCTCAAAGCTAAGGCCCACAGAGACAATCAGCTATTTAGGCAGACAAAGGACTTGCCAGGAAAAGACCTAACACCAAGAAAACTTTATTCCTGACTCCAGAAGACACAGAATAGTGAGAAAAGTTACAATTTCTAACTAATTTACAGGGGAAAAAAAACCCCACATGTTTTCAGAAGCAGTTTTCAGTTTTTCTACAGTACAATGCTTGAATTGAAAGTTCTTGCAGTTGCACAGAAGAGACACGTTATCAGATTACATAAGTAGCATCACCTCTATTTTTAAAATACCAGCACAGTATATTTTTGGGTAACATTCTTGCACTAGAACACAACACTTGGTGATACTTTTAACCTAAAATTATATGAAAGAACCATCTTGGTTTCTACATAAGGTTGAAGTAAGGAAAATGGTAAATTGTTTACTAGGTTTAAATAGAACTAAACCAGTTCACCTTCCTAAACCAACTTGTGGCAGTAATTTAACCTAAGCTTTCCGGGGGAGGGGGGCAGAAAAAAAAAACAAAGAGCCAAAGGAAAAAAAACAAAAGTCAAAGTCACAGAAAACACCAGGAAGGCAGTAAACAAGAAACAAATGCCACCATTTAACTTTTTTTATTTAATTCATTTATGTAGCTTCAAGTGAAGATTTCCATGCTTCCCTTGATTTCTGGAGAGATAAATTTTTCTCACCCTCCAATCCCTGTTAAACTGTAAACAATTTACTGGAATAGAAAACCATACTGACAGCAAACCATATTTTTGGAAATTTAAACACTCAGTATCCACAGGAAAATATAATCAAGCTTTCAAAACTATTTTTTTCTGGCCCACAATGGTATATTCAGTACTTTTCCACTGTGTTTATTTTAAAAGGAGAAACCCTAACCTGAAGAAAAAGTCAGGAGTAAGATGACTAAACAGTAAGTATTTCTTTAGTGCTCACTTTGCACTTGTCACAGTAAGACAATGTAATTTTCTTTAAAGTAATATACTTTAGACTAACAGAAGATACATTATTTTACATAACCTAGAAGTCCACACATTTTTTACTTAATATTGTATGCTAATATTGACATTTAAATTTTATTTAATTTTACTTAGTATTGTATGCTAATTTACAAAGCATTCCAAAATCTTAAAACTTTTCCCTTTGCTTGAACATCTCCTCAAGATACATAAAATTTCCCCATTTGTGAGCAAAATGCATCCAAATGTAGCCAAGAGCCAAAAATGAAGGTAGTTATTTACATAATAAACCAGACAAATTATATGATTGAAAAAAATCCCAAAAAATATAAATTGGCTTTTTGGAAATTTAAAGCAGAACTTCTAGGAAAACCAATGCAGAGACGGGAAGGATCACTGCTATCCATACACTATTAGTGCCAGAGCAAAAAAAAACCAATTTCAGATAGAGACCTAAGTGGACACTAGAAAATGAGTGTAGATTGGAAAGGATCATATCCAGATATGAATTGAAATGAACCATCAAGTACTAAAATTATCTCTAGAAAGAAACAGAATCAAAAGAAAGTTTAAAAAAAATCTAAAAAAGAGCTCATGTGACTTAGTGACAGCTAGATCAGGAGAACAGATGCTGCTATTTACAAAATGCATTCAAGCTGAAGCATTTCTGGTTTCTACAGATCTCTAGATATTAGTTCCTATTAAAAAAACAAAAAAGACAGGACACAAATCTTTTTTAACTAAGCCACCAATACACATCCTATAATTGCTTATGTTATTACTAAAGAGCAAGAGATAAGGAAACATTTCTGCTTAATTTCTTCAGTTTTAAAGTACTTCAATGCAGTCAAAAAAAAAATATCTACCAAGATATTATCAAATGTGTGCTTCATGTTTCACTTCTGAAAATAAAAATTCTAGTTATGATGTGCTGAAAATCAATTCAGCAGATTCACATAAACTCGTAAGTTTACAGATCAAGTCATTTTGAACAATTATGAGGAAAAGCTGACAAAGCAAAGTTCATTTCCATACACAAAGAGTGGCATACCATTAGCATAGAAAATGATAGAAAGGCTCCAAACACAGAAACAGCATTAGAAGTGCTCCAGATGCCCTGCTTTGCATCACTTTGAGAACGTCCACTGTCTTCAAGCAAATCCTTATTTCAACCAAAGACATTCCCAAGTTCCGGCAATGCTGCAGTTGACAAGATCAGTAAGGGAAAATTTCATCTCTCAGTAGCCTGAAGCCCTAGGAAAGGAGGCAAGTAGGCTGAAGGAGGGAAGAGTCAGATAAGGTCATCTGAGTTTTACTGAGCATTTAGGTCTTTAAAAAAATACATTCACACTCCTGCCCAGAATATTCCCTGACATGTCAAGATTAATTCTACTCCATTAACATCTCCAGCCAGCCTCACCCCACACATGTGATACAGACACATCATCGAACACATTTACAATTAATACTGCAGAGGCAGCAGACACTGTAAACAAGACCAGTAATTTTAAAGCATCATGCCATTACTTCCATATTCTGTCTCAATTTGAGAGAAGCAAGAGTATTAAACACCACCAAAAAAAGCCCATAACAGACAGATGTTTTCTAAACTAGTGATCTGGTGAAGCAACACGTAGATTTTTAAGGGAGCACCTACAATGAATAATGAAATCCATCCCATCCCATGGCCAGAGGAGACAGAACATGCTTTTGTTATGAAGTGAACTCACAAAAAGGGATGTTTTAATTCACTGTATATAAGAGCACTATGGGAAACAGGAACTGATTTGGGTATTGGCGTTGTGCAGAGGGACTAGTCAGCTCCCAGATGGATCAGATTCACCATCACCAGTGAGGACACCATATTTAAATTCTTAAGCTTGAATAGACTATAAATTTCAAGTGAGACACCCTTCTCTGGTGGCTGACCAACAGTAAAAGAATCACAGGGGAACATCCCTATCATGCAGCAGGACACAGACAAATTAACTTGGACAAAAATCCTAAACCTAACAGATCTGCCTAGAATGAGATCTCAAAGTTCGTGAAAGAAAACTACTAGTGTTCTATAGGAAAGCTAAACAAGACTTTAGACAAAGTTATAAAGTAATTCATCAAAGATTACCCCCAGATTAAAGATTTGGAAAGTTAGTCAGTCTTCCATAACACCACTCATCAGGAAAAACCATTTGGAAGCAATGAGCATAATTTTGACCCTCTTTACTCTTAACAAGCCTGCACACAGAGCTCAGACATGGAGCACTCAGAAAGCAAAGAGTGAATTCTCTTGTGAGTTCACATTGCTAGAACAAATATAGCAGTGAAACAGAAAAGTAACTCCTATTTTATGCCTTAGGGATGCACACAGGGGAATTACTACTCTCCTGGCAGAGGCTTTATTTGTCCTACCACAGTGGCAGAGGACACAATGTCTGCTTTGGCTATGACTAGAAGTCTTCCCATCCTTTTTGGATTCTCACTCAATTTAAATTTTAAGTGTTTTGTCAGGATTTGGAAAGGAAGGATATTACCTTCCATCGGCTCTGCCAAGCAAGCCTAGATCCCAATCAGTCCCTCAAGGTTTTAAGACAAGAAGATATATTTGGCTGCTGACATGACCCCTTCTCTTCTGTGCCATAACAGCTGCTGGCAAACTGTGGAATTCTGATACATTTATCCACTAAAGCAGCAGGCCTGAGAAAACAAAGAGGTAATCAAAACCACCCCCTCAAGCCCACCTCATGCTTTTATGTATGAGACAGGTTTCAGACCACAGGTTTGAGCAGTGTTTGTCTGGTAAATATAGTCTTGAAGATCAAAGGGGAAGGACTTAGATGGTTCTTGAAGTCCCTCCAAGCAGTTACCAATAAAAAACACAGAAAAAGAGGCTGGAAAGAAAAATCATTCAGCTAGCAATGCTCTGCATTTCCCAGGGAGAGATCAAATAAGCATCTCACTCCTGCCTGATGTTTAAGAACAGTTTAGATATAGTGATAAACATGACTGGATAGTCTATCCTAATACTGAAATTTTCCCCAAATGTCCAACCCAAGTCTTTCTGGAATTTAGATCCACTGTTCATTCATTCTAACTCATGTTTTCTTTGCTTTTGCAGCAGGCTTTTCATCCCCATTTATTTGAGAACATATTATCTCAAGCATCCTTTTAGCTGACCACATCACCACTAAGTACATCAAACTTTCTTCACAAAAAAATCCAAAGGAATAGAAGATATGACACGAGCTCACATTAAATATTAAAGTAGTTTTAGATTATATGGTGGTTCTCCAGTATTCTTTCTCTCACCCAGCTTGTAATCTATTCAACAATGCATAAAAATGTGTTAAGACTTTGCTGGACAGGACCCTGTAGAGCCTGTACCAAGTAGTTGTTACCTGATTTGCTTGCCTTCTGGGGATGGTTTTCCAGCTAACTTTACTCACTGAAGTATAGTTTATAGATAACAATTCTCTAGCTTGCTAATAAGGGTATCATGTGAACATCGAGGACTCCAGTATATCAACCTATCAATATAATAGAATCTCTCTGCACCACAAGGCCTGTTACTCCATCACAGAAGCACTAGCAATGCTAGATTTAAAATAATTTATCCTGGTTAAGTCTGCTTTGCCTGTTGCTCAACTTCTTTTCCTAGGCACTAAAAATGTGTTCCAACACTGGTCCAATTTTTTTTCTTTGAGCTACAGTTAAAATCCATCAGCTTCCTCATCATCCCATCCCCTTTAGCCTACACTGAAGAGGTATGCACCAAGTAATCTGAGCCTGCTACTTCCCTCCACTATCTTGACATTGCAATCCACTACATGAGATTGCTTCAGCTAGTTGCTTTTTTAAGCACCTTGGAATTTATTTCATCAGGTCCTACTAGATTGAAAAGTTGTTGTTTATCCAAGCAACGTACAGGTTTTCCCCCCCGCCCTTCAGCCTAGGAAGGTACTATCTATGCTTTTATCACAGCTATTGACAACACAGGCCTGATTAACCGTTTCAAAAAACATTTCAATCACCTCAGCTCTATCTGCTAATCCACTAATCTGTGGATCTTCTATTCCTTGCTTTCTTCCAATATTTTATCTATGCCTCCTTATGTTTTTGATCAGCGTAGCTTTATTCATACACCTTTGTGCACTTTCTATGTTTCTTTTGTTTACATCAATGAAAAGAGCAACAGAGAGGAGTCCTTTTTCATTACGAATTTTTCCCTTTAATGCAAGTGTTTGGTATTATTAGACAACTTCTCAAAGAGGTCAAGATTGTTTCTTGCTTATATTTGCCCCCCAGTCAAGCTCTGCATGCCAAATTCTATGCTTTTTGACGCTTAAGGGTTTTATTCTGCTGTTGTCATCTTCTATCCTAGATCTTGTTGCACCTGCAGAACCTGCCCTCCATCTATGTATTGTCTTTGTTTATGAAGAGAATGAATTTACCTGTGGAGAGCAGTATGTTCTGCTGAGTTTTCTCCACTGAATGGTTACAAGAGATTTAAATTACCAAATCTCATCCTTTCAGTGACTCTCCTCCAGCTATGGCCAAACACCTTGTATTTATATTCCACTCATATAGATCTGATTGATCCAGCTAAGGCTGGCAGAAGACTTCTAATGTTTAGACATTCCACTGCTGTTCTTTCCCAATATATTTGTGTTGGTGTGCAGATACCCAGCACACTGGGAGGAATGACGCACTACTCTGCAAGGTCATAGGCACTATGCTATAAATATGTTCAAAATACCCCATGAGCAAGAATTTATCAAGAACTTATGATACGCACTGGGGGTTTTACCTCAAAAACAATTCATCAAACACTTTCAAATGCAAACATTGAAAGTCTCTTCACTTGGTTAAAGCATTGCAATTGAAATATCTTTAAAAATATTTTTTAAATTGTCTATTGAGGTCAAACTGGCTTTAGGAACTTGTTTTTATTAATAAAATCAAAAATTAGGGAAAAGGGGGACTAGTTTGCTGACACTTTCTTTATAACAACCCTTACAAAAACAACTTGTCTATTCTAAATGAGAAAACACATATAGTCTCAAGTAAAAAAGTATATGTTATTATATATAAATATATATATCCTACAATGAGAAAACTCATTGTCCTGCACATGAGCCAAATCAATAGGAATTTCTGTTAAGCAATAATTAATTCTATAGATTGATACAAGCAATATTGTTTATTAATAATAACATTATTAATGCCATTTATTAATAGCAAAGAAGAAAGCCACACACTTAGCATTCCAGCATATATCACAGGAATTTTTATCTGGGGGAAGAAAACCCCAAAACATAACAAAAGCAGGTTTAGAGGGATGCCATGCTGACAAGGCTGCTGCCAAGCCTGCAGCTTACACCAGCCCTATCATGCATTCTACCAACCAGCTACAGACATAAAGCTGCAAAATCACCAGGAGCACCAGCTGCTCATGCTAAATATTTGCTGACTGCCCCAGCAGGCCAGAGGGCACTAACTCAAGGAAAGAAATAGCAATGAGACCACATGGAAAGTTCCAATCTTTGATTTCCTCACTGATTTATGCTGGAAGCAAATCTGAAAGACTAATAAAGCACATTTTGCAGGTCTCCATACTGAGGCAGCTGGGGTGGGGAGGGATAGAAAGAAATATATGAGTCCAGGCTCAGACTTCTAGTCTGGGATGGACCATTCCACAGGAGAGAGAATGAGGGGAGATCCACTTCACAGGAAAACTTCTGGGCTCATAGTTGCCTCTCCTGCAGAGGGCTTTATGCCATTTAATAACTTTAGACAACATAATTGTACATATTGCTATGGACTTCAGTATTGTTTCAGATCCCAAAACAGGGAGATAAAGTAATACAAATGCTAGTACAGTTAATGGGATTTCACATTTTTATGTTACTAAGCTATTTGTCTTTGGAAGCACTGCTGAAAGCCACAAGTTCTGTGGGGTGATAATATTTAATTATTTTATCTGCCATCTTCACTGCAAAGATCTGAACAATATTAATTAACAAAATCATTTCATGCCTGACAATAGTACTCAGCATCCAAAACAGAATACTTGCACTGGATTATTTCTCCAACAAATGTAGATCCAAAGATTACAATGAAAATTTTCACTTATGAGCACAGACATAAGAACTAAGATTTGCCACACTAAATTCATAAAACACAGAATACTTCTCTCAGATCTATGCTCCAAAAAAAGAAAATTTTAAAAAGCAGCTTCTAAAGCATTTTTTAGAATAATATTATATTTAATTTTATTTTGCTTAACTTGCTGGTAAACTTTTACTGCACCTTTTGCAAATACAATTTGTTTCACAGCTATTAAACCTTTCACACCTATGTTTACGAATCAAGCCAGCAATGACCACAGTATTTGAACTTCCATTTGCTGTATATAGACATTTTCTGCCAGAACTTTTTGGCCTAGTTTAAAAAAAAAAAAAAGTAACAAAGTTTCTAAACCACACAATAGTTGAACAGGTCACTAACTTCAAATACATAAAAACCTAAAAGGGAGTCTTCCAGTCCTGTATTCTGATCTCCTCCCAAAATTTAGGTGAGAGATCACCATCTGTTTGGCCTTTGAATAGACTGATATCTTGAGCCTGACAAAAACAAGTCTTCCCTTAGCAGTCTGTTGCAGTAACTCATCACTCTCACTGGTAACAGACTTACTTTTCACACGAACCTTTAACAGGGAAGATGCTGGATTAAGTTTTCAACTCAGTATTCAAGTTTGGGGTGGTTGTTTCACCACCCCAGTTTTTGCTTCAGTTTTTAAAGAAAAGCTGTTAAGCTTTTAATTAGACTATGTGAAACCATCAGCTTTGATAAAAACCCCACACACAGCCTTAACTGGGTAAAATAAGTTACACTGTATTGATCACACTGCACTCGACCGAGAAGTTAGACAAAATAAACAGACTCTTTCAGCTCCAATAACCCAAACCCAAAGTGTGTTTCTATATATGATAATATATAATTTTTATGTTATACATATTAATGTATATAATACATTAATTATTATATCTGTAATACTTTCACATATTATTATGTTTCCCTGGATTTCCCTATATTCAACCTGTTAAAGTTCAGACAGAAAAAGCTCAGTATTGAGAATCAGGCAGCTATCTCCAAGCACAGCCCTATGTATTCACTTGTGATTAAAAGAAATACCCGAATTTCCTTTTCCTACTCTACAGCTAAAAGTAGTATTTTTAGCAGTGCTGACAGACCCATTGAGACAAGAATTCCAAGACCTGCGCAAAAACCTGAGGTGAGCAAGAGAATCACAATGCAAGTAACTATAATTAGACTGTAAGAGTGGAAGAGTACAAACTAAGATTTATTTTTGTTAGCATTAGGTCAGTAAATGTAATCCTCTACTGGCTAGGCTGCCCATGAGCTATGCAAAAAAATAGTTTGGATCCTATCGATGCCAGTGGAGAAACTATTTACCAATAAACAACAAGAAGAGCATTCTGACAGGCTCTGCCTTAACAGCAAGCTCATATGGCTTTTAAAAGTTCCAAAACTTCCCATTTGTCCTTTCAATTTGCAACACTAATATTAACAATATTAATATCCAAATCCTTCCTGCTTTTCTATTAGAGCTAACCGGGTAATACCACAGCACTGGCCATACAGACTGAAACTAGTGTTAAAGTTGTCATTTTAGTGGTTCCTTGGGGATGCCCCAACTTCACAGCCATTCATTGCCAAATCCTCTGTGCTGGACTGCACTGAAAGACTTCATGCTTTTTCACAGGATAGTTGGGGTTGGAAAGGACGCCTGGAGATCATCCAGTCCAAATCTCACTGCCAAGGCAGGGTCATCTAGAGCAGGTGACATAGGAACGAATCCAGGTATTTTTTGAGTGTCTCCAGTGAGATATTCTCCCCCACCCCCCCGCCTTTTAATAACGCTTTTTCAAATATTTCTTCGGAGAGAAAGCCGTAGGGGTGGAGAGTACCTAGCACGTATTAATGGCAGGAATAAATGTGACAGGGTGGATCAGACGCGCACCTCGCGGCACAGACGAAACCCGAAGGTGCCCCGTCCGTGGGCCGGACCTTCGGCCCGGTCCCAAAGCCGAAGGGGGCGGTCTGCCGCGCTCACCTGCACCCCGCTGAGGATGGCCTCGCTCTTCTCCCTCACGTCGGGGAAGGGGCACCTCTTGGACAGCATGAGCAGCCGGGCCAGCGCCTCGCCCAGCCCGTCGCGGGCGGCGGGCACCGGCAGCCCGTCGGCGGCCGCCCCGGAGGCGATGCTCTCTGCGCGGCGGAGCACGGCTTGCCCGATGGTGTCCAGGGCGGCTTCGCGGGCGGCGGCGTCCCGGCTGCACAGCCCGTCCCAGCGCACCTCGCCCTCCCGCTCCTCCATGGGGCCGCCCGGCCGCTGCTCCCCCGCCGCAGCCACCGCCTCCTCTTCAGCAGCAGCCCCGGCGCGGCCGCCCCATGGCGGGCTCCCGGCAGCCGCCAGCCCGCCCACACAGACGACGACGAGCGCGGCCGCGGCGAGCGCAGAGCCCGCTGCCCGCGCCGCATGGGGGGCAGCACGGGCCGGTGCCCCCGACAGCCGCCGCCGCCCTCTCGCGCCGGGGCTGCCGAGCGAGCGGCGCCGCTGCGGCTTCGCCTTTCCCGGCAGGGAGAGAGGCGGCCACCACCCCGCGGCGCCGGCGGCTCCTCCTCCCTGCCCCGGGCATGGAGGGAAGGGGCGGCCCCGGCCCTGCCTCTCCCGGGACGGCCCTCAGCCCTCCCCGCCGGGGCCGCCACCGACCCCCGGCCGTCCCCGCACTCGGGGTTGGGGGGAAATAGCCCCGCCCAGCACGGGGAGGCCGCATGACAGACACGCCGGTCAGCCAATCGTATTTCAGCGCTCGCAGCCAGGGGGTCCAATCGGAGCAGGGAGAGGCAGTGCCAGGAGGGGCTGCTGGGATTTGTAGTCCGGTCAAAGGGCGGCCCCGTGGCCCTCGGGGGAAAGACTACGTGTCCCGGCAGGCAGCACGGCGCACGGCCAGACTCCCGCCGGGAAAGGGGAAAAGGCAGCGTTCGCTGCTGGGTGAGCGCGCGGTGTTCCCGTCGTCCTGCTTGATAGGCTTTTGGGGGCATTCTGCGACCTGTCGCAGCAGGTTATGGAGAGCCGATGGCTGGCGGCAGCCGGGGGTGAAGCAGTCCCCGTAGCGGTTTTCCTCAGAGCTTTGCACCGGCAAGCGTTTAAGCACGCCCGTGTTTCACTTGACCACGTGTCAGAGCCGGAGCCTGGGCTGTATCCTAAATTAGCGCGTCACCGGGAAGGGAAAAATCGTCGGTGCTAGCGAAACACAGTCCCGTCATCACTTGGGATAAAGGAGGGATGGGAGGGGGAATCCCTGGAATATTCACATTGAGGAACAGTTCCGCGGTGTTTTTATCCAAATTAATCCCAGGGTATTTTTTTTTTTAATCCCAGTTGTGCAGGGGCTGATGAACCTGGAGAAGAGAAGGCTCAAAAGGGGGGAATCTTACCCCTGTATATATCCGGACATTTATATGTGCCTAGAGGGAAGGTGCAGTGAGGATGGAGCCAGGGACTCACACTGAAACACAGGAGGTTTCCTCTGGACATCAGAAAGCACATCTTTTACTGTCAGGGTGACCAAGCACTGGCACAGGTTGCCCAGGGAGGTTTTCCACTTGCTGTCCTTGGGGATATTCAGAAGCTGCCTGGACACTGGACAGCCTGGGTAGCTGTCTCTAGATGACCCTGCTTGAGTGGGACCAGATGGTCTCCAGAGGTCCCTGCCAAGCTCAGCCGTTCTGTGATGAAGTGTAATCTGCCACTAAAGGGGCTGGCATTGCTTTTTCCCTTGCTTTTCCTGCAGAAAAAAAAATGTGCTGTTTATGATAAATTTTTATTTTCAGCCAAGTCAGTTCCTTGATCCAGTTCACCTCTTGGCAGAGAAGAGGAGAAGAAAACAAGGGCAGAGCTGTTTGCAGCTGTCACATTGAAGCAATCATGAAACTAAAATTTAGAGTGTACAGAAAGGCAAAAGAATACTTGGCAGTAAATTAGAAACAGGACACTGGGCCTACATAGAATCTTGCATAATTATTTTTAGCTTGTCATATACACATTTCCCACTCTAAAATTCAGATGTCAAAACTAAAGGTAAATGCAGAACAAGCCACTCATGCTGCGGAAAGACACAGAAACCACTTCTGAGTCCAGGAACAGAGCCTGGACTGGCTCATCAACACCATCCATCAACAGCTCTCCTATTTGTAAAGAATCTGATTTCTTCATCTGGCATCCCTTTGTTTTCTGGAACGTTTCTTTAAAACTTGGACTTACCTGTACCTTTGAAGGAAGACCAGTCTCTTTTTTTTCCCATAAAACCCTCTCTGCAAGGAGGCTGCATTGCCATTGTTCAGTAGGGTGGACAGGCCTGGGCTGCTTCATGCAGCTGCTTCCTCCAGGCCTTTGGCACCCTTGTGAACAATGTATCTGCTGAAATCAGCACTACCTGTAATAAATATGAGTCTTGACTTCGCTAAGCACTCAAGGTCTCCACCCACCATAACTGATGGGTTCAAAGAAGATAGTTCTGCCAGTGCCTTTTATGTTGTTGGAGGGACTTTTTGTTTTGTTTTGTTTTGTTTTTACATTAGCTACCACTTCAGCTTGCCATCCCATTCTGTTGTCACTTGTTATGGTCTCCCATTTTCTTGTGAATGGGCATGTCACATCTGTTTGCTTTATTTCTGTCAAAATTTTGATCTCCAGAAGTTGGCTAGATCTTATTTTTCCCGTAATGAGTTGTTGGGAGTCTCTGACAATGACTACATATATCCAAGATCAGTAGAGTGAACCAGAATCAGAGCTGGAACCTTGGTGTTTTAGACTTTGGTACAGCTATATTCACACACTGAATGCCAAGATTGATTGAAAGTCACAGCACTGCCTTTTATCTTTTAGAAACTGTTTTTTCCACTGGCTCCAAATGAACTCTGGCTACAGGAAACAGATTGTGAAACTGGCTCCAGGGCCTAAACTTCAGATTTCAGCCCTTTGTTTTATAGATTTTAATGTAGTACTTAGGGAATAGCAATGAGGATGGCTTTATTTTTTTTCCAAACCAAATCTCTGCAGTTTTCTGATACCAGGTCAGGCTTCTTTATGCATTTCAAGAC
Source organism: Catharus ustulatus (assembly GCF_009819885.2). Classification (NCBI taxonomy): domain Eukaryota; kingdom Metazoa; phylum Chordata; class Aves; order Passeriformes; family Turdidae; genus Catharus; species Catharus ustulatus. The sequence continues at coordinate 72,040,939 of NC_046223.1, read as the reverse complement.
ATTGTGGAAATCAAGGTCAAAGGCTACCAGTGGAATTAATCCGAGCCCAAAGTTAGGGGAATGTGTTTGTTTGATTTGCGTGTTCACTGACTGAAGTTAATATGCTTGTTTTTGATCCCGAAAGAATGGATAAGAGAGAGGCAGAATTATGAAGGAAACAATCTGGCAACTCATCCAGAATTACAGCAGTTGAGTTTTCAAAATGATAAGCTGAAGAAAAACAAATTTGTGGCTGTTTTAAACCTCAGTATTTCCTTCCTTCATGATTTATCAACTTCCTTTTTTTTTTAGCTAGATAAGGACTTCTATAGCCATATGCAGATGACATCCAACAGCAGAATTATTTTTTAAAATACTGTATCTAGTAATTGTATTCATGTCCTTTCTAAGATAGAAGATTTAAAATATATTGTATTTACTTTTGAAAGTTCATTCCAGTTTCTGTATGTTACAAAAGAGCACTTTACTCCAGAATGCATTTAGTCAAGTACTGGAGAACTAATAATAGCACAGTAAAACTTGTGCAGTCTAGAAGGAACTGCTTTTTAAACTACATTCCTTCAACTGTTTTCCTTTACACCTGGTTTTGTTAAGACTTATTTCAATTACTAAATACCTAGGATGGGATGACTTCAAAAAGTTCACCCTCCCTTTTTAGATCTGTGTTTTGGCATGTTGCCACAATAAATGGCACTCCAGAGTAAAATACATTTTTCTTCACAGCTATCCTCTGAGAAAACAAAGTTCTGTGACTCCTGTTTTGCAAAAAGACACCAAAAAGCCAGAGGCTACTCTACTGCCTTTCAACCCAGGCTGAAGCTTGGTACAAGCCCAAACCATTCTGTTTGGGAGAAGATGATGCCCTTTTTTTGCTTCTGAACTTGTGTTTGTACATCTAATGTGTTCTGCCGTATTATGTGTTGCAGGTGTACATTTGCACCAAACCCTGCCACCCTGCCTCCTTAGAGGTCACAAATACAGCAGGGATGGGTAAATTAGACACCAACTTCTTCTTAGGAGACCAAATCTTCCATGCAGGAAGTCTGTGGAATAGTTTATGCTGGAGAGTGGGTTGCTTTGAGAAGGGCTAGGCTTGATGTGCCAGAACTACAGGTTGCTTAAAATCCTGCTGGACTTTGCTGACTCTCTGACTACACTCCACTTAACTATAAATGTAACCTGAAATACTGAGGACTGGGAAAACAGTATGGGTAAACTAAATGTGCAGTTCTGAAGAACTCCTGAGCAGCCACCTGAGCTCTTGTTAATCTGTTTCTGAATAGAAGTGTTTGAAAATGCCCCAAACTGGGCACCTTGGAACCTGGCCCCCCTTTGTTTCCATTGTGATCTAGGAAGCAGGTGGAGCAGTTCCAAGAGAAGTCCTGCTGACTGGAACCTCTCCAAGCCCAAAAAGTCAGGTTCTTCTGTTGTAGCCACAGATGGCCTCAGTACCTGGCAGAATTTGGTAGAGTGCTCACCTTCAGTACATTAACCCAGGGATTAAAGAATTGCCTTTTAGTTCAAAGGCATTTACATCAACATCTCCTGACTAGCAGGAGAGTGTCTCAGGTGCTCAGGAGGAGTGCAAAATGGAAGGGAAGCATCACCTCAGTTGTTGAATCTGTGCCCTATTGGAAAGGATGGCAAATGCATGGCACTTGCAGGGAACTACAGGGAAGGAGACACAGGGATTTGAAGGCACTTTTTCCTGTTTTCTGATAACTTTTCCCAAGCCAGTGTGTTTTTTATCCAGGAACTATTTATGACAGAAATGCATAAATTAACCCCAGGACCCTGTTTTGATGATTGAACTAAATGAGAGAGACACCTCCTTGTTTTACTGTCTTTCACCTCAGCTGCCTTGTCCTTTTTGAGACTTACATGCTTTTGGGAGCAGGGTCATAACTTCAAACGAAAAGGTGGTGACTCGCTGTTTCCTTCCTGCTCTTCCTCCTCCCAGTCTAGCATGGTGGTCAGGGATGAGGCATGAATGCTCCCCAGGAACTCCCACTTCCTGGCCAATGCTCTGACCACTGGGTAGCAGCACAGAGAAGGTGTTTCCTCCAGCTGCAATTTAAAAGAAAAGGAACATTGCTTATTGGGAATTTTATATCTGCTGACAGCCCAAAAGGCCCTTTAAGCACCTTTGGCAGGCTGTTAACACCAACCTTGGTGTTTTCCAGCAATAACACAAAGAAAAATGCTGTGACCAGCAGCCACATGAACTGAAGTCAGAGACCAGAAAAGCTACAGAGGCTCTTTATTCATTGTTTTAAAGAACAGATTTTAGCACTCACTGCCAGAAGAGGACTCCAAATTCTGAGTCTAAAGAAGATAAAGGTGCCAAGCACCAGGGTGGGACTTCACCCACGTCTATGTTCAGTTTGCTCACCCCAAACCAAAGGTCTTGTTACCTCCTCACTGAGTGTGCTGCTTGTTTTGGATCTATACCTGCATTTCTTTTTCATGCAGGGAATGTAAACCTGTCATTACCACACTCTGCCCTGAGGCTGAAAGGCTCATGTATCCTGAAACATCACTCCCTTATCAGTCCCAACCCTCTGATTTGTTAAGGTCACACAGAACAGAAAGAATTGAAGTCAAGAACCTAGAGATTCACTAAATTTCTTTGCATTCAGAAACTGCATGTAGTCAATAGGGTAGAAATGCTTATAAAAAACTTTATAATCAGTTGAAGTTAGTTTTCTACCTGCAAATGATGCCTTGGGTTTTAGCTTTTATTCCACAGATTTTGTATCATTTTACTCAGATTTGCTTTTTCTGTATCTCCAAAACCATACAAGTTTAAATATACGGATTATATAAAACAGGTAATGCCTTTGACTGTTTTAAGTTTCCCCAGGCAGCTCAGGGCAGAAGTAGTGATAAAACCATTTCTGCATTTCTGAATACTCATTATACCATATGATATACAAAGTATTTGGCATTTATATCTATAATATTGTTCAGGATGTGCAATGTGGATGTTAGAATTGCTATGATTATTCTGAGTCATATAAACAGATTATATATTTTAAATTCATTCTTCTACAAAATTGGTCTCCAAAATAAGATCAAGGAGTTGCTCTAACTCAGATCTGCTTTCATTATTTCTGCATATTAAAAGACAACTATTTCAGACAAATATGATTTTGGGAATAATTTTTTGCCTGGAGTGAAATTTATCCTTTCCTTTTCCTTGTTAACTTTTTTTTCTCATTCTGTTTCTTAGGCTGCCTAATGTACAAATACAGAATGGAGTTTTTGTTCCTTGACAGGTACCTAGCTATTGGTAGCACAGGAATATATGAAAAAAATGTAGGCGTGGTTGCTGGTAAAAAGAGACAAATCCTATGAATAATTACCCTCTTTGTGTTTCTCTGCTCATCCATGTCAAGCTTTTGTGGTTATCTGTCTAAAATCTACCTCCTACTCCATCTTCAGGCTCGGTTAAAGGATAGTGGATGAAGAGACTGACACTTTCCCTGAGAAAGTATTGGTAAAAACTGTAGTTTACTTTAAAAATAAATTCCAAGGCAACAGTGGGGACACAATCTGTGTGTTTCATCTGCCTAGAGGGCAAGTTGCAACGTTCAAAACCATCTTTCAGTGATACCATTAAATATTTGAGACATAAAAGGTGAGAATTATTATGCAGTAGGAGTGTTTACTGTGAATGAGTCAACACCTGCAGTAACCATCCCCTACCTTCTTACATTTCTTCACTATGATTGTCATTTCAAACCACCCTTGTATTGGCCCTGCCCTACCCTAATATGCGTTTTCTTTTTTGCATTTGCCTTTCTAGTATCTAGTATTCTCCCTGTGCACAGATACAACAGATACAGTCTTTTATACTGGAGTCAATTATCCTTGAAAACCTTTCCTTTACACAACAGCAAACTTTTTTTTTTTTTTTTCCAAAGAGTCCATTGCCAAAGCAAGTACAGTAATTTCACAACCATAAGGCGCACTGGACTATAAGGTGCACCCCCCCGGAGTTGGCAAAATTCGCAACTTTGTAGATCATATAAGGCGCACCGGACTATAAGGCGCACTTTTTTTTTGCAGCGAGGATCCATCCCCAGTTCCCCCCGCACGGTTGCTGGCCGAGGCCCCGCCTCAACCCGGCAGCCATTGGCCCCCGGGCCCACCTGTACCCGGCAGGGCAGGGCTATGCCCGCCACCGCTCCGTGCAGTGTCCCCAGGGCTGGGCTATGTCCGCTGCTGCTCCGTGCAGCGTCCCCGGGGCCCCACTGCTCCGGGAGTCCCCTGGCGCCCCGGGTGTCCCGTGCCCCCCTGGCACTCCGGGAACCCCACGCTGCTCGGGCACTCCGGGAGTCCCATGGTGCTCTGGGTGCCCCGATGCCAGCAGGCTCGCTCCGCGCCGCCGCTGCCCCAATTCCAGCGGCTTTCCCCCCCCCCACCCAGTAGTTGCCCCAGTGCCAGTGGGCCCGCGCCAGGCCGCCGCTGCCCCAATGCAGGCAGCTTTGTCCCCCTGCCCGGGCTGCGCTGCCGTGCTTTCCGCCCACCGCGCAGCCGCCGCCCTGATGCCACCGGGCTCGCCCCGGCCTGGCGCTGGCCTGATGCCACCGCCGGGCGGGCTCTGCTCGGCTGGGGACTGTTGCGGGCCCACACTTCCGGGGTGGCAAATGTCACAACTTTGTCCATCATATAAGGCGCACCAGACTATAAGGCGCATTTCCGGGTTCGGGGGAAAATTTTAATCAAAAGGGTGCACCTTATAGTTGTGAAATTACTGTAATTCTTTCTTGCCTTCCAATCTATCAGAACACAGTAAACTAAAGAAACTACATGTGGAAGACAGTGTGATGGCATCAGCAGGAAATAACAGAGGCCTTTTACATTCTTCATGTAGAGCACTGAGGAGAACACCTTCAATTTCCACATCAGTCAGCATACAAAGCAGCATGTCTTGGAACTGGATTTTAAGTATGAAAGGAAGAAACTTGATAGTTAATTTTGTTGGTGGGGGGTGGGGCAAGTGAGTATTTTTACTTTGAAAAAATCCTAGCTTTTTATGCTAGAAGAGGCAGTAGGAGAAAAAGAATACCAAATGGTAAAGGGCAAGGAACAAAGCTGTAGGATAATGTAAGTACAATAAAGAGAGAGAAGATGAGAGACAAAACCCAAATGTAACAGAAAGTACATAAAGAAGAGGAACAGAACTGTGGGTGAAGTGAGGAAGTGTATTAATGACCATTTTTTGAGTTTCATTTGATATTTATTACAAAAAATGTTTAATTACTTTGGACTGATTAAAGATACATAAATGTAACTTTTGATAGCACTGTTTTACAGGCTAAATATTTTCATGCTAAGATAGCAATTATTACTAGATAGGAATTTGCAGTCTTGCTCCTCTAAATGCTGTTCAGTTATCATCTGCACGTAGAGGTTAAAGCAATTTACACCAACTTGATTTCCCCACCAAGGGTTGATTGTGAGTATATCATGTGCTGTTGAAGGCCCAATTGGATGAGGAATTTAGTCTGCTGTACTCATTGAAGAATACAGCGAAACTATAATAACATTTTGACCCAAGTTTGCATGCTTGATACACTGCCAGGTTAGAATCTATTCCCCCAAAAATGGTTTAAAAATTGCAGGTTTTTTTCTCCACTGGGTTATTTCTTTGCCTTATCACAAAATACTCGTGTAACTCACTCCATTTTCTTTCTTCCTCTTTTTTTTTTTTTTTCTTTTCTCTCTTTTCTCTCTAGCAAATAGGAACTAGAGAAATACCAGTGTGAATGCTTAGAAGTGAAATGCTGACATAGTGAAAAGTCTTAGGAGTTTTGGGCATTTGTTGGGTTGTTTGTGGTTTGGGTTTTTTTAATTAAAATGCAGGGCTTTATCCTACTTGACAGTACATATGGTGTCATGAGGAAATAGAGAATTGCATTTCTTTTCCTTTTCTTCCAAGAATGAAAAACAATGATTGTATGAAAGTTCTGCATAAGACTTGATGTTCAGGAAAGGATGGGCTTTACTACAGTACTATCAGTGAAGAGACTGGAAATTTATCCAGTTCTGAGACTGCCAGTGTATATCTCTCAGTTTGTAAAACAAAATGCCTCCCATGGATTTGGCTGTGTCAGTTTTTCAAAACACTCCCAGGTTCCTTAATTTCTTTAATAAATTTTTGCGATTTGCTCTGAACTTATTTAAAGTGGAACTTGACTGAACTTAATAATCACATTGAAATGTTTTATTGATTCAGTGAGGTTTCAGTTCCTATTAGTTTTGCAGCTGCTAGAATCTCATGTCTAACCCACTTATATTAGAAGAGATATGGGAGTATCAGCTGCTTAGATATGTCCTGAGCATTGTCATGTGTTTCAGGCTTATTAAAGTGGTTGTGTCAGGATGCTAGAGACTGGGTGTTCCCAAAACAACAATGCAGTTTGCCCACATTATTTCTTTTTTTTTTTTTTTCCTCTGTGGAAGGGCTGTTCTTTGTCTGCTGGGAATAAGGCTGAATGTTGCAGCATAGCTAGTTCAGCTGACCAAGCTTTTCTTCCAGTTCTCAAAGGAAAGTGAAAGGGGAAAAATACACCAGTTTGGATTGTGTCACACAAATGGCTTCTCGCACAACCATTAGCCAGCAAGGCTTGGCTCAAGTAGGCTAGGCAGCAGCCAGAATTTTGGGAGCTTCTCAGTATAGCCTGTATTGGGACAGTTGTTTAGAACATCTCTTATGTCAGATAAACACTGAATCAATCTTTGGTTTATCTAAGACATTTTTCCAGTTATAAAAGAAACCACTGTGGATTGTACATGCCCAGTAGGTCAGGCCAGAAGATAGTTATCTTTGTATTTCTTTCTGCAAAATGCTTTGATCTGCTTTTTCTTTTTCCTCTTTGAAGGTGTTCTGACAGCATCTCTTTCTTTGGCTCTAAAAGGTTGCCCTCTCAGCAATTTGAATGAACCAGTGTCCCTGTGAGATAGCAAACATCAGAGAATTTAGTGGAAGTATTCCTTACATTATCACATTATTCATTTAGTGTGTCTTTTGGGAGACTGTTAAGCTGGCATTATTCCCTGAGTCTGCTGTTGTTTACATGTGGAAAAATCTTCTCTGTATGCTGCTGTACAGTATGTTTCTGGACTTTTCACTTCAGGAGACTTTTTTTCAAACTTTGTAAGTGGCTTGCATTGGAGGAGAGGAACATAGAGGAGGGGAGGAGGATGATGAAACTATAAGTGATCTTTCTGTAACACTTGGGATTTCAGTTGCGTTCAGTAATTCTCCACTGTTAGTGACTTGCTTGGGCCAGAGAGCAGTAACTAAAATGTCAATTGATTTTTACAGCAACCCAATCCAGTACTCTGGCTTTTACTGCTGGCCATGTTCAGCAAAAGTAAATAGAAATGGTATAAAGGTAAATTATATTAGTACTTAGATGACTGTGATGAAATGGGAAATTCTGTGTTTGTCTTAAGGTACCAAACTCCAGTTTGCTTGCCCTCTTCTGAGGAATTAATGTCAGATATACAGAGATGGACCTGATGGTGGGATTGCTCCCTAGTGTACTTTGTGCAAGCTCACTCTCAGCCTGCATGTGATGGTGAGCCAAGTGGCAGAAGTCGTCCCACTGAAGGGACCAGCCCTTCTCATGCTCACACTCCAGGGCTGAGTGCTCCAGCTGCAGAAAGGCAAGAGGTGGGCAGAGTATTTGCATTAGTGCAGTCACAGGGCTAATGTGCTATGCCTGGCACCATGCACAGGGTTGCAAATGTGTGGCACAGAACTCCATGAGCCTCGTTAAGTCAGACCTGGAGAAAAACAGCTGGCTTGCCCAGACTGATGTTTAATCACAGAATATTCTGAGTTAGAAGGGACCCATGGTAAACCCGTGGGTGCAACTAAGTTACTCCATGCTTGATGCAGCCAGTGTTGGAACCAGTTACTTTGTATTTTTCTGGATAAAATAACACCGGATATCTGAGAATCGCTACTGCATCCCCCAACAGAGGCTGTGCCATTTCCCTTTAAAAAACCCAAAGGGCCAGTGCTGACTCCAGATATGACCTGCACAGCACAAGTGCTTCACCCTCCTCACCACAGCAGTGTAGGATGCTAGGGTGAGAGCAAGGCATTTCTTCCTTCTTCCCCTCCCCTCTGCAAGTAACTGGGGTATTTTGTCAGCCTCTGTTTAATATGCATACCTTCCTTTGGCTCTTGCCCAAACTCAAAGGAGTGCATTGCTTTCCTCAACCAAGGACTTGTCTAAACAACTATATTCTGTCTTCTTTAAAGAGTGCTGTTCACGTGCTAAATCCCCCTAAGCCTTGTGGAGTTACATTAGTACATTGTTGTTGGGGAAGCAATATCTGCTTTAAAGCACCTCCCTAGGACTGTGTACCAAGTGTCCATGATGGTGGCACCATGGAATAAGAGAGTGGTTTAAGCCTGCTGTATAAGACTTTTTAAAAAGCAAACCTGGTTGTGATGGTTTTATGTGATGTGAATTTTTAAAAAATTCTTTGTGGGGGAAAAGTTGTGGTAGGCCAGTTGACGTTCAAGCATACGTCAAACTACTTAATTATTTCCTGATATGTTTCTTGTTGCAGTGGGCTGGAAGTGGCCAGGATGTTTAGTGATGTCTTACTGGTCTAGAGTGACCTGGTCCTTTTCCTTGTCTGAAGTCTGCATTGTTGTAGATGTTCCTCCTGTGCAGCTTGGTTGCTATAAACTGTTTAGCTGCTGAGATATTAGGACTTGTCTGCACCAGAGCACTTCTACCAGAGTAATTATGCTGACACAGCCTCAAAGCACTATAGCAACCATGCCCTCAGCTGCTCCACACGCCTTTGTATCTGAGGAAACTGTGGTAAAGCAAGACGTCCATAACTGTCTGCAGCAGTTTCTGCAAACACAGGTGTCTCGGTCTTGTGGTGTTTTCTTTCACACCCTTTGCTGAGCCTGTGCTCTTAGGAGCAGCTTGGGGAGCTCCCCCTTCAGCTGGTGGGTGTTTATTATCCCCTGCTGTGCTGGCAGTGTTGTGGGGTTTTGTGCTGAAGCCCACACCAGATTACCTGAATCACCACCACCAGGCAGGTGAGCTGGCCTCTTCTCTTTCACTTCCCTTTGGTTTCACTTGCAGAACTAAAGGGGTTTTATTTCCCTGTCTGCCAAATAGGTGTCCCCCATGCCCACCCCCCCACCTTTGTATTACTGAGCTTGTGCCCAAACTCTCAAATTTTCTACTGCTTTATTCATTATTTGCTTCGGATCACTACCCTCCTTAAACTGTGCACAGACACATCTCCTTGGAAACAGAAAAACTTGTTTATGTGAAAGTAATAAGGAAAGTAATTGATGTGGAGCTGTGCAGGCATGCAGGGGAGCCATGTTCCACTGGAGGATGGTGGAAAAGCAAGTCTCCACTTACACTGACTGCTGGAAGGTTGGATGGTATGAGCAAAAACCACCTTCTTCCTCTGCTATTTCCAAAGTTGCCTTTTATTCACAGCAGTGGTAGGAAACTTCTTGCCTGTGCATATGCTCATTTTTATAGACTTTTTTTTTTTACTAGTCTTTTTCATCACCAATGTGAAGGGGTTGTATAGCAGCAGGAAAATTTTTAAGTCTTGCTTATCTCTTATTTTCTGGAACTCCATGCTGATGCACTGTGCCATACCAGGACCATCTCCTCTCTTGACTTGGCCCTGACAACCTCTGTGGCCACAAGACTTTCTCATCCGTGTTTTGAGGTTTCTGCTGCTCCCTGCTTTGTGCCTTTCACTACCATTGCCCCTTGTGCTGTTGGACAGGGTCAATGGACCTGGCCAGCTGTTAAGGTCAGGTGTCCCTGGATGGTCTTTCCCAGTTCTTCAGAACAGAGGTAGGGGGTTTTTGTGGCCATAAATGTGGTGGGGTCACTAGATGGGACCTCTTCCAAGTGATGGTGGGGTGCCTGGCTGTCTGCTACTGCCAACCCAGCGCCGAGAGCTTGTGGCCTTGACCTTGAGCAGGATGGCAGCAGGGCCCCATGGAGAAGTCCTTGGAAAAGACCTGTGGCAGGACCTGTGGGTAGACTCCCTCTTTGGGACCAGGGGGCTGCTCTGAATGGTGTGACCTCAGGGGTGTTAGCACACAAAACTGGTGATGATTGGGAGACCCCAAGTCAAGCAAGCCCTGGTGAAGACAGGCTTGTGTTGACATGTCTGTGATGACAGTTTGAAGGAAGAAAGAAGGATTTCTGCTTGCCTTCAGTTTAGTGCATACCTTGAAGAGGCAGTGTGGCTGGAAGATGATTTTTTTGGGGTTTGTAATACAGCCTTTGGAACAGGCTGTAAGAGCTGTAAGTGCTCCTAGAAACTTTTTTTGTTATTGAAAACTTTTTTCCCTGTTTGCCACCTAGTATGACTGTCTTCTTCTGGGGTATGCTTCATCAGCAGGCTCTAGTCTTGGTCTGTTTCTTCCTCATGTTACTAGATACCTCCTTTGGGTGATTTTCTTGGGGACTAACACATGCAAATAGCCTTACCCAAGTGGGAAGACTTTTCCAGCCTTGTATTTTAAACACAAGAAATACGTAACAATCATAACTGTTATATCACTGAACCTTCAAATAAGCTGTTTTTCTATTAGCTAAAGCTGTATACTTCTTCACGACTTAGACTGTAGCAAGGGAAATGCTTGATACTACTTTGATAGTTAACTGCAGGATGATTTCAAACTTCCTTCAACTTAAGTTGTATTAGCCTGAAGCACTTTCTGCACATTTCACTGTTCATGTGTTGAGTATCAAGAAAAATTTCTATTTGACAGGGTGTGAACTGTTTTCAAATGTGCTTCTCATAAAAGAAAGATTGTGAAAAGGTGGAACAGAAAGGGAGTGAAGAAACAGGACTTAATACACGTGCCTAATAATGGAGATAATACTGGGGATATTGCATATTAAATATCCTTCTGTTATCTCAACACTAAATGTGGAGGACTGTGTCTTTATTATGCAATAATGGTAAATTATTTACCATATGTAATTTGGTTTTGCATCCAAAAAGATGGGGAGAGAGCACTAAGGATACTACAAATGGAAACAGGCTGTAAAACCTGGAATGCTTGCTCTGCAGGGAGCACTTTGAGTCAAGATATTGAAGTCTGTAAAATAGTTAGTAGAAAATACTCTTAGTACTGGGGTTTTAAAAGGACAAAAATCACCATAAGTTATTAGAAAGCACCTAGAAAAATCTTGGAAATTTTTGGCTGGTTAAAGGAAGCTATGGTTAGTGTTATGAAAGACATTGTTTTAGAATTGCATTAAAAGACAGTGTTCTTCTGGTGGGGTGTGGGTATTATTATTATTATTATTATTATTATTATTATTATTATTATTATTATTATTATTGTTGTTGTTGTTGTTGTTGTTGTTGTTGTTGTTGTTACTACTAATATTATTATTATTTTGGTGTACATGATCTTGTTTGATATAAACAGAGCCAGGAACAGCCCAGTGATGTACTTTGGAAAAAGAGTCTGTTAGAGAAATAATATCATTAAATGGTTTTCTCTCTACAGGCTATGGATTCTGAATCAAAGAACAGTTTCATAGGAAGCTTTCTTCAGCCACCAGATTGGATGCTTCCTGCAGCCTTTGTTTATAAAGAATCAAAGAAGTTTGCAGCTGCTGCTGGTAACAGGCCTTCTCTCCCAAATAAGCAAGGTATAGCCAAAATATGTCCTTAAAATGGTCTTTTTAATTGTTCCTTGTGAAATCTCTTGAGCAAACTCCCCATCCTATTTGACTGAGTTCAATGACTTGCTGCAGTTATCAGTCTGGCATTGAGACAGGATGTATATGTGTCCTGAGGGAGTAGTCTCCCTGAAGTCATATGTCTAGAATGGAAACCTCTTCAAGTCTTCTAACATCCTTGTAAACTTTGGCTTTGAAATTTGTTTAACTTAAAATTGTCAGACTTCCTCTGAAAGCAAAGGAGAATGCTTCAAACTCAGTAAAAGTAGTTCATGACTTCAAATACAGTAAAAAAAAGGATCATTAGTGTAGTACACTGACCTGAAAATGACTTTGCATTGTGCTATTTGACTCCGTCCAGCTTAAAATCACTTCTAAGGTTTTGGGTTTGGTTGGTTGGTTTTTTGGTTTTTTTTCCTGTGTGTGGTATGTTTCCTTGGGAGAACTTTTGAACAATTCAGACACCCAGGAAAGTTAGTAGCCTGAAAGTTAGTTCCTATGAAATATGGTTGTCATGTGCCTTAATGGGTAACTACTCTGTGGAGCTCACAAGGCAAATGCTCCATGGCTTAACATATCTGGGGAGCCTGGGGAATCTTAAGGATACCCATACTTGGACTTATTGTTATGGACAACTTTGCTACCTTGCACTGACATAGCCTGTGACTGTGCATGTGATCATTGTTCTTCACTTGAAAAATCTGATTTTTGTAGTAATCTTATACAGAGTTTGGTCTTTTTTGCATTGCAGTGATCAGTTTAGTGCTATGTAGTGAAGTGGTTAAGGAGGTATTTGGCATATCAATTAAAAGATGGAAAAGATGGTCCCACTTATCCTTTGACTTTCTGGTATTAGCTTTTTGTTTTGTTTTGAGTTTTTGTTTGATATTTATTTGGGTTTTCCTGTTGTTTTTGTTTGATTTGGAGTTTTTTGTTTGTTTTTTTAATGGATCTGTGATAAGATAATGACAGTTGTTAAGGAGGTAGCAATATTTGATGGTATTCTTTAGATGAGAGAGTTTGAAATAGAGACACTATAAATTATAAAGTGTCAGAAAATAAGCTTAACTTACAGAGCATGTCTTAAGCTTCCACAGGTCTGTATGCTGTTTGGAGAGCTAGCAGACTTTTTCTTGTAGCTGAAATTGCAGCTTTTAATTTTGGTATGATTTGACACATACTGATTTGAGGCTGAAAGCAAAATCTTCCAGATTTGTTTCTATGGTTTAAAGAATCATCAAAGACAAGATACTAGATGTTGAAACATTACCTTTTGAAACAATAATGCATATTTAACAAGATATCCTTTGCTAAATTGTCCATTGTATCTAATGTCTCCCCCTGTTTTGAGCATATTTTCTCTTTTTAATCTGTCCAGACCAGTTGCCTTACACCAAAACTTGCGACCTCACTTGTGTACTTGTGTTCTTTGCTTCTATTTAAAGAGAAGCCCCAGGGTTTATTGTATTCTATTTGCCATGATTTCTTTGTGCTTGAAAATAGTTTTACTCATAGGGCCAGGGCTTTGTACCTCAGTTATGAAGGAAATATATCAATTTTCTCCCATATATGTTCTGCATATGTTGGTGTACAGCTGGGGAATATAATTGATCTTGGGAGTGATCCTGGAAGAAAATGTAGGTAGTATATTGTAATGTGAAGTGTTTTCTAATAATGATTATCATCACCAAAACAGGAACTGTTACTTAAAGTGTAACTGTTGTATTGTTTGCTAGCTGTAGTGGCAGCCCTGAAAGCTCTGCAAGAAAAAATCTGCCGTCTAGAGCTGGAGAAGTCACAGGCTGAAGATAAACTGTGCAGCCTTTCCAGAGCAGCTGCTCAGTACAGGAAGGTCTTAGAGTATGAATCCTACGAGAAGGACACAGCACATCAAGAGCTGATGCAACAGAGGAAAGGTATTTCTTTGAGTGATAAGGTGTAACCACAGCAACATTAAGACTGTATAATCCAGGGAGTGTTTTGTTTTGAAAAACTGCTAATTAGTGCAGTCCCTTTCATTTTTTGCATCAGAACTGAGGAGGGACAGGAACTTGGTAATTGCGGATGAAGTTGAGATATTTTTTTACATATATCAATCAAGTATTGTCTAAACCATAAAGCAATTTTAAAGACTAAGCTTGTTTCAGGTGATATGTTCAACTCTTAAAATAAGCTAACAGCTGCTTACATAACACAGCTAACTTGAGAAAAGATAGGAGAAGAAAAGATTCTCCTATCTCAGATTCTGGTTAGGTATCTGCTGATACAAATCAAAGTAACTGAAGTGCTCATGCCTTTGGAATTCAAATTAGGGACTAGCTTTGAAAAAACATTTTGATTCTCATGTCTTATATATAAAATACATTTTAACCACATGACTTGTTCAGACTAACAAAACTGTTCTTGCCTGTTTTGAAGAAGAGAATTCCTCAATGAAATGACTGGCTAAATGTGTAGCTCTTTTTGCTGTACTGAATGTCTTGTTTCTCTCTGTAGATGAAAGTGTGCAGTTAAATGCAGCACAAGCCCGCTGCTCCCTGCTGGAGAAACAGCTGGATTACATGAGAAAAATGGTTTCCAGTGCAGAACAGGAAAAGAAAATGATTTTAGAACAACAGGTGAAGCCCTTCAACATAATAACAAAGTAGTGACATAGTTTAAAATTATAGAAATGTGCAGGAAGTTTTTTTGTGGTCATTGTTTTTCCTCAGCTCTGCTCAGGCTGCTAGCAAACAGAAAAAACTTAGTGTATGGCTGATGACAACCATTCAATGAATTGTATGAAAAGCTCCCTGGGTGGAACTCCTAATGAGCAAAACCATGCTAATACTTGCACACTTGGTAGACAAAAAAGCTGCTGGAAGCTTAAGTTGTCTTTGTCTGCCTGGTATTTTTCATCACTTTGCAATTTAAAAAATATGGAATTTAAACTAATTAAATACCTTTACTCTGGTGTGGGGTGGTTTGGTGGGGTTTTTTTTGCTCTCTGAAACAATTTCAGTCAGTTGCCAATTCCTTTCTTGCTTATTTTTTCCAGGCTCAGCTTCAGAAAGAGGAAGGTCAGAACTGGTTAGAACTGCATGCAAAACTTGAGAAGCTTGAAATGCTCGAAAAAGAGTGTCTTAAACTTACTGCTACTCAAAGAATTGCTGAAGTAAGCATGCATGGAATGACAGTCTGAAAGTCATGTGGTATCATTTTATGGCATACTATTAGTAGTACTAAGTTTTGCAAAATTACCTCTGTTAAAGCATACCTGACTGAATGCCATCTTGGTTTCATGTGCATAAGTCTTTATTCAGTCTGGACTTTAAAAGTTCCTGCAGTCCAGTTTTATCCCCACATTACAATTGTGAGCTCCTCCAGACTTCTGATTCAGCATGTCATTGAAGTGGTACTAATCATTCTTGCCTTCAAATTCAGGACAAGATCAAACACTTAGAAGAAAAGCTGTGTAAAGAAGAGCATCAGCATAAGCTAATACAAGATAAAACAGCTCAGGTAGACTGAAAAGATTTTATTTTATCTTATTTTTTAGTACTGAAGAAAGCTATTCTCTCAGTTCAAAATGCCTTTCTTGTTTGATTACATTTTAACTCCTCACATTTATTGCCCAGACAGAACTCCTGAAGTACTGCCTAAATCAGTTATATTTCCATATTAGAAAGTTTGCCAGGTATGTTGCATATCTCAATGAAGAAATATTCTACTTGGGTTTGTATTAGTGAAACAGTTCATCAGCCTCAACACTGCTCAAAGTGACCCAGGTAGAAAAATAATTTCTAGAAAATCTATAACTGAATCAGGTTATTTTAATTTTCAGTAACTCTAAAGTGGTCACATATGAAACCATATATCCCAAGTGAGGTTGGTTATTGTGTTTGTTATGTTTGTTTTCCTCCCTTTCTTAAGATCTGTAGAAATCTAATACATAGGGCTGTACTTGGAAAAAGCTTAATCGGTAATATGTTGTTCATCAAATGAGATCTCGTATAATTCATTATTCTGTGAAGCCATAATCAGTTCATTGGGCCAGCATCCATCTGAAAGAAGAGTGTTTGCCAAAGAGAGCAAAATGGTGAAATCTTTTGTTAAAGGGGCAAGGCAGTTGTATTCCAAACCTCACTTTGTGCACAAGTAGCAGCCAGTTTGAAAGAGAGACCAGTTGTGGGGGAATTCCGGTGGGGTGACGTGGGGACTGCAGTGCTGAGGAGTAATATTTTGGAAGAACATAAGCAAAGCTGATGCCTTAATTTAATTCATCACTGCTGTTAGTTCATATACCTCATCCAAGGATGATGGGTTTTCTTCAATCCAGGAAACTTTAAATAACATACAGATTTGTAGCCCAGATGTCTGACCACCTCCAGAATCCAGCAGAATGACGCAGTTGAAAACTTGTAGGTTGTTTGGTTTCTTGCTTAATCTGCTTGCTGCTGCAGAGCAAAAGGCCTAGTACAGAGATTTTGTCTTCTGAGAAACATGGTAAGAATGACTCTCCCAGAGCAGATAGTCTAAACATTTGCTAAGAAAGGACTTAGATGCAGTAAACTGAGTGCTACAGTAGTGTTAGTACCATCTTAATACACTGCAGGATGCATTTAGGTCTGTTGGATCTGGACTGGAAAGCACAGGGTGTGGTGTGGTTCATTTCCTCTTGATGACAGAAAAGCCAGAATATTCTCACTTTAGAGGTGGACCTCCAGCGTTGTTTAGCTGGAACTGTAACACATGCCAAAACAAAGTCCTTGTCCTGTGTTTAATTGGGAATGATTATCATCCTGTTTATCATGGGCCTTGATAGCAACTTTGAGCCACTGAGCAATATGATTGTCCAGCAGGTTTGACCTCAATGTAACACAGGCTTAGTTCTCTCTGTCTCCAGATTGCAAGAGCCAAATGTTCACATAATTTGGATTTTATTATCAGATCCTCAGCATTCAGCAGGATTGGCTTATGTCAGCTGCTGGTTGTCACAGTGGAAAAATACAGCTGCTGCTGCAGCTGAATATGAAAATCAGGAATAATAAGACAGAGCTGCAAGATCTCTGCCTGATACCCTGCCTTCCTTGTAATCTGTTCAGTTTTTAAGAGTAGCTTATGCCTTCCAAGCAGGACAATTAATAATGCCCTTAATTGGTTCTTATCCATGCATGAAAGAGAGAATTAATTAAACCTTGCTATTTCATACTTGTGGTATTACATTAAATGTCTGTTTTCTTTTTTGCTTATTGCCACAGCTTCAAACAGGATTTGATATAAACAGAATTTCGGTGTCTTCAGTAACATCTCAACATGAACCTGAAAAGGAAAATGGGAAGAACAAAAAACCTAGGAAGGTAGTGTGGAAATTTTGATTAGCATACTTTTGCTGATAGCATCTGACTTGCACAGAGACTGGAATTTGTGAAAATGGTGATGTAAGAAGCACTTGATTCATATGCTGCACTTTACTCCACTTCTTAAGTGACAAAAAGTGCTAAATAACTCTTAAACCGCCCCCCCCCCCTCCTTTTTTCTTCCTTCCTTCTTTAATAAAAATGGTACTGGGGCTGATAGGACATCACTAGAAAACCTTTCCTTACCAGCTTGACTTTGCCTCTGTTAAAGTCTTGTTGACATACCCCATGTCCTGTCTTAGCTGCCTTTCAGTTTATCTGGCAAAATTTGTTTCCAAAGGAGTTTTAGCTCAATATCTTAAGAAGGTGTATTTTGGGGGGATTACTGAAATCAAGAAAATTTATTTTGCAACACATTACAGATCAGTCAAAATTTTGCAATTGTGGTTTCGAAAACTAAAGTAAACAAGATTCAATTCCTTTAATGTTAGCCTACATGTTAAACAACTCCTACATGCATATGGAATAAAATTTACTTGTGTCAGCTATTGGAAAGTCTTACTTGTTACACATACAGAAGGGAAATTTTTATTTCAAACCAGAAGAAAACTGAGGTGATGCATTTCACTGTGTATTTATACTGAATTTTACTGAAAAAAGGTTTAAGATTGTACTCTTGAGTCAGCAGATTGGAATTTCTTCTCTTATATTTTCTTATGGCAGAGAAATCCTACAATGAAGAAAATGCAGCTTTTGCAATTACATGTAAAAGCTGGTGAACTACCTTTTGTGGCTGGGAAGGTAGGTGAAGACCACTATTCTTACTGAAGTGACATCTACAGTTAGAGTAAGGCTGTGTAGTTGTTAATTACTTCTATAAGCCACTGATCATTCTTTCTTTAAGTCCGTCAGCTCCAGCCATTCTGTCAGTGCAAACGTACAAAGTGTGTTGCACATTATGAAGCATCGCAATCCGTGTATCTCATCGCAAAGGCAAGGAGGAGCTACAGCTGGAATTTCAGGACACAGTGCATTTTCAAAATCTGTATCCTCTTGTCCCACAACACCCACTGCCACCAGGAGCTTTTCAGACCTTCTGTTGGCCTTAGAAGATGAGCTGGGCCAAATGAGCTCGTGAGTACCCATCGTTGGTGTTGTGAGTAAACGAGACTTTAGGAGTGGTCCTGAGAAGCAACAAGGTGCTGTAGTCATGCCTAGCCTGTTTCAGCTATAGGACTACTTGTTGACAGAATGACCTGAGCAGGCTTGACTAGTAGGATTTTTCTCATTCAAAAAATTCTTTCTGTCCTGGTGTTTCACTGGTCTTGTTTTTCTGCTTTCACATACTGTATTTAAACAAGCTGCTACTGAAGTAGCAGATGCAGCAAATGAAAAGTCTTTCAGACCTGTTTTAGACATTTTAAACATATTCTGAGGTATATAGAATAAACCAAAATTTTTCTCCTGGAGAAGGCTGCAAAGGTGGTGCTGATATTGAGTAGGCCTGCAGGATGCAGTCAGTCTGGGTGGTGGAATGGGTTAGTACAGCTCTGGCATGAACAGTCCTGTCACAACATCTCTCCTGTTCCTTTGTACTCGCTCTGTTCTTTCCTTACCGGTGTACCTGCCGGGTCTTTGTGCTGAGTCAGTCCAGTGCTCATACTCTTAGCTCGTTGATAGCAGGAGAACTTGCTGGTCCTGTAAGAAGGTTGTGAAAGAGGGACGGTCTCCTGCCAGAAAATGGGCAGGGTGTGGAAGAAGCTAACACTTCAGATGGGAGTGTATATATCTTTCTAGCCATGCAAGTAAATGTGGATTACATACAACCTGTTGTGATTTTAGGTATCTTCCCACTAAGGCAGGCTTCTGGGGCTATGGGCCAAAGCTCTGTAGCTGGTCATAGCAGACATGTCAACACCATGAGCTGTGGTTTGAACAGAAGCGGATGTGCTGATTAAACCAGTTAGGATGTTGACGCTGAGTTGAAATGCTTGATGTGGTAAAATTTAAACTGGCAAGCAATCTCAAGTTCAAAAAGCAATGTCTAGCTTACTCGTGGCAGTTCACTGACAGGCTTTTTTTTTTATTGCAACAACCAGTTGCTTCAATTAATCTGTCAAGGAGAAGCAGTTACTCAGAAATCAGAAAAGAAGCTCTGACCTTTGTAAATTGTTCAGGTATATGGATATCAAATGTACACAATTTCTTTTACTTAATCTAGTTAGTTTAATTAAGCAGCCCACTTCACTGTAAATCTTTTTGAGTAGAATGTTTTAATTTGAATAATTTGTCAGAAAAATTGCAACTTGAATGTACAAGTTTAAAAATACTTTTCGTATTACACTAAACCTTCAAAGTCTGCACTAAGTTGGGCAGGAAGTGAAAATGTTGGACTGCATAGCTGCTGTTCACTTTCAAAAATCTCATTTTGCACACTATTACACATGTAGTTGTTATGCCTGTGGGAAGAGGGAGAAAATGGACATCAGCTAAAAATTTGGAATGAGAAAATCAGACTCAGGGGAAAACCTTTTCTCTTTCTCATTAATCTTCCAGATTAATGTATATTGTGTGAGAGTGGAAATAATGGTAAATTTCTGTACTCTGCACAAAATGGCTAGGAACTCCTGCAGGAAGAAATCCTAGTGACTATATAATGAATACTTAGATTGCCATTCTTGTCTTTAATAGCGAGCATCAAGAACTTCTGGAGCAGACTCAAGAATCCCAAGCTCGTGAAGACCTGCAACAGGAGCTGGATTGCCTTGTAAAACAAATGGAGATGAAAGGAAGACAAATATCCAAACTGAAAAAGCATCAGGCTACTGTAAGAATGAAATGTAAACTATCTACTAACATTCTTGCTGAAAGGCTGCCAGAACTCTGCCTCCTGTTGTTATCAGCTAGAATGTCACTGGAATGTTTTAAGCCAAGATGTTTCAGCATGGATGATTATAATTAGGCTGCTGGCTCATATTTTTGTACCTCCAATTTCTTCATTTGATCAAGAAAAAGTGCTTACAACTGGCAGTTAGGAATGTATGCTGGTGGGAAAGTTTCCTATCCTGTGGCAGTTCTGCAATACAGAGCTGTGTTGCACTGTCTCTCACTTCTGCTCACCGTGTTAAGACAAACTGTTGGAATTTCATTCCTTTGTATCCTGTCTCTCAGGGGAATGAGAAAATAGAAGCTGTAATTCCTGTGCAGACTGGATTACATGTCCTCTATATTACTGAAACATTGAAGCTTTTTTTATAAACTAGTCTGTTGACCATAACTTCTCCAAAATCATAGCTGGGCAAGCCTTTCAGTTTTGTTTAACCCTTAAACTGTCCTCATTATGACAGCATTTAGTTTACAGCCACAGATAACAACTTTTCATTCATGCCCATATAAAATTCCTCTTCTGTAGTTGAACAGCCTAACTCTTTTGTAGCAATTTGAGCATTTGATTAAACAACCAATCCATAGTTCTGTCTGATTGTTTTCTGGTTTTTCATCTTATGTTTCAAGGTAAATACTCACCTGAGAACTTTATCTAGACAGGAAACAAAACAAAACTCAGCATGAGACCTTATGAAAGGAGGAGATTGTGTTAATTTTAATCTGACCAGTATGATTCATATTCATTTTTGATGGATTTTACTCACTTAAACTTTTTATCATCCATGTAATTGCAAGCTTTATGTCATAGCAGATGTGTCAGACTTGCACGTTAGCAATATGGACAAAGGGCATTGACTGCTGAGTCCTCACTGCTTCTCTTGGCAATGTCAGCCTTTTTATTGATAAAAGTCTTATATTCTTGAAGACCCAACAGTTATAGTGTTACTCCTTGCCTCAAAATCTTGCTGTCTTCATCCTCAGGAACCTAAGACAATGGAAAACAACTTCACCTTTGTTTCTTTCTTTTCCATATTTTTATAGCTACAGTTTGCCTTTGTTTTTGGGATGATGGAGAGTAGCACATACAATGTAGTGCAACCTTGTCATCTTTGCCTCTTACCAGTGTGCAGATCTTCTGGCAAGTCCTCTGTGCTCTGGTACAGCCTGGTCAGAGCACACTCTGCTGTAAATAGTAGTGTCTGTATGATTACTGTCCATCATACCTGGTTACCAATACAGACCATTCTTCTAACTGTATTTTTTATTTTTCTGGTGCTTTTGCACACAGGCATTTCCATTTGTATTTTGTACAGACCAATCTTAACATTTCTAATGCATATTTCTTTTTCTAGAACCTGCCATACTAAAAGTGCCATGCTAATCTCTGTGTTTCACAGTTAATAATATGTTCTAGAATGCAATTAATTATTTTTAGAAATGGACTTAAAGCCTAAATTGGCATTTGGAATGCTTCCAGCTTAATTTTATCTTTGGGAAGTGACCTTTTCATGCCAAGTGCAAGTCAAGACTTATTATTTGACATTTTAAAAAACATTCTTTAGCAATTAACCCTATTTATTCTGTTTTCCGCTTTTGTTAAAGAGGCTTCAAAATAAGGTGCATAGATCCAGTAACTGATAATTAACAGTGTACATTTCAGAGGTTTATTGGTTGTTTGTTTTTTTATTAGGATAGTACAATCTGAAATGGGAAGGGACTGTTGTAAATATAGATTATTAAGAGATTATATTTATTCCAGCTCTCTCATGCAAGCATTTTTATGTTAGGGAGCGATGGGATTCAACAACCAATTGAGTGTGGGTGAGGTCAGTTTTCTGTGGTGGTTTCTGTATGGCCAAGATCAGTTTTCTATTACAGTGAGACAACTATGCAACATTACTAAATTTAAACTTCTCTCTTTTCTTTTTAATGTCTTTTAGTGATCTGTAGTTTGGAGTTCAGTAAAAGTCCAGTCAGATCTACAGCTGTGGTTTTTGGAGTATATAACCTGCTAATTACTATTTTTTTTCCCTAGGTGCAGAAATTAAGGAAAAAAACTCAGAAATTGAAGCAAGGGGCAACTCATGTCAAACTAAAGTGTGGTGAACAAAAGGAAGCAAGGGGGAATGCAGTCACTGTAGAGGAAAGTCTGTCTAAACCTTGTCCTGGGCAGAAAAGCAGAAATTCTCTTCAGTTGCTAAAAGCTGTGAGGAAACTTCAACTATCTCTGAAAAAAGATGATGTCATCTGAGAACAATAGTTCTAAAATTTGCTATGTTAGAAGTTTTTGAAGTTGTCTGACACCTAGTAAAATTTTAGTTGTACAAAATACCTTTTAAAAATAAACTGCTTACAGTGGACATGTACATTCTAAACTGCCTACTCTCCAGTAGGTCAGGTTGTTCACCTTAGAATTAATTTTCATGTAGTGTAGCTCTAACTCAACTACACCTCCTTGTAATAAAGTGTTTTAATGGACTAATGAAATGCTATTATTTATTAACTTGTCAAATAAAATTTTGTAATTTTTTTACACTTAAAATAATATATGATCTTCGGCGTCCTATTTTCCTGGCCACCAAGGAGATATTTAGAGCTTGCTTTTCCAGAATGATTTGTGTACAAATAAAAACAGAGGTCTTCCTTTCTCTAATAACTAATATTCAAATCACTGTGAATGAGGCAGAAGAGGTATTGTCTCTTTATATATGTTTTCATTATTATTAATATTATTACTTTATAAGCTCTATTGACAGTCTTAGTATTAGGGACAGCTGGGCTCTGGAAGCACAACCCATTACTTGGTTTAGCTACAAGAATATGGGAATGTTCTTGGTTCGTGCATGGGAGGGGCCGCTGCCAAATACTTGAGTGCTTGTCCTCCCTTTAACAGAACCTACTTCTAGCACAGTATACAGTGACTGAGGAGGAGACTGTCATAGAGGAGACCTTCAGCTGTGTACCTGTTACCAATCTTCTTATTTATGGTTTTTTTCTAGCTTAGAAAAGCACACTTTATGCTTAAAGCTGCGTAGATAAAATTTGAAGCCTGGTATTTTTTCATGGTGCAGATAGCTTTTTCTGAAATAGGTTTATGCATTTCTGGATGCTGGAATCACTGATACTGGTAGGGATAGGGTACATAAATCTCTCTGGCTCCCTCTGTACCTTGACCTGGTATTTTTGTTGACTACAGAATCCTGGGGAGGTGGTGTTATTTTGGAGTTGGCTCCCCACTTGGGCAGGAGCTGTGGTGAAGGGCTGCAGCTTTGGGTCTGTCAACCAGGTACTTTTAAATGATGACAGCATTGAACAGTCAGTCTTCAAAATGTATGGGCTGACAGGGGCTGTCCAGTCCCAGAAAAAAATTTGTTTGCCCTTCTGTGGGGTGGGGGTGAGTGGCTGGAGGGAAACAGCTGAACCTGGTTCTGCTGCTGGCTGAGCATTTCTCATCTCTGCCTTCTTCAGAGCAGGGCCAGGAGCTGAAAAAGCTGTCTTGCGCAGAGCCAGGGATTTGAGAGGGGAAAATAGGAATGGATAATAGCTGAGCTTGCATTGTCTGACTGGTTACATCACTTATATTTCAACTTAAAAGATTTAAATAAATTTTAATAATTGTTTTCTACTTTTTCTTTCTGAAGCTTTTATCTCTGTAGTGCATGTGTTTTCACACACCAAAGCAAAGATGCATTTCAGCATTGGCTGAGAGGGCCAAACCAGATAGAAAGAAAATGTATCCCAAACCAATTTACTTGCTTGAAGAAAGGCATAAAATTTGGTTTCAGATTGTATCTTGGGAGGGGAGGGTGGGAAGGAGGTCAGGTTATGTATTTACCTATTAGCATATTCACAGTTTGAGGCAGTTGTCAGTCATGTAAAATGAGTCTTCAAGGAAATATCCATCAGAGAATAATTGTCCAGAAGCTGCATTGAGAAGGTAGGCTTGTGCACTACTGTTGTAAAGTTCAGCTCCATGAGAATTAGACAGATTGCATTGAATTTTGCTGGGATTGAATGCTTCATTTCTTTATGCTCCAAAAATGTTCTGGCCTGGAACTCCGTAAATGTACATTTGGAAAAAGCACATTGGTCAGAGCAGGCTTCTTCACAAGAACAATATGTTTTTGGCTTAGTAAGTGCTTACTCTGTTCTTTTGCAAATCCTTGTTTTGATTTATATCCTGCATGTTTTTGTTTGTCTTCTCAGATGAAACTGTATCTCTTTTTTTTTAATGGTTTGGATCTAGCTCTGCAGGGCAGCAGACAAAACCACGCAGTGATCCCAAAAGAAAGACTTATCAGTTTATTTATTTGAGATTTGGGTTCTTTTGTGCTGAATTATGCAAAATTGCAACAACAGGTTTTGTTACTTTAATTGAGGGTATATTTTATGGTTAGCTATCAAGGAAGGTGGACAAAAGAT
Source organism: Catharus ustulatus (assembly GCF_009819885.2). Lineage (NCBI taxonomy): Eukaryota > Metazoa > Chordata > Aves > Passeriformes > Turdidae > Catharus > Catharus ustulatus. The sequence goes on along the minus strand of NC_046223.1, from coordinate 72,016,566 downwards.
GTAGGTCAAACAGTATGATTGAAAATACAGACAAACAAATTGCATCCAACAATAGTTCACTTTCCTGCTGCTAACGTATGCTAGCACAATTTAATGTCTTGTTACTTGACCCTGCTGGAAAGACTTTGTCCTAGTACAAAAGAAGTTCAGTTTGAGCATGTGTGTTACAATCTTCTAACTAGCAAAGCTGGAGGTTGGACATAGCTATAAATCCAGCTTGTTCTGGGAATAGAAGCTGGCAAAAACATTCAGAGCTAAATAATCAGGGCAGGATCTTGCTGAGATTTGGATACTGGCTAACATAACTAAGTGCAGATGTTTATGTAGACTGAAATACATTCCCAGAATAAGAATATTGTACAAACACATGATGATTTTATAGCAGGGAAAAAGCCAAGAAAGTGAGGGTAATAAAACAAGCACTCTTATTTTTGATAGAGTACGTTCTGTTTCCCTCTGCTTGCCTTTACAGAAGCAGCCAAGGTTGCTTCTACTGTGTCCCCTGCAGGGGCCTGTGGAAGCTTCTGCAAGTTTCTTGGGTTGTAGCTGTGGTGCTTACATGAAAGTCTCCATGGGCTCCCATGGGGGTGCCACAGCCTGTCTTAGATGAGAGGAGAAGTGAGAAGCAAGCATTTCTGAAAATGTTACTTTGAGAGAACAGCTGTAACAGGTCAGATGAATCTTATCCCAAATGCCTGGTCATTAGTTTTACAGCCGTTATCGGTGTTATTTTTATCTGAACTCCACTGGCTACATAATGGCATAATTTCTTTTCTCTTGGTTCCTTCTTATTTATACAGCTGAAGAGCTGCCTCCTCTTTATTTTCCTTATAAATTTTTAATTTAGCTGGTGTTTCTTGCTTTAGTTTGTGCTTCCCAGCCCTGACTTTTGGTTAGCTGCCCCAGTGTTTTTTTTATTTTGGGTTTTTTTTTTTTTTTTTGGGTCACAATTTTCTGTTCAATTTTGAGACACACATGAGAGCCAGGAATAGCAGCTTTTTCATTGTGTGTTTACCACAGAATTATGGTTGAAATAGAATGGAATGTCAAGACATAAACTAAATTCATTTCATGTTGTGTATTGTAAGCAAAATTTTAGATCTTTGTAGTGGGTCAAGTGTGTCCTTCTTAGACTGAAGAGGAAGCAGCTTCAAACATAATGCTGCAATGTGTAAACAGAGTGGTTACATAGGAGACTTTTCTCAGCAATGATGAGATGAAAGCTAAGGTGATGTATCGAGGTTTGGCATTACAGTACAAGGAAGCTATAGACTACTTGGAGAATATGTGGAGGAAAAACAGGTGAAGAACACTTGACTAGGACACTTGAGACAAAAAAGTAAGGAGCTGAACTTATGTTTCCTCTCTATTTTCTCTAGGTTATAAATCATAAGAAACATGGGACATTGTTGTAAAGATGAAGGGAATAAAGTTCTGTTTGCACTTATGAATAGGACATAAAATAGTGGGCTAAAATTCAAGCTTTCCAAAGATAGTGTAAGCTAAACACTGACATCTAGGCTAGGAGATTGTTGACCATCTGTAAGGACCATCATTTTTAAGAACAGGATGAACAAATACCTTTAGATATTTTCTATTTCCTGCCCAAGAACAGTGAAAGTAGTAGACAGATCATAAAAACCCGTCCTGGTCCTACCTCTTTATGGCTCTGAAGTGTTCCAGCAGTTTGCCATATTTTGCTTTTGGATATCTAGGGGGTCTTTTTTAATGGCCCACTATTTCACCTGTGGTTTTAATTTTCATGCATTCATTTTACTCATATAGATAAAAATTATGTAGTGTATGCTTCTTGTAAGTGTATTTATCATAAAACCTTAGAATATCTCAGGAGGGAAGTGAGCCATAAGAACCAAGGATTCTAATTCCCTGCTTCTTGCAGGACTACCAAAAGCTAAACCAAATGACCAAGAGCATTGTCCACATGCTCCTTGAACTCAGACAGGTTTGGGGCTGTGACCATTTCCCTGGCAGCTTGGTCCAGTGACAGACCACCCTCTGGCTGAAGATTATTTTCCTAGTGACCAGTGTTGATACATGAGAATTAAAACCCAATTCTCTTCCAGAAGTTTTCTCAGCTCCCCCTTCTGTGATGCAGGCATACGAGGAAGGTGATTTGTGAAGGATGCTTGTCAAGGAACTCCACTGCATAGCTGTGCATTGTTATATGTGTTTATAGGATTGACAAGTATCCAGATGGACTTTTTAAAGGATTTGACCAAATAAAAAGAAAAAAAAGGGTGGAAGAAAGAATTTGTCAAATAAAGTATTTTAATTAAATTTGCTTACTCATAAATTCACCATCTGAGCCATGTTGGGCCTGACAAATGTTTGGATCCTACCAACTTGTGTGTAGCATCCTATTGAACATTTCCCGCCCCCCCTTATTGTTCTGTTGTAATTCGAAAGGATGCATCTTGTTTCAGAAAAGAAACGGAGGTAATACTGAAGAAAAGCTTTTAAACCTTTCATAAGGTAGATAAAATGCACGCTGGTTTTAAAAAAGCATCTTAGATCTTGCCAAGAAGTAACTGAAAATTAAAACCAGATAAAATAATATGATTTTTGAAATCTGGGCCTGTAAAGACAGAATATAAGGGATCATAATGCTGTTTTCACTGTAGTAACACAGCATAACCCTTCTTTCACCTGAACAGTAATCTGGACCTAGTTCTGCAGCATTTATTTATGTGACAACTCACAGTTAAATTCAATGCCTAATATTTTTTCTGTATTTACCACTTTAGAATTTTCTTTTTCAACGTGCTCTCCTTTTTCATGTGCCAGAAGCAAATGTCCTTGTTATTCAGGCTTCTGTCATGCAGAGGGAGTTAGAGAGCTGGAAATAGCCCAGAGAAGGGAGCACACAATAGTACTACTGCTGCTGCTCCAGGTAGGGCTCCCGCTGGCAGCCAGGACCCAGGAGCTTTCGCTGGCCCAGCAGGCTTCACTGCACACATTTGAGAATAAAACCAATATGAAACTCCTTCCTGAAAACAGGCATGAAAATGCCAGTATTTGCAGTTCCCTTGCATGAGATGAAAATTTTCTTTATTTTTTGAACGGACAGGAATCTATGCCAGACCAGATGAATGGGCCAAGCTTCTCTTAATACCCTGATGGTTTTGTGCTGTTCTAGTACATCTATGTTGAACGTTATTTTTATTTTCAGTTTTCAAGTGAGTTTCAAATTTCTAGGTTCAGTCATCTGAATTCTGCCATTTTCCTGGTATGAACTGTTTGGTTTATTTATACCAGTAATACTTCTGCTGGGTCAATTTAAGGGAAGTACACTTCATTAATAAGTCTAATAGCACAGTGTCTTTGATAGCTGATTAGCTGTTGTTTTGGTCTTACTCTCGGATGCTGATGATGTTACATAAGCTCTTTAAGTTTTCTATTGTGTCAAGAAGCTATTGTTTATGAATGTGTGATTTACTGGTTATTTCTGATTTTATTAATGTTTTTTGCAGACAATATTACTCAGCTAGTCCAGAGTAAATATTTGCACATCCTAAGATGGAAGAGATTTTGCACGCATGGCAGTGTTGTAGGACAGTTTTATCCCCTTTATCTGGAGGGAACCAAACCTAGGATCTATCATGCATACATCTAGCACAGCAGCTGTTCATGAGAAACAGTATGTCAGCAATGGCTTTTCTTCCACCCAAATAAAAAACTATTAACACTGAGAGTAATTTGTCTCTAGACTTTCAGCTATCTACTTATGATCAGTATTAGCTGCTCAGCAAGATTCACTATTGGGACTGAAATTCCCTTTTCTTCATTGGGTTGGAAATAACATTTGTAAGCACTTACAAAAAAACAAAACCTTTGAGATTACTCTAAGGCTAGGATCCTTCCTGCAGTGGGAATGCAATGGCCTTCTAGCTAACACAGGAAGAAGATTCAGAAATGAATACTTAAGCAGAAGCAATTAATTCACGACAAGGAGGAATACAACAATGCAGTTCAGAGGGCTGCAAGGTTTTCAGTGGCAAGGAAAAGTTCCTGACAGGAAAGGAAAATCCAGTGAATGTAGTGATGCAGGAAGATTGTTGATTTGCACCTGGTAGTTACAACGTGTCACCTACACTCTCTGAAAGTAGTTTTCTCCAGGTAAGATGAGCATCCTTTGAATGTGAAGTGTAATTATGAAGCATTTTGAAAAGTAAACAGAGGAAGATCAAATTCAATGTAAGAAATGTATAGGTTTCTAAGTAATGAGCTCAGCTGTGTACATGTGACTTTCAATTCTTTTAGCAGATTTTGCTAGAAAGGAAATGTTGCAATGATAAAATGTTGCAATGATAAAAATTATTTAGGTAATTAATGAACTCCCTATGTGCAGTGTAGGTAGCATTGAGCTGCTTGGATTTGAGGAGGTTGGGGATGAGAAATCTTGGAGAGACTTTTTTCTGTATTATCACTGTGATGATGTTTTAATAGAGCAGGACACTACTGGGGACTGAGACATCTCAGTGAAGCCTGCAGTCTTGGGCAGTATTTGTCTAAACACCACCTTTTGAAAATAGTTTTAAATACTTCCTTATTTTAGCCAATTTATTCATTTTTTTTAATCAGTGCTGTCATTGACAGTGAATAAACTTTTGGAATTATATATAATGGATAGCTACGTTTATGTTTTTTCTCTTTTGTGTTTCATTTTGTTACTAAATTTGCTGCTGAACAGTTTCTATGGTTTCTAAATTACTAAGAAAAATAATTGATATGTTCTTAACTCCAATTCTCCAGCATTTGCCTATTTCTCATAGAGTAAATGTGGCTGATGAGAAATACCCTGATGTGGTTCAAGACTATTGCAAAAAATTAAGAAGTGCTTTAGACAGGAATTCAGATATTTTTATAGCTGATGTGCTTCCCATTAAAGAGTTTTAAGAAGAAATTGTGAAGAATAACAGCTTTCTTTTAAAACCACAGTCCTACAGATAATGCGCTTGTTTATATGTATTTTCTGAGAAAAGTCAACACTGCAAACGTTGCCATCCTTGGTTTGTATGCTTGAGAAATCCAGAGTGTGGCTTTTAAAGTCAGCAGGAATCCTGGAAATCTGGCGCTCAAATTCCAGAGTCTAGAGCCCTGAATCTGCAGTGGTTGCTTCTCTGGATTTACTGTGTCTTGGATTGCAGAAACAGGCAGTTCAGAAGGATATTTGTGGGATCAACTTGATGGAGAAGCCAAGATAATGTCTCAATTATGCCAAACCCTGAAACTCACCCTTCCAATTTTCTGCAACAATATTATTTAAAATATTTATGTGGGTGGCCTGTTTCTGGATAAAATAAGAGAAGAAGGCTCTTGTTTAAAGATTTATGTTGAAGTATCTCTAGGATTCTCTAGATTTTCACTCTAAGCTGTCTGCTTATGATCAGAATTCTCTGCTCAGAACGGTTCTGACTGGATATCTAGGAGCTTCTGCTTGTAGTTATTATCAAATTCTCTTGAAGGAAGGGAGGGAGTTGTATTAGTAGAATTACTCATGTGAGTGGTTCTTAGCAAGCAAAGTGGCATTCCTGTTGCAGAGTGTTTAAAACCTAGGATTTAACCCATGCTGTTACAGGGCAGGAACAGTGTGGAACTGTAGAGTTCACAGGATTGTCTCTGGAAAAGTACAACCCCTCACTTCTGGGAACTAGGCAGCTCTATGCCTCATCCTTGCAGGTGAGGAGTGGGCTGCCCAGGGTGGAGAAATGAAAAGGTGCTGTGGATTGTCCTCCCTGTCTCCTTTCTCCACCAAAAATCTCTAGTGGATGTACCTGTGGACTGGCACAGGGGAGGAAATCACAGCCCTTGGCTGGAATGGCACTGCCCAACCAGTGACAATTGATTGGTAACAGGGCTACGGAAAGCACAGATTTACCTGATTTACCCGGGACAGATAAGGGTTCTGTAGCATTTAGTTAGTGGTCTAACCAAGCTCTGACTGGTCTAACTGGTGGTGCTAGTGCAGCCATTATTCACTCCTTAGCCCAAAGCAGTCCTATGATGGGGAGACATGGAGTGCAACACTACCAGGGCAGGAAGAGCAGGGTTAAAATCTTCATTCCAAATGCATCCTCTTGAACCTGTCATATTTCTCTTATATGATCAGGATAGAAGGAGAGATGACCCATTATCTTGGATACAATGGGCTAATAATGTGTAGAGAAGGGAGTAAGACCTACGACATTACAAGGTTCCCCTGAGCCACTCTGTGGAATAGACCCTCACTAGTATTAAAAGCAACTCAGACGTGCTCTGGATCATTTTGATCTTCAGTATCTGTTTATCTAATATTTGAGGAACGGTTTCATCTTACCATCATAATTGTCATGAATCTGCTATCTAAATCTGAGTGTCATAGATGAAACAACAGAATGATTAGACAAGACATTAAAAACAAATAAAGCATGGAACAGAAACACAGATGGCCCCTTATTGATGAAACAATGAGATAAAAATTCTATTGTATGTAGTTCCAGTAAACACCAAGAGTTTTGCTGAACTTTAGCAAATTCTATCTTACCTGTTAGGATCATTGCACATATAAGTGATACTCACCAATACTGGATAAAGAATCAGCTGATACTTTCAAATTCTCTGGAAAAGTAGCAGCAGCAGAAGTGCTGCTGTTTGTTATGGTTTGGCCTAAGACAAAAAGCAGCCAACCAACCAACCAAACCCCCAGTGTTAAATATACCCATCAATGAGCTGAGAAAAGGAAAGAAAATATGACCAAACTTACAGGAACACAGCACTTTTGGCTCTTCAAGGATCAAGCAATACTGGTATCCTTCAAAGCCTTGAGCAAGCCTGAGGTGATATAAAGAAGGAGAAAACAGTTTTCTTCTAAAAGTAGGTGGTATGATGCCAACTGGCTCTTTAACACCAATACCAGGCCAGACCTAGCCATCCCCAGGACACCCTTGGTTCAAAAGCTGGTGATAGCAGCATCATGCCAGAATCAGAGGAGGGATAACCCTGAAATAGTAACACACTTGAAGTCCCCATGGCATGAGAAGATTTGGGAGGTGTGTTTGTGAGAGGAATGTTGTACATGCCTGAGCAGGACTCTGTTCAGGCAGAAGGATTTGTTAGCTGATGTCATTTCCTAGAGGATAGGCACTCCTCCAAGGACTGTGGAGGTGCCTTGACCTCCAACAGCTGTTTGTCTTTTGGGGTCAGGCAGAAAGCCCTTTCTTAAAAGAGATATGAAAATAATAAAAATACACCCAATATGGGTTTCCCCTGCCATAATATTCTATTCTCTGACATACTTTTGCTTTAGGATGAAAAACCCAGGAAATGAAATCATAGTGTGGATGAAAAGTAAAGGGCACTGTCAGGATTGCTTTCAGACATCTTACACTCATGTTGCTTAAAGTGTTGATGTTCTCCAGCTGGTCTGATTATGATTTTTTTTCAGAGTCCTACCACAAGGACAATGGTTTCACTCTGCCCTGGCACAACATTGAAACCAAGGAGCTGAAACCTCAGTTGCAGCTTCTGCTTTCTCACTTTGATATTGACTATAACCTTAAGAATCTCAATATTCACTGATGAGATTGGACCTCTTCCATGGTAGTTGAAATTTACTTCCCAATGGTAAAAAAAGCAAGAAGAAAAGGTTTTTAAAAGTCTTTAAAGGCATAGAAGAAAGTTCCATTTATTACTAGTCAGTGTTTTGCATCATGGAAAATAGGATTGTGTTATTTTTGCTCTTGACAGGAAGCAGCAGAAAGGCTCAACTCACACTCACTAAGCTCTAATAACTGCTCACATTCATATTTTCTATCTTGGTTCTGAGGATGTACCTTTGTTCTCTCAGCTCTCACTAGCATTTTCTGTGCATTTCTCGGGTTTTCCTGCCTTTGTTTGGTGTCTCCCTGAGCTGAGGTCCTTCCACTAGAGGTCAGCTGCAGCACACCATCACCCAGGAACTTGCCAGACTCCTCGGTTCTCAGGATACCAGCAGGAAAACTCTCAGTTTCATTTTTATTGTCATCCAAAAGGCAAAACCAAACAAAAATCTCCACCGTGTGCCCAGGGTCCAAAGGAGATGTGTAGTTGTTAAACAAACAAAACAGGCTGCTTTTAAATGCATGACTTGCTTTACAAACTGCACCTTGAATGTGCATAGGTGATCAGCTGAAAAGGACAAAGGTTTGATTGCATAAACTGATCTGTAACAGTTTCCTCAAATTAGCACTTGTGCTATCAGAGATAAGCACAGGCAGACATATTTACACAACTGGGCAGTGATGTGCACTACCTTCATAGTAGACTGGCTTAGTTTGTGGCTTAGTTTTTGTGGCTTCTTAGTTTTTGAACAGGACTTTCAAAGTATACCTTCTGGGCTAATGCTATTCTTACCAAAGCCATTGATAAGAAATTTGCTATTAACTTTGGTTGAAAGACAGTGGTTTTGAAAATCCTGGTTTTCTATTTGGAGATGCTAGAATTAACAGCAGGAAAAGAAAACAAACAGGAAAATAATGTCTCCTCTGTCCTCTTACCACTCCACTTATTTTCATCTCTTTTATTTTTGGCTGATAATATGCAGTATTGATTTACTCTAGGATTTAATATCCAGCTTAGGAAATTTATATCAGTACCATCTCCTTTTGTGCTTTAGGTTCTGCAAAACTTTAGAAGCATCTTCTGCAAACAGCAGAGGATGAGAACATTTCTAGTTTACGATCCAGAGGTTTCTCAGTCAGAGAGCTGGGACATGCTAGATGAAGACAGGAGTTTGGAAATGAGAGACTACAGGATTCCTTATTTAAAGGTAATTATAAGGAACTTTCCTTTTTTCAGTTGCATTAGTCCTAAATAGTCTTCAGGGTATACCGAGATACATTTCAGCAGTTAAAGTCTAAAACGTTTCTTTTGACAAATGGAGGAATGATTTTTTAAATAGTTCAGGCTTTATCAAACTACAATATCTCTGTATAGTCAAGAATCCCTATTTATATCTACTGAAAATGCAACCAGAATGTGTTGCTCTTGTTTTACTATGTATTGCCTCCTATATTCAAACATGAAGCAATATTCAAAAGTTTTGTGGTTACTCTTATGTCAACCAGATTGATCCTAAATTAGATGCCTGGCAGCAAAATCTTTTGATGAAAGAATAGAAAAAAGGAGATAAACTGATGGACCTTCATTCTAAATCTGTAGAGCCCAAATCTGTAAAGGTAATATAAGTGATTAAAGTGATTTAATTTAAAGTTATTTTAATTTATTTATTGGACACTTCCAGAGAAATTGAAATTTCTAGAAAAAGGTTGCCTCAGGTTTATATATCATGTATTTATGCTTAACATTCATTAAAGATCCACTACTAACGTGCTATAGAGATGTTTCCCCTTCCCCCCATTTTCCAGTTCAGCAGTTTCAAAAGGCAGCTCAAACACTTGCATCAATATTCAAAAGCTCTGAAGTTCACCCAAGTAAAGTGAAAATCAGCCCTGGAATTTGTGTCAAAGGGATTGCTCAGAATAGCTCTTTTTGTAATGTGCCCAAATTCAGACCTGTGCTCAAAAGACAAGGAGAGATGCTCTAACAATAAGGTACAAGTAGGTGGGGCACAATGTGCCCTAGGGAGTGGCTACTGAGTGCATCTATTTTGGTTCTAGCTTCCCAGATTCTCTTGACTATGTTGATACAATTTCATTTTGGGACATTTGGAAGATGTGCTACCTGCCACGCAGCCTCCTTGGAAAAATGACGATGTGTCTTCACAGATCAGGTATCTTTTGCATCCCCAGGGAGCCTGAGGGACCTCTAACACCTCTCATTCATTCATTATAATTGCATCTTATTCAATGTGTCTGCTCTTCAGCCTTCAGGGCTGACCTGCACCTGCCCAGCAAGAACTGCTCATTCACTTCTGCTATGGATGTTTGATGGAGCTGTGGGGTGCGACAGGCTGGTCAAGTGTGCTGAGGTCTTGCCACATTTTCCTAGTGAAAATGGAGGTTTGGTATCCTTATCTGTAAAACTGGTTTAACAAGAGCCTTCAAAACAAGAGGAAAACTACTGCAGTTAAGATAGTGAAATGTTACTATAGAGCGGGATCTATATAAATATCTCATCCAGTGACACTGATGTGGTGTTAGAGGATGAGGTCACTGCCTCTCGTCACCTGGGTGAGCCTGAAGCACTATGAAAATAAGAATGTAGCTCATCTCATTTTTTACAGAAAATAAATACCTTCTCTGAAGCTGTGGAGGAGTTGTGCCCCAATGTGCCCTTTTCCATCAGTAATCACATTCCTGACAAATGGAAAGTCCTTGGCGTGCTGCCTCTTTCTCCTTTTATTACTCGTGTGGTGTCTCCAGCTTATGTGAGGCTGTTTCAGCCCGGAAATGTTGCTGAGCTCTTAAGTTTCCTGTTCCCAAAGAACCACTGCTGCAGTCCATCCAAATATCTCTGTGTTTGGGCTTGAAGATCCCTTCTGTCTAGGAGTGGGGTAGCGGACTTTTCAAAGAGCCACAGATGATGCTGTGGATGTGTTTGAGTTGTGGGCAATCCTTCATTTGGGACCCTTGGTGGCTGGTAGCTGTTTAGTAGAGAAGCAATAAAGAATTAGAAATTGTTAACTCCCAACCAGTAAGAAAGAGAATAAAGTAAATACTTGGAAAATTAATGGAAATGTAATTTCCATAGAGTTTTATATTTAATTTATATTTTTATTTAAGACTTCCTAGTCCCATGCCCCGCCCTTTTAAATTTTTTTTTCTCCGGTGTTAAGCAAGGTTCACATGAAAATGAGTCTTATGAAACTCCTATTCTTAATATCCTTGGAATTCCTATAACGCTTTGCTAGAAGTTGTATCAAGAAAATTTTATAGATATTAAGAGATTACTATGTTCTTCAAATTATACTTCTGATAGAAGTGGCAATTAAAAAAAACTCCTGCAAAGTGAGTTGTGTGGTTTTTTAATTACTTTTTTGTTACTATTAATTTTATTTAACCAAGGGTTTGGCAGTATATTAATATTCTCACTGGTTCCTATTTAATATTCATTATTCCTTTTGTGGGTCTCACAAAGCATTTGAGGGAGGACTTGTCTTAAATCGCAGAATTCAGAAATTGGATAAGTAGGCTTTACATCTGAATTTAGCTTTACATAATTTTAACTAATGTAATGAGTTTGATTTTGATGATACTCTTAGAAAGATTATGGCCTTTTTTAAAAAAATAAGGACTGAAATAAGTTTTCTTTTATGATCCCCGCTTTCAGACCTTTTCCACATGCCAGATACTTCACAAAGAAACCATTCTTTCAAATCTTGCTACAGCAGGTAGTTTTTCTGGAAAACTTGGGCACAAGCCATCATCACTAACAGAAGTAAAACTGGCTATGCTGCTCACTGAGACAATGGCAGAAAAAAAGATCACCCTCCTTGTTTTTTCTATAGTGATTTGCTCACCAAATAGAGTATGTTTGATTTTGATCATCACTGCTTAAAGATGAGGGGCAACAGGAAATGACAGAGGTAGACCCTCCCCTCCATAAATCTTAGAAAAAGATTTGTATTCTTTCCAATCTGGTGTATTTCCTCCATGTGCTACAACAGGAATTCATTTCACCTTGGCGAGGGGGCAGCAGAGAACTTTCTCAAATCAAAGGAGAAGCAGTTAGGAGCAGTGCTGCAGAGGCCAGATGCTCTAAATTGATCTTGACTCACTGCGGGATGGGGTCTGGTGTGCTGACTCATTGGCCCTGTGAATCTTTTGTCTGTATTTGGTGTGAGAGTGATGGAGGATCTCCAGCAACTTGCAGCAGCAGTGTTTGAAACACATCCTGTGTGGTCAAGATCTACCACTTCTTTTCATGCTGCTGGACAGTAGCACTACAATCATGTCTGGGACAAGTCCCACCAGATACTTAGAAGGGTAGAAATTATGGATAGTGGACAATTAACACATTTAGCAGGCATTTGTCAGCTTTGATAGAGGGCTTCTGTAACAGATTTTTGTTTGGACACAAGCCTTCCCCTTTTTCAAAATTCAGTCTCCTGCTGATGCTGCCAAGCAGGAGCTGCCCAGCTGCAGTGTATGGTGGTGTGCCAAAGTGTCCTCTGCTCCTTGTGCTCAACAGCTCCAGTACAGCACAAGCAGTGTGAGACTGCACCTCTGTAAAACTAACATGGGGACGTGCCTGTAGCAGGGCTGGAGTATAGATCTGGCGACAAGAAATGTTCCCTAGCATTTAGTGAAGGGTAATGATCTTAGGGAATGGGTTAGCATGTGTGTATGGCTGGGAGGGGAGGTACAACAGGGGCATGCCCTGGATGCTGGAAGCTCTCCAGCAGCTGAGCACCTGGGGAGCTGAGAGCAAATGCTGCTTTGTGCAGAGCCAGGTGTGATAGCAAGTTCCTCCTCTAAAGGAGGAAGTGGCTTCTGTGGACATCGTCTCGCAGAGTCTCAGAAGCTGCAAGAAATCTCCACATTTTGTAGAGGGGAGGAAAAAGGCCAAATGGCCTCACTGTGGGGGTAGTGAAAGAAAAATAGAATCTCCTTCTCTAGTATCTGGGGAAGTTACATTATCTGTGAGGCAAGCTATATGACTAATCCTCTGAGTGTGAAGGTATTTCTTTGATGCACATGGACTTTTATTCCCTATTTCATTATTGTTCTTTGGACTGAGATGCCCTGTACAGCTGCTGTATTTTGCACAGAAGGGTTACATCACAGAAGTTTGTGTATCTACAGCCCAAGCAAAAAACATAGAGAAGGTCTTCCTACCTCAGGCTGACCCAGACCAGGAAATATTCATTTGCTAAACGAAAACTTCAGAAAAAAACTCCAAACATTGGGTTTACTCATGCAAGCAACGTGAAAATTAATTTTTAAAAAGAAAAAAAAGGAAAGAAAATAGATTTGCACTGTACATCTTTTGTCAAGTGCACTAAATCTACAACTGGGTTGGGAAAGGGTAGCTGATTGAGGGCAAAGGAAGGAATGGGACTGATTTAAATTATGAAACAGTCTAGTCATCAAGGTTATTGAATTAGATCCTCCACCAGGGAAAAAAAAAAAAAAAAGAAAAAAAGAAGTTCTGTCCAGGTCTCTCTCTTCTAAGATAAAACTTTAACTGCTAGCCAAAAATGTGCCATCACTTTTTTCCTCATGTCCCTCACATTTTTCAGATATCATTGTCTGTTGTTTTGGAGTGAAATTTTAAATAGAAATACTTCATCCCATGCTTAGTCTGTATACTTACTGTGATATTTAACAAAGATGTACAATTAATGCTATTGATTCAGGAAAACATATTTTAATGCTATTTGACCTCATGCTATTTTAAGTACAGTAATTTCACGATTATAAGGCGCACCCTTTTGACTAAAATTTTCCCTCGAACCCGGAAGTGCGCCTTATAGTCCGGTGCGCCTTATCTGATGGACAAAGTTGCAACATTTGCCAAACCGGAAGTGTGAGCTGTGAGCCGTGGGGGGAGCTGGCAGTGCCACGGCAGCTGGGTGGAGGCGGGCCAGGGGGCCCGCGACACCGCCCCTCCCGGGTCCAGGCAGTCCCGGGGGCCCATGGCTGCCAGCTGGAGGAGGGCCTGGAGGCCCGCGGCACCTGCCCCTGCCGGGTGGAGGCGGGCCAGGGGGCTCATGGCTGCCGGGTGAAGGCAGGCTAGGGGGCCTGCGGCATCCCCCTTCCCAGGTCCAGGCAGTCCCGGGAGCCCATGGCTGCTGGGTCCAGGGGGGCCCGGTGACTCGCTGCACCGCCCCTGCCGGGTGGAGGCGGGCCAGGGGGCCAATGGCTGCCGGGTTAAGGCGGGGCCTTGGCCAGCAACCGCGCGGGGTGAGCTGGTGGCAGAGCCTCGCTGCAAAAAAAAAAGTGCGCCTTATAGTCCAGTGCACCTTATCTGATCTACAAAGCTGCGAATTTTGCCGACTCCCCGGGGGGTGCGCCTTATAGTCTGGTGCACCTTATGGTCATGAAATTACTGTAATAGAGATGGAAGGACCTAGAGTTTCTCAAATTTAAGAAATTAAATTTTTAGAGTCAATGAGAAGAGGATGAGTGAGGATGATCACACTGAGACAGAGAAATTGGTCCACAGATAATCTGTCATTGCAAGGATTATGCAAAGAATTCATTGCTTGACAGTTTGTCATCAAGATTTACTTGGCTTGAAGGAATTCTTGGAGACAAAACACTCATGTCAACTTGCAAATTTACAGAACTGCCAAGGTAGTCCTAAGTTTATCTGTGCCGCTACTATTAGAAACTTCGTTAGAATGTCTCATGTTGAGTAGGATAAATTTGACAAGCATCCATTTATAAAGATACATTAATAGAATTTTCTGTAATCAAAAAAATGGCCAAGATTAATGTTATAAAACTCTTAGCACCCTGAAAAGAATTCCAATTTATGTCATCCAAATAAATTTGATTAGAGAAGATATAAGAATTTTCTGCATCTACTTGATTGTCTGAGACAATGAAATGGATAATGCCAAGTAAATCACTGTCCATAATGATCCACAATTAATAAATACTGCATGACTCACTCACAGTGATCTTCTCATTTACACTGACACTAAAGTCAGTTTAATTCTCTCATAGTGGTGGAGCAACTCCTGCTGTTTGTGAGTAGGCCTTGGAATTGGTACCAAAGCAGGTGTGGCTGTTTTCTTGCTTGCTGTTCTTCTGCTCTTCTTTTACTACAGTGTTGAGTGTGCTCAAAAGAAATGAGAAAAAAACCCCACAAACTAAGTATTTAATTTCATTTTACAGAATGTTGGATAGATCATCTAATATAATTTCATGATTATAAGCCGTAGCATTTTGACTAAAATTTTGCCCCCAACCCGGAAACGCGGCTTACACTCAGGAGCAGCTAATATATGAAAAAAGTTCTGAAATTTCCCAACCCAGAAGTGCAAGCCGAGGTGCCGAGCCCAGCACCTGCCAGTAAAACCCGGGATTGCGCGATTGTTACAAATTGGTTACTCTGTTGTGCGGCAGGTGGAGGCGGACTCCGTGCCGGTAGCGCGATGGGGAAGGCAGGGGCTCCCTTCTGCAGGCTCCGTGGCCCGGGGAGGAGGCGGTGGGCTCCGTCCCTGCCTGCCGCCGCTGCCACGGGTGCCGACGGGCTCTGTCTCTGCCTGCTACCGCCGCCGCGGGTGCCAGCGGGCTCCATCCCCACCTGTCACTGCTGCTGCGGGTGCTGGGCTCCCACCAGCACCGCGGGGCAGTGCTGGGCCGGGGTGAGCGAGCCCAGCGGTGGCGGCCGGCCCTGAGCGGCCCCGCCGAGCGGCGGCGCTGAGCTGGGCCATCTGGCCCCGTCAGCAGCCCCGAGCAGGCCGAGTTCACCCGACCCCAAACCGAGCCAGTAAACACTGCGATCCTACGATTCAGTTACTAATTTGTTACTTTGTTGCATGCAGGTCCTCGCTGCGAACAAGAGTGCGGCTTATAATCAGGTAATGCGGCTTGTAATCATGAAATTACTGTATGCTTGTTTTGGGGATGTGTGTATGTCACAGTTAAACTTTCCTACAGCCTAGTCTGATGTTGCTTCTGTGCTCCACACTATGATTTTACCCCATGCTGCTCCTATGACCTGCTGGAGCCCAGAAACTAGTTTTGCTTTTATGTCTGGAGGAAAGAGGATGAGATAGGAGGTCAGACATGTCACTAGACACAACTGTGCTGAGGTTTTAGTGAAATAGATGTTCTTACTTTCTTTGGAAAATTTCCTTGTTCTGTCCCTTGCCACAGTCTTGTCTTTGAAACAGGGACAGCACTTTCATACAGTCCAAGGACAAACTACTAAGGATTGGAAAAGAATCAAATATTGTAGAGTTATATGCTTGGATAATTTCACTACTGGCTGGATTATGAATTTCATCCAGTATGGAATTTCCTTCCATTTTCTTTTTATTATGATAAAGTCTATCCATAAAACTGTTTACATATGTATATATTTAATAAAGCCCAAAAGAAGGAAAAACAATGATATCAACATATTAACAGAAGCAGTAGTGACCTCCTTTTCTATTATTCCATACTGCAGTGTTCTGTGACTTTCAATCCTGTAGGCAGTATCATTCTTCTTTTAGACAACAGACTTTGCCAAACTGTTTGCTTTTGAGAGGTTCAGAAATCTCCTTGAATAGTAAAAGAATGTAATGACATTTTTCCTGTCTGGAAAAAGGTATAACTACACAGGCAGCTTGCAGCTGCTGGAGGCAGCACAGCTACTGCCCACAGGGAGCACATGGTGAGGAGAAGAGCCTACTTGTCCCTTCTTTTCTTATGTCCCCTGAGGAGTCCGTGGGATAATGGTAAAAAAACTGGACATAAAATCTGCAGAGATCAAAGTTAATTTTTTTTTAAGAAGGTCATCCAACTGAAAATCCAACTGTTTGCTTGTTCCAGTGAATGTGCCTGAGGATCCTCAAGTATTTCAAGTCCATGGAGAGAAGCCTAACCATCAGTGCTGCTGGCCACCCTTTCAAGGCTAGTTGCCTAAATCCCAGCAGAGAAGATGCTGCAAAAGGGGTCACTGGGGTTTCTGGTGGCCTGAGTTCTCAGCCCCATGTTCAGTACACACCAAGGTGAGGTACCACCTGAGTCTTCCAAAGCATGTTCTTCACCAGGAGTACCCTATCCAGTGCTCTGGATCTCTCCATGCCAGCAGCGTTCTGATCAATCGCTGAATGATCTAAGGGATTCAGGGTAACTGATTCCTCAGAACTCTATGTCTTGCCCTAATCAATTAAATCTTGTATTTACCAGTGTTCTGTAACAAACCTGGGAAACTTCAGGCATGTAGAAGTACAATGTCAGTAATGACTGCCAGATAAACATTCACTTAGATGGATGCTGCTAGTTGTGCTTAAACTACAACCTTTGTAAGTGTGGGACTATCATACAGCATAGATGTTCCTGAAAAATCTGAGGCATTCTGCAATTTATGGAAATGCTTGTTTAAGTATCTCCTAATGACTTCTAGAATGTATTATTAGATTTAGCTAGACTTTAGGATTTAGTGGTTTTTAATCTTGGATGAGGGAATGTGGCTGAAGTGAGACTATGTGTACATTTACTTCACAGATTTGAAAAAAAATAACTACAAATATAATTCCTAAGGCTTATCAAACTTTGAGTCTCCAAATTTTTCTTTGTGGAGTACCCCAAACAAAATTGGTATCTCATCCTGATATTAGTGATTTGTTGTGAGATAGATAGTATTTTGTCTTTTGAGCTGTAGAATTTCTACTACTTAACACTCATCCCAAATTTCTCATGTAGAAAACCTGAAGAAGCCTGATAGTATTCTACAAGGAACTTTTTTAGCATTTTGAAGTAATATTTATTTCTTATTTACTGGAAACTTGTTTGTGTGTTTTTCTCCATAGAAACACATAGAAACAAACACAAATACAGAAATACTGCGGCTATAACCAAAAAGGAAGTAAGCTTCCAGCCTCCATTTTTTGCTTGTGTTAAGACTTCAAAAATTCCATCCATCCCCCCCCAAAAAACAGATACAAAAACCAACAAGAAAAAAGAAAGAAAACAAAAAACCAAACAAACAAACAAAAAAAACCCAAAAAAACCCCACAACCAAACACCACCACCCCCCCTCAAAAAAAACCCCACCAAACCAACCCATCAAAAAAAAACCCCACAGCACCTTCATCTGGAAACATGAAAAATCCTAAACTTTGTTGAAAATAAATAAAATGTGCGCGACAGACATAGAACTCATGATATTTTTAAGATATCTTTAGTTTTATTTCTAATATGATTACATTTATCATTTAAACATAGAATCAGTAAAATTCCTAAATGAAAGCTACTTGGAACGAGAAAATACTATTTTTCCACTAAAGATATGTTGAACAGAGTGCTCCAGTATCTTCAAATTTTCAAGTCAGAAAAAGTAATTTGAAAACTTTTGCTTTCCAATGGGAGGTGTCAGCTTTCCAGGGAGCAGGTGCTGGGACAAAATCTAGAATTCTAGATAATATACCTTTGTTTTCATTCCTCTTTTTTTCAGTGGCAGAAGAAACAATACAAAGATCAGTTCTGACCTTCCATGTACGCAATCTTTGATCTGGAGATTAGATGTGAAATACTTCAGAGAGTCCTCACAATGAGAGAGACATTATTGCACAGGGGCCTGTCTTTCCCCTGGACTAATACATGGATATGAATATATACTTTTGAACTGTAACTAAAGCCTATAAAAATATTTACTAATCTGATTACAGTTTATTTGGCAGTGAATTTAGAAGCAGAGGCAACAGTATTTCCTTAACAACAGTCTCTAATGAGTTTTGTTTGTCCTATGTTTTTTTTAATATACTGCATAGGCTTTCTTTCAAGAACTGGACCAGGAAAGTCAGTTTACTGGCAACCTACTTGACACCTACCTAACAAGTACATAGCATGTGCTATAAAAACAAAATTTATGTCATTGTTTCTTAAATACATTATCATTTAATCAATGCTCAAAATTGGAGGGGTACCTGTGTTATGAATCCCTCCACACTGTAAGCCATGAGCCAGTGTGGCAGCTCAGCACACAGTCTATCTGAAACTGAGACTGAGTCAGTGTTGCACCCTCCACCCAGTGTTGCTTGGGATGATCAGAGGTGTGAGTTACACTGACAGAAGGCCTTGCAAACCACCAAATTACATTATGTTGAAACCATTTTCTGTTCCACTTTGAGATTCAGCTTGGAAGAAAGTAGGTAAGATATATGTTGATGTGTAAGAGCTGCTTTGTAACAGAACAAGGATTTATTAAGGCCCAGTAAGCCTGAGCAGAGCAAGAGGAGAAAACCCAAAACCTGGAGCAAAAAGCCATCACAAATATCCAGTTACTTGGTTTGCTTGTAATATATGTAACTGGGTATTAACGTTTTTAATAGGCATAAATAATACTTAGAAGACTTGGATAGTCTTTAAAATATGGCTCCCAAAACAAGCACAACAGGGAGAACTCTTAATTTCTTGTTTTGTTTTGGGTTTTTTTGGTGGAAGGTCTCTAGTTTTGTAGTCACACACCCCTTTTGCGAAATGCAGTAGTCTTGACTGAGATGTTTAGAACTAAGAGCAGGAATAGCCAGAAAAAAAAAGGCGAAGATCTTGAAAATAGAGCTATTTCAATGAATGTTCTCCATAAGGTTGTTTAAAAACACAATCAAATACCTCTTCTATCTGCAATGGTAAAGTCAGCCCAGAATTTTCTCTGTTATTTACCTCAATCAAGTTGAATTTAATTCTTCTATAAAGGGCTTTGATTTAACCGTTAGCAAACATCATTAAGAGCAGTGAAACAGATAGTGTGTTCAGAAGAATAAGGAAAGAACAGAGTGCAGAGAATTGTATCAGAAAAAGGAAAGGAATCTGACCAGGCTGATCCAGCAAGATGTTCAATTAGGTGAACATTTTTCAGGGGTGCCTCATAGACTTTACAGTAAAGAATGAATTCTAATGCAGCATAGACCTGTGAAGATGGCAAGCTGTTCTTCTCAGCACATTTAAATTTTACTAAGATCTCAATGACTAAGGCAAATGGCTTTTTTCTTTTCTCCATCCTTTCTTTGAATAGAATTTGAAACACCTGGGATGCTGGGATGCTGGGATTTGAGACACTGGAGATCCTGTCAAGCCAGATGTTAGGACAGACAGTGAAAAGAGGAAGTCTGCAGTACATTGTTTCCCTGGGGTGACTTCCCAAACCAGTACAATTGTGCATCATTATTTGGCACTGAAGGGAGAACAAAGGTGCACTACACACCAGGAAACAGCAAAACCAGCAGAAAACTAGGACGTTGAATTTGCTTGCTAGATTCTTACACGGAGGACCATTTAAAACATTTCCATGGTTATACCCCTATACCAAGTGCTTATTTATACTGGAAGATTAACTTCAGTAATTATATACCCAGTGATCTATGTATGTAATTTTCTTTGTGGCACAGAATCTTTTGAAAACGAACACCACTTCTGCTGACTGCGGTACTGGATTCTTGCCTGGGGTGTTACCAACCTAACAAATGACTCACGGCCAAGGTAGACAATTCTCTCTTAAACATGCTGATGGGTTTTTTAGAAAAATAAGGTCATTGTTAAACTATTCTACTGAACAAGTTCTGATGTCACAGCAATTTGGGACACCAGTACTCCTTTAAATTAGTGCTTGAGTCCTAGTGTTGTGTGAGCTTATCTTCAAATCTTGCAAGTGGAACTTAGCCAAAAAGGCTTTAAAAATATGTTGACATTGAATATCAGAATTTTAAACATTTTTTCCAAACTTTAGCTAAAGTAGAAAAAAGAAGAAAAGTTCTACCTTAACCCAAGAGCTAATCTTTTGCATTTTAATGCTTTCTTGTTGCTTTTCGTGAATTTATATTACTGAAGTAAAAACTAGGCACAATAAAAATTCGTACAGTATGTCTTACAGCATGTCTTATGATTTTTTTTTAGTTGTTCTCTGCTAGTGACTAAACATCGTGTTCTGAGATCCACTCAGATCCACTCTTAGGTCAATCATACAGAATTGAAATCTTTGCAGAACTGGCTGCTGTTTCCTGGGTGTCTCTTTTTCATGGCACAGGTCCACAGTGCTCAGTTCATGGAGCTTGCAGAGGTGGAAAACCATGACAACAGTCACACTGGTGAGGATGGATGTATTCACACACAGGACCAGTGAGGCTTTTACATAATATATGATGTGAATTTAGAGGATCTAAAGGAGATTGGGAGCAACTGCTGCTTGTGACTAGCCAGTATATTAAGGAAGATAAACATAAGATATCCACAGGTCAAAAAGACCTAGGATAGTTAGGTTCTTTTCACAGTAGGCCAAGACCATAACTTGAATTGTTGCTAACTTCTGCAAGACTAAGTGTTAGCTGCATTTCTGGGACTTTTCTTTATCCTTCTACTTAGTTAGGTGATGAATGTTCTACAAAGACCTAACTGAACATGTGGAATTGGTTGTCACATATTAGTGTCACAACTTTGTCCTTTTTCAGGGTCACAGACAACAAAGCCACCCTAGAGGTGATGCCTTAAGCTTTAGCTTTTGTATTTTCTGGATTCTGTCCTGCAATTGGTATACAACTCTGAAGTTCATATGAAGTGTTAGCAAGTTGTCTTTGCAGTTTAGTTATACAAAGCAATCCTTTGCCAGCTCATGACTCAGAGTCCACCTTGGGTGCAGCTTAGGTGGAGCCCAAGATGAGCTGGACTCCTGTACTGCCCAAGGTGTATCCTTTAGAGGCCTTTTAACAAATACCTAGTTTATTCCTCAAACACTGTCTAGCCTCTGTTCTAGGTAGGCCTTGTTAGGCATCAGAGGAAATAATTACAGAGAAGCGACATTTACTGATGTAATGTAATACAATGTACAGTAATACAATGAGCAAGGACATCTTCCAGGCACAGGGAGTTGGAAAAGAAAAATGTTAATTTTTTCTGAATGTCTTTTAATTGATGTACTGGATTTCTTTTTCCACAGAACAATATTTAACTTCCTATCATTTTGAACTTTCCTCAGTTGTAAATAAAAATCCACAAATTATTTGATGTTCCAGACTTCCTTTTCTTAACCAGTAAGATCTGAGTTAAGTGAGACTACTACAGATTGCTAAAACCAGCTGTACTTCTAGAAGGGTGAGGAGGAAGAAACTTGGTAACTCCATGGCTAATTTTTAGCTCTGCAGCTCTAAACTTTTCAGGTTCACTCTACTTGATTTATCATTTATTGTCAAAAGCAGCTCTCATTTAGATGACAATACA
Source organism: Catharus ustulatus (assembly GCF_009819885.2). Lineage (NCBI taxonomy): Eukaryota > Metazoa > Chordata > Aves > Passeriformes > Turdidae > Catharus > Catharus ustulatus. Next base: position 71,994,754 of record NC_046223.1, on the reverse strand, counting down.
GAAAGAAAACAAAACCATTGGTTCTTTAAGGATTTCTCATGGACTGATAGCATTGAAACATTTGTAGTGTTCTTTTTTGCCTCCTTTCACAGTAATTTTCAAGTTATGAAGACTGACTTTTCTGATACTAAGCTACCTGAAAAGAAAGTCTACCCCTTTGATCCACTCTCTGTCCTGCTATACCTCTAAGTAAAATTTATCTTTGAATAGTTTGTGCCGATTTTCATTGATCTGAGAGTGAAGATGAAGGGATGAAGATGATACCAACAGGATTTTGTGCTGTGAACAATTAAGCTTCTCTTCACTTTCCTCTCCTGTTTTTCTTGTCTTTTCTCTGGCTTTATATTTCTTGATATGGGTCTTTTGAGTTTGAGCCTCACAAAGAATATTTGTTAAACAAGGATGAAAGAGAAGTGTTTACACCAAATTGCAGAATACTCTGGGGTGCACCAAAGCTTATAGAACTTGAAATCTTTTCCTGGCCTGGGGTTCCCTGCAAGCAAAAACTACAACCCTGTGCTATAAATAAACGAAATTACCACAAGCCCTGGGACTGTAGGCATGTGGAAATCCCTGTGATACCGACATCTGCTTGTTTTCTCCTTTTTTGGTTCATCTTAGGCAACGTAACTTGTGAGCAATTCAGTGGCAGCAAGCCAATCCTTGGCTGGGCACAAACCTCTGTGTATCAATGTGCTATGCTGCTTGATCTCTGGACCTGTGAAATTGCTCTCCTGGAAAAAACAAAGTCAGGTACAGATGATTTTTGGTCTGAAAACAGTGATTTACAATCAGTTTGCTTTGGGTTGTGTAAGATTCCCTTTCAATGTTTGCTGCTGTGCATACATATGGATGCTAGAGCCATCAACTATATATATTACATAAATATCACTCTATATTTACTAGAATTTTTTTCATTGTTATTTAATCTGAGAAAAAAGTGCCATGCTTTACTATGTAGTTAAGAAAAACAACAAACAAACTGACACTAAAATGTGTATTAAGCAATGTGTAGCTTTGTTATTCACTAGGGCAGCTGCCTGTCCTGAGGGGTCTCCCTTTCCTCTCTACAAATCCAGAGATGTGACTGTATTTTATCAAGGCCCACAGAAGCATACAGGGTTTCTGCCCAAAGATTTCAGTGTTGAAAGATGAAGATTGTACAAGCTGAGAAGAATGGACCCAGAGAAGCTTGGAAGTGTATTTCTCTCTAGGGGTCTTAGCAGTCTCAAGGACAATGCTGTGAGTGTCGGGAAGTGGAAAGGGACAGATAAACCACTTCAGAAGCAGGGAGAAATGGCACTAATTGAGGTCATCTTCACACACTTGAACTGTTGTGTTCTCAGTCCTGGAGCAACACAGGGCAGTTCTCAAAATAGGAATAGTAGAGGGTGTTATGAAAACTCCTGTGTACCCTTGAAGAGGCTTTAAATAGAAAAACTTTTAAAACTAAAAGTATGTAGTTTAAGAAATCTCCTTGGGCCATTCTCCCATTTTCATGGGTGTTACAGAGCTATATAAAGACTGTCTAATTGCCTAGTTCACTAAGCTTCTGCCCTCATGCCAACAGACTTCACCTTTCGTTGCTGTATGATCATGCTGCCTCTGTGAATCTACCTTTCATTTTTATCATGGGTCTTCTGTACAAGGAAACTTGCTTTGTTTCATAAAGAAAAAACTCCAGCTAAAGAATAACGCAACCTCTATAGCAACAATACAATAATACTCTTCCAAAAGCTTTAAAGGGTATATTCTGGAATTGCTCTCACAACCCAGCTATCTAGGTAGGAATAAATGTACAGATGTGCTGTTGCTGGAGGTCTTGCTTTTAGCTGACATTCTGGCTAGCTTTCTTTCATCTGGGGCAGAGTTCATGCAGAAGAATAAGGAAACAAAACCACTTTGTCCAGCAGCTTAGCTTAGTCAATACAAAACTTGCTATCAATCTATTGCTCAAGCACTCTCTTAGCTTCCTCAAAACAGCTCAGGTCAGGCATGTCTAAATCAGAGAAACTAAGTGTTGAAACCTGCATTCTCAGTAGCTGGGTTACCTCCTAAGCCTTTCTGCATCTTCCTCTTTCAGAATCCTTTGGTTCCAGTGTAGGTAGTGATGTGAATGTTTTTCTTCTTAAGTGTAAATGCAAAAGAGTCAGAACTAGATCCTTCCATAGTGACATTACTGGTATGTCCAGAAGGAAGAGCACTAGTTCATATTTTCAATCTCCTAATTACCATTTGACCAAAAAGTACTACAATGTAATCTCAAGAGTTCATACATACCACTGTTTTTGGAATATTTCTTTTTCTGACCTAAGCTGTGGGCATTTGTAATTAAATTTTTTATTTAAAAAGAACTTAACAGCTATTTGTGGTAGAAAAGCCTAAAGAAGGCTTGAGTCTTTTTGCATCTTTAATTACACCTTCATTTAATTTGGAGTTTCTCCAAAAATTATAAAGTAACAGTGACAGTCATTGCCAAACATGACAATGGAAAGTCTTGGAAGAGTCAACAGGTTTCAGGCTGAGGGAAATGGAGATATTCAAATATATGGAAATGGATTAGTTGTTAAAAGAAGCAGGTGTTTTTAAAGCAGTAAGTACGCTGCCTGTTATTTTTTAAAAGATAAATGTGTATCATAAAAATCTTCATATTTCAGTAGGAAAAAACCAAATGTTAACTTTGCAAGATTTGGAAGAAATATCTCTCATGAGTGGTTTATTCTGTGTTCTGTTCTTGAATCTTCTGATGAAGCATTCAATAATATCCGGTGCCATAAACGTCATGCTGCACCAACTTACTGGTGGTTTGATACAGGCAGCAACCTCCATGCTCATAAATCTCTCCCCTAAAAAGAATGAATATTTGGGCAAATAAACGTTTCTAAATGTGCTTCTGAGAACCTCTATAGCTTTTTAACATTTACTTTGAAGTTTATCAGAATGCTTTGGACCCAGAGGAAAGATTCACTTTGGCCTGAGGAATGATTCACATCATGCATAAACATCCAGGGTTTGATTTTGAGCTTCAATATATGCTAACACCTACAAAGATGAAGGAATGTGTTTGCAACTTCACCCCACTGCTGAAGGACATAGTAAACCAAGAAGTAGGTTAAATTTGCAGTATAGCTATCTTGGCCAAGTAGGTGAAATCCATAATGGGAAACTTTGATTAAAGCCTGCATGGATTTACCGTGTTAAAGTGGGTCAGTACTAATTTAAAAATGAAACCCATGAATGTTTTGTAGATAGAAGGCCTGAAGTTCAAGTGCAGTAAGCTGTAATTTCCTCATCATAAGAAATGAAACATTGGAAAGATTGCAGTGCTTCATATGTCATGTTAAAGCCCCATCTGTTATGGTTTGAGACAACTAGAAATATTATTTGAGATGCATGAATGGTAAATAAAATGATAATTTAATATACTTCTGTATTGCAGTGGATAAGGAACTAGTCATGTTTAGAGTAAGAGAGAAGATACTTTAAAGAGAATATAAACAAAATTTGTACTTCATAGCACACTTTGAAAAATTTCAGATAGTTGGGAATTCCTGGGCTAAAAATTAAAGCACAGCATTTCAAATCCTCACATCTTTCCTCAGGTCTAAAAATCTGCCTCAGGTTTCCTCAGCATCCTGTCACAGGGTATTTCTTTTTTGTTTCAGAGGCCGCAGGTTGGGAAGCTTAATCATGTACTTTTTGTAATGTGGCTTTTAGTCCACAGACAGAAGTTGAGGTTTTGGTACAAGCAACTCCTGCTGTGCTACTGTTGCCACCAGTGCTTTCACATTGCAAACAATAAAAATGGAATGTTGCCAGAATCACTGGATCTCAAATTATGTTCTGAAACAATATGAAAGACTCAAAATAATTTTGGCATAAATGATTCATCTAGAGTGAGTGCATAAATAATTGACATGAAAATTTTACATATATTTATATACATATATGAATATAATTTTTTTCTAACTTCTGTTTAGATAAAGAATAGTTGGGTTTTGCCTTGATTTCTAGCTATATGTGAATTTTGTTGGCTAAAGTCACTGTGCTTATTGGTCAGTTATATGTAGAGGCCCAGAGGGAATATATCCATTAGACTTGTTTGCTTCCAGAAGTTTCACCCATGTCTGACAGGGCCAATGTCATGTCGCTCCAAGGGGGACCCACTGCTGGCCAGCACTGAGTCTCTCAGTGACAGTGTAGTGCCTCTGGGATAACAGATTTAGGAGTGGAAAAAAACCTGTGCAACAGCAACTACAGCCATACAGAGAAGTGAGAACAAACAATCCTGCAGACACCAAGGTCAGTGGAGGAGAAGGGGAAGGAGATGTCCCAGGTACCAGAGCAGAGACTCCCCCACAGCCCCTGGTGCAGACCATGGTGAGGCGTGAGGCAGGATATCCCCCTGCCACCCATGGAGGTCCATGGTAGAGCACAGATCCACCTTCAGATCCTGGAGGACCCCACACCAAAGCAGGTGGATGCCTGAAAGATGCTGGGAGCCTGTGGGAAGCCTGTGCTGGGGCAGGCTCCCAGCAGGACCTATGGCCTCATGGAGGGAGGAGCCCACACTGAAATGGGTTTGCTGGCAGGACTTGTGACCTTGCGGGGGACCCAGGCTGGAACAGTTTGAGAAGAATTTTAGTCTGTGAAAAGGACTTGGGTTGGAGAAGTTTGTGGAGGACTGTCTCCTGTGGGAGAGACCCCACACAGGGGAAGAGCATGAGGAGTCCTGCCACTAAACAGGAAGGAGTGGCAAAGACAGCATGTGATGAACTCATTGCAGCTCCCAGTCCCTGTCCCCTTGCCCCGCTTTTAGGGGGATGCAAAATAATCAGGAGTGGAATAGAGCCTAGGAAAAAGTAAGGGGTGGGAGGAAGTTGTTTCAAGATTTGTTTTTTTTTTTTTTTTCCATTACCCTACTCTGATTTTGAATGTCAATACATTAATTTTCCCCAAGTCAGGTCTGTTTTGCATATGACAGTATGTCCTAGTTTGGAGGACAGATGCCTGCTGAGAAAGGTAGGAGTCTCTCTTTGAAATGGTGAATGTAAACCCCCTCCCTCCAAATTATTATAATTTTGAAATCAAACGGCTCTCAGGAAAAGATATGGGAATTAGGAATAACAGTTCTTTACTAGGGAAATTAAAATAGAAATATAGTACTACAAAGAAACAGACCCCAAGCCCTGACAAAGTCAGAGTACAACCTGACACCCTGTCAGGCAGGGTGTTGGTAGCAGTCCCAATCAATGGTGGCTGCATCCTCCTGCAGTGACAGATGTGATTCAGTTGAAGCAGTGCTCCTGTAGAAGGTGCAATTTCCCTCTGAAGGTCCAGCGGTGATGTGGAGAAAATCCAGTTTCTCTCTGGAGTCCAGCGGAGAAAGGGCTCACTTAGTGTCCCAAAACCTCTGTTTTATGTTGGTGAGAAATGTTGGGCTCTTCCTCCTGGTTGCAGCAACTTCCAATGGGATGAAGAAATTTTATCAATCCCACAGTGGGACTCAATGGGCCATTAGCAGAAAATGACTCACAGAGGAAGGATGGGTTGTGAAAAGATAAAGAACAATGCCCTGCCTGGTTTCAATGGATGGCCCTTTAGCAGAACATCTCCCGCTGAGATAAGGATCACTGCCCCCACCCTCAACAGATGGTGATAGAATAGATGCCTTTTATCACACTCTGTATTGTAACCCAAGACACAGTAATTGTTGAAATCTCTCCTGGTCTGTATCTCATCCTATGAGAATTCTGTTATATTCTCTCCTGTCCTGCTGAGGAGTGGAGTGATAGAGCAACTTTGTGGGCACCTGGCATCCAGCCACCACAGTAAAAAATTTAGGATCCAACACCCAAAAGTAAGACTGTTTGAAAAAATTGCTGTCTTATGGTGAATCAAGCAACAGATAAAAAGTCTCACACTGTTTAGATACTCAGGAAAAAAAAAAAGTAGAAAAAGTGATTCCTCCCTCACCAGCTATACACTGTCCTTTCATGACAATGGATTTGGTAATTGCATCTTGCAGTGCACTGGGGCATTAGTATTCCTATGGGTACAGAATATTAAACAGTAATGATGGAAGTAATTACTGAGGTTAGCCTGGCCTCAGGGTCACTGCATCAGTATTTTGACCTGGTGGTATAACCTTCCCTGCCCTTTGGCCATAGCCTATTGCTCATCTGAGTACAGCTGCGCAGCTGGATGTGTATGCATTGTGAATTCCTGTACAGAGCTCACATGTTATTTGCAGTACAGGCCTGCCCCTCATTCCTGATCCTGTAGCTGTGCAACACTGTGGGTTATGCAGAGCAGCCACAGAGCAACTGATACACACCCAGAAGTCAAGAGCCCCTTGCCTCAGGTCCCTTCTGGATTCCTGCCTCTGGCTTGAACCTGTTGCCCATATTCCTCTCCCCACAGACGTTGTGGTTTTGTGTTGGTTATCTCACAGTTTATGTGCAGGCAGTTTTAATGGACCAGTATAATCATAGTAGATGTGACAATGCGGTTAATAAACCATGTCAGCTAACAAAAGAGAATTTCAAACATTGTCTGTTTTTCATTAGCAAATGAGACTACTTAGATGTGTTCCAATATAATTATGTTTATTACAGCTTCAGTTCTATTTTCATATTTGGTATTTGATGTCTGATGTGCACTAAAGCATTGCAGCTCATTCTTGCAAATGAACCTATTGAAAGGTTGCTTATGTAGAAAATTTATAAAAGCCTTATTTGAGACCTATTCATTCTTTCTGTTTTTGTTGGTTCTAAGTTCTACTTTGAGGAACATTTATTTAGATGGAGTCTCACCCTTGTCTTAGTTTGGTACACTCAATCCCCAAAGCTCTTAAGTGTGTCTACCAGGAATTCTACAGCATCTACAGACCAAAAATAGACAATAAAGGAGGTAATCTAGAAAAATAAGTACTGCAGCTAATAGCTGATAAGTGGCTAACTATGGAAAACCCAGAAACTTCCTACATTTCTTGGATTCAAAAGGACACAAATTCCATTTTTCTTATATTAGTAAAAACTCTTTCAAGTAGAATGCCCCAGTGTGATCTTGCTAGTCTAATTGCACTTCCTGGCTAAATTCTAGCTATGTGATTCTTGATTTATTTATATATTTATTGCTTAAGATGAGTGAAGATACATTCTATCCACTCTTAAAACAAGATTTTCTTTTCCTGGCAAATGACCACAGAAAGGTAGAACTCTTGACCTCATTGGGCAGGAAGTAGAAGCAATCAGCTTAATGAGAAGGAAAATATACATGTTTAATACTGATGTGAGATCATGGTAAGTCTCCAGATTTTGTGTTTGTGTGTGTGCACAGTCTGCAAAGAAAAAAAAAAAAGACTTGACATTAAAGCAAATGTTGTTATAGTTGAAGAAAATTATTACCCTAATATCTACCATTTCCTGGTCTAGGACTACAAATTTGGTTGGGTATAATTTTGATAAATGCTAATTATTGAGAATGAAATTACTGACGTTGGAATGTCTCTAGCAGGTTGGGGTTTTTTTAATTAGTCAGCTCAGTTGTTGCTTGCTACTTCTCCTGTCCTCACTGGAAAAAGGAAAGATACTGTTCTTCTTGTAGCAGGTCTGTGAAAAAGCCTGTAAAGCTGAGTTTCCGGTCCCACCCATCCAGAGTCACAGTTACAAAAGCACATTGTAAAGTATACTGGTTAAAGGGGACAGAATAAAGTTGCACAGCTTCTGATACCAAACTTTGGGGTGCTGTCTTTCCAGCTCTTTTTTCCAGTGTAGGTGTAACAGTGTAGGGAATGGCTGGTGTTGAAATCTAAACATCTATTACTAATAACTGTGTGGCAGTGTTCACATTTTCTTATGATCTGTGATTCATTGGTCATAAGCAGCAAAGTGTGAAGCCATTCAGCTATAGCAGTGGCCACAGCTGCCATCTGCTGTGAGCAGGGTGGCCCAGTTGTACAGGCTGAGACAGACACAGAGAAGGAGCCTCCATGCACAGAGCCAGGAGCTGTTCCTGCCACCACTTCCACACCACAATAGATGATGGGCTGTTGTCATTTCAGCTGACTGTTTGGCAGCTTTTGATTGTTTTTATTATCTGGGGTTTCTGTTCTTTTGGAGGCTTCCATTACCAGTAGAAAAGGGGTCCAGCTCTACAGACCATAGGTGTTTGCTGTTCCCATTTTGGGAGCATCGTAGGTACACTGGCTCACGTGCTAGGTTCTGTGCCGTCTTTGGAGGAGGAATGGCCTCAGCTGGTAATATGTGAACCAGGTTACAGTGGTATTTATACTTTAGAGAGATATATACTGATGAAAGCCTGCTGAATTTTGATTCAAACGGTAAATATCTTGCATTAAATATAAGAAAAATAGATAAAATAACACTTGTTATGGATAAAACAAGCTTTGAGCAAAGTCAGGTTTATAGATTCAGCATATTTTACCTTCAAAGCAAAAGACAAAATGCCAGCATATTTTTAGAAGCCAGAATGGGTCAAAATGGGCACAATTCTGGCCCTGCATGGGTGGCAAGTCAGGAACAAATCCGGCCACAATTTACAATTGATTTTGAAATGGTTCCCTAAAGTATTTAAAGGCCGTTGTTATCTATATGCAAATTATTTCTCTGTTTCCTTTTTTATTTTTCCTTTGCTAGCAGTTATTTGCTGAGGTATTGGTAGAAGACCCTGTGTTGGTGCAAGAAATTGCTTTGTCTTTGTGTATTAGAGATGAAAGCAAATGACTTAGAAAAAGGCAGAGAAAAATGGTTCCTTATCCTGTATTCTCTTTCACTCTCCTGGACCTTGTCACACTCTGCCATCAGCTGATGGAGGTGGCAACAGAGGTTACATGGTTAGATAGCTTAGTGCAGTTTTAGCTGTGGTGATTTGAGAGAGGTGCGGTTTGTAGGGGAAAAAATTACTTCCTTTAAATAGGCCGCCTACTATAGCTGGGAAAAAATGCAAAGATAAAGAGAGTGCCTGCATTTTTGTTGTAGGAGCTGTTTGCCTGCATGTGGAGATGGGGAAATGGGTTTAGTTCCAAAAGTTAAGGCCATGCTGCTCCTCAAAACTTGACAGGAGAAACTCTTTCCCAGCGAAAATACCAAAACTCTGTTAAAAGAAGCAGGTGGAATTCACAAATCAAAAAACCACAAAGATGCCTTCTTTTGCTAAGTTTTGCTCACTTACATATTTTAACTGCCTTTTTATGAAAGGTAGTGCAATATAAGAAGAGGAACACAAGAATTACAAGTTTTGCTCTCCACCAGAGGTTGGAAAATATCAAAATTGCTCTAGCTCTGCTGATCTTTACAATGATAATGAAACAAGATAGGCAAGGGAAGTCAGTGTCATTTATGGAGTTATCAGCTGGAGGAGATGACAATTTGTACAGGAAGACAAAGAAGATAGAGGCAATGGGGAGACTACAAAGGATAATGTTGAACTGCTGTCTTGGAGGCAGTTTATTGGTGAAAATTCTTCTTGTTCAGCTCCATACTACTTGACACTTTTAGTAATGATGTCAGTAGAAAACATAAGGAGCTGTTATTAAATCCAGGACATTGCAGCGCTGGCAGATAAAACTGATACGGAAAATAAATGGAATACCTTGCAGGAAGAACTCACAGTTCTAAGGATTAGAGAAGCAGAGAGGAGATAAGCATCAATAGCACAAATCTTAAGGTTATGCATAATAATAGAAAATTCTTCTGTGGGCTTTGAGCTTATTACTTGGAAGCAACAGAGGAGGAGAAAGAACTGGGTATAGAGCTAACCACAGGATTATTGCAAACTGCCAACCTGTCACAGCTGTGATGGGCAGGAAAGCCATTATTTCTTACTGTGAGTCAGGCAATGAGTTTTTAGATAGAGGGGAAATCGATGCCTGTATGTGGTTCTGGTAAGGCCTTACCTGCATTATTAAGTATAATTTGGAGATTTGTGTTCAGGTAAGATAAATTCAGCCTGGAATGAGGACAAAGATGATATACTGGCATGCTGGGGCGAAATAGAGGACACATTTTACAAAGCAAATGAAACAGATTGGCTTGTTTATCCTAGCAAAAATGAAGGCTGAGAAGATAAGATTTTTCTCCATAAATACACCAGAAAGATAAGCACTGAGAATGGAGGGAAGCTATTAAACTAAAGGCCAATTTTGGCAGCAGAACAAATGGATCTAATCACTCTGAATAAATTTAATCTTGAAATTAATAGGGGATTTCTAAGAATCAGACAACAAAGTTCTGGAAGCGAAAGAGCAAACAGTAGAAAACTAACAAATTGAAAGTGGGGCTTGATTCATTTATGGAAAGGATTTGTGGGATGTGGTTGCTTGCAATAGCAAAGTTGGGTGTGTAGGATAGATGACATTTCAGTCACAGGTTTTTTTGTTTTAACCCTTTCTCTAACTTTCCTCTTAAAAATTCAGAGTCTGTATCAAAAAAGTCAGCAGCATTTATTTTCAGCAGTTGAAAATCTAGACAGCTTTAAGATATGTGAGCCATGACCACTCAACTTAGTTTGGTGGAAAATCTAATTTTCTGTCAGAACACTTTTTCATTGAAATAAGAACTTCTGGAACTATAATCTGACATGTGGAACTGTCTTGACCAAATAAACAAATAGGTTAATCTACTTCAGCCAAAAAATTCCATGAAGCAAAGAGGTCTCTTTTCTTGGCAGTTTTTGTTTCTTGTTTGGATACTCAGCTTTCTAATAAAATAGAAATTCTAGTTCAGCTGCTGCTGGTTGAGTTTTTCTTCAATTATACACATGCTTGCATACAAACACAAGTATTTTCTGGTAATTAATAGGGGATAAGGTTATATCGAAACTTTTCACTTAACTATCTTTCATGAAACATGTGGGAACTTAGTATCTTGAAAATTCTGTCTCTGTATCAGATTTCATTAATAGTCACCGATTTCTATAAAAGTCATCTAGAGCAGGCATATGGGCAGTCCAGATAATTGGCTGGCTGCATTTCTTTTGGGAACAAGACTAAGAGGATGTACTCATCTGAGATGGCTTGCTTACAAATCCCTAAGAAATAGCAGGAAATTATAATTTTCTAGTATGAGAAATCAGTGACAGAAAGTGAGCCCTCATACATATATCTAAGACCAGTAAGCATAACATTATCTTCATTTCAGAGAAGATGGTTAAGTCAGTCTAAATATTAATATAAACCTGTATGACTTATTTAATGTGGTACTTGGAGGTGATGTTTTTACATCTTTTGATGTGATGAAGTTCACAGTTCCTTACAGTATGAACTGATAGAGGCTCAGATTCAGACTGAAATATCAAAAAGGTTAGTGATCTCTTTTCCTGTTATGCAGTGTTAAATGTAGTTAATTTATGGATTCTTCTACCTCATAAAATAGCTTTCGTCAGATCTGTCAGAATTACTCCCAGTACTTGATTGTCTCTCCATTCCTGAAATGGAAGGTCATTTATAGTTAAAATTACACATTTATTTTGTATGTACTGCTCCTTTCAGCTCCCATGTCTTCTCTCTGTTCCTCAGCATTTCTCCAGTTCTCAGTTTCTCAGTATTCACCTTTTAACATTTGAAGACAAAGGACATCCCTTGATAGAAAACTAGAGCTAGACACTGCAGCTTTAGTCTGAATTTTACTTCTTTTTGGTTTTGTTTGACACAGTCACTTTTAAAATATATTTTATTGTTCTCTATTTTTCCCCATTTGCCTTCTATGTCTTCTAGGTCTTCTTTATGTTTTTATCACATTCTCACAGCATAGATTCTCTGTGACCTGATTGTTTGACTGATAAAACACATGTGATGTTAAGAGGAAGCAAGGGAGTATATTACACCTTTGCACTCTGTACCAAAAAGTCAAAGCCTTTTTTCTGACATCTTCTTACACTGTATGAAATGAAGCATCACAGGTCAGATCAATATTTCTGTGGTCTTGCATCTGAAGGAGTGCAGTGATGGATCTGTAGGGAGGGAATACTAAAAGCAGAACTGTGCCCAGCTTCTGACACTTGGTGCTTTAGAAGTTTCCTAAACTAGAGGTTGCATCCAGACCATGTGTTTACTGTCTGCTGATGGACTGCTCTTATAATTCATTAGATGAGGGAGGTTGTGTTAGGGTTGTGTCATACTGGGGCCATCTATAATAAATGTTTCTTAAGTTATGAAATCGTTGTTTTAATGGTAATGATGTGTAGGAGCTGTACTTGTAGGTTTAAGTTTCCTCTGTGGCAGCCAGTCCTCTTCCCAGTTTTTAGTCTATAATAATGTTATTCATCTCTCTACCAAAGGCTATCCTTTCTAAACAAGAACAGGTAGCCTATTTCCCTTTATTTTCTCTTATGGCACTACAGGCTTTCAACTGATGTCGTTTGTCAGTCTGTGTCAATTGAATGGGCAATCCTGAGCAACCATCAGCTATCTGGGTACAATACTTGTTTGTTTTGTATCCATCACATAATTTCAGATGCCAAGAAACATTTTAAGTTGAATGCAGGCATCTCACTGAAATGAGCCTGATGGAGGTTGATTTCTAGACATGGATTTTTTACAGCAGAAGGAAAGTTAATTTTTCAAATGTAGCCATGTGGTTTTGGTTTCAGGATATATAAGGCTTTTGCAGTGGAAGAAGGTTTGGGGGAGTTCCATTTGTCCATTAATGAATCATTCTAGAGTCAACCACAAAACATCATGAGAATATACTCCTTTTCTTCCAAAACTCCTTTGAAAACTAAAGCATCATCACTGAATTAAGGACTAGAGTGACCAATTCCATTATTGTTCCAAATCTAAAGGGGAAAATAAATAAAAAATGTTTCTGAATTTATTACCATTTTTCTTTTAATCTTAGTTTGGCTTCTTTCTGTCATATTCCATGTTGATAGATAATTTTGTTTTTATTGCATATATTTTCCATGTAGCTTACCAATAAGCATCCGGGAAATTGAAAATCATCTTGGAAAGTTTAGTGTCTGTACAAGAGATCATATAAGGTAGGAGAATTATTTTATTTTCAGAATAAGCAAAAATATGTGTATTAAATTATGAAAGAAAATTACTTCAGTCTTCAATATTTTTTATGTACTTATTTCCTCTTTGTACAGGTATATATCACAGACTGCCAGGCTATGGACATTTCTTCTTTAAAGCTTTCCACAAGGTCTCTTTCTTGCCATCAATTCAGTCATGACCTGTACTTTGCAGCATAGTGGCATGAAATTAAAAATTTACCAAGGGAGAAGAAGTATGTTTTATTTGGTATCTATTCCTTTCCCAGCCTGTTTGCACTTGGCTGCAGTCTCTAGCACTCGGCTCCACCAAGTAGAACTGAGCATACAACTCACTAAACACGAATGAATGAAATGTTTCCTCAGTATCTACATTTAGTCATGTTTCAATGATAATAATGCATACAAATATAACAATGCCCTGTCTTACTCCTCCTTTCTTTAATTAAGCTGCTGAAGTACTACAAAACAGAGAGCAGTTTATCTAAAGTGAGAAGCAGAGAAGATATTTAACACATTTTCCCTTTTCTCAGCTCTTGTGTCTATCTGTAATAAGGAAGATGTAACTTATCCTAGTCTGTCAGGTCATTCAGAAGAATACTCTTTTGGCAGATATTCAGCAAGCCTCCTTGTGTTACTGGCTCCAGCCTCCATATTCCCTGAGCAGAAAGGTTAGCAGCATTTTCTTCCTCACACTGCACTAGCAGTAATGAGGTTTGTCAAGCTTAGCCCATAGGGGGTATCTGTTAATTCTGTTTATAATCAATTGGGTGGCAGTCCTGTACAATACTTGGAACAGCATCACTGATGACTGCAGGAACTGTAGTGGGTATGTATTAACATATGACATAAAAACAAATGGTGTCACATCAGTGATTTATTCAAAGTCTATGAAAGTTGGGTTAGGGATGAAGCATAGCAAAAAATACAGAAGAGAGGATGAATGGTGGTTGGAGATGAATTGGATGCAAAAGGCACAAAAGGTGCAATCTTAAAGCCTGTGGTATGCAAAAGGTTAGCAATCACAACCTGACCTTGAAATAGGCATTCTTCTGGCATGGTGAAACTATGAATTCCCACTACTGTAATTTGTCCTGTCTTCCAAAAAGAGAAGTATGGTCAATGCTATTTGCAGTGGGAAACATCCACGCCAGCCTGATGCCATAATGTTGATTCAAAAGCTACTTCCTAAGGTTACCAATATTATTCTTCCTTATACATGGTTTTCCTTTTTCTTTTTTGTTGTTGTTGTTTGTTTGTTTGTTTGTTTGTTTGTTTGTTTGTTTGTTTTTAACATTCTGTATTTAATATGTGGTGTTCAGGAGCTGCCCTTGCTTTATACATGCTGAGTTTTGTAGGGTTTTATGCAGTATTACCTTACTCTTCCAGAGTATTTTCTAGAGACAGCTGCCTTACAGTGGTGAACTAAGTGATCTCATGTGCAATATTGAATTCACAAGCAAAGAGACATTCTTTGGGGTTCATTGTGCCTTCTCTGTGCTTATATTGACATCTCTTTCCACATTCCTTAGTAGCCCTCTTCCGACTCCCCTCAGCTCCCTCTTGCTTCCCTGATGCACCCCGTGCTCAATCCCTCACCACCAGGGAGTATCCTCAGCCCATTCCTGAGTATAGGAAGTGTCCGTGATTTGCTGTCTAGCCGGGCAAGAAACACTGTGTTTTGCAGCAGGTTTGTAGCTGTGCATGTGCTGACTGCCTGGTTGTGATGCTGGGAACCCAGCTGGCTGCTGCCTCCTGAGAGCTGAGCAAGCCAAACAAAACAGCCAGGGATCAGATCCTCCCTGCCTTTTCCCTGAGAAGGGAGTTCTCCTCACTAGCTGAACGCTGATTTTGCAAAACTGGAAAGAACTTTTTACCCTTGAGTCCTCTGTTCTTATGTCAAATGTATTTAAAATTACTCAGAGGGTTCAAAAGTTGTTGGAGATGAACCAGCTAAGGGAATGAAGCTAAACCATTTCCTGTGACACACCATTAGATTTTTTCTGAGTTTAAAAATGGAAAATAGATGTTATCGTGGCACTCTGTTGTCTCATTTTGAGTCCCTCACAGCTGTAGCGTAAAGAGGAGAGGGAAAGACATCACATGCACTGCAGCTGTGACTTGCAAGCTTCTGAGTATGAATTGCTGTTTCTAGAGCAGTGTCCTACACACTGTTTTTCCTTACATTGGAGATGATTGTAAAAAAAGTCCTAGGGTCTGTATTGCCCCTAGAGGCTTTCAACTGCACCAGAACAGACTTGCTCCACCACTACATGGTTTGCATCCATGCAGGACCGTGATTCTGCACTGTAGGGATGAGATTCACTGGCCCAAACAAATTGATACCCCGACAATCCCCCAGAAAAAAAGCCTAATGTTGTGCAGTCAGAGCTGCCTGCTCACTGCTGAGCAGGAACCTTCACAGCACTGAAATGCAACTTTTGGCAGCACACAGCCCATGTCCCTGGTGGCTGCTGCGCTCTGCAGCCACTTGCTGGGCACCCAGGCATTGAGACCAGCTGTGCAGCCTCCTTGGGCCAGCCAGAGTCTACTTCATCCAACAACACCGGTTTCCATTCCGTCTCACAGACATGTCTTCATTTCCCATCAGATGCTGCAACACTGAAGTCTTCAAGGGGAACTGAGCAACCGGTTGAAAAGAACTGATCTTCCAAACATATGGAGCTCTCTTACTGTCTAAATGGGTAATGGTTTCTTTGCCACAGAATGGCAGTAAGTCTCTTTTTCATATTCAGATGTCTCCTCTCCCCTGTAAACCATTTAGTGGTTGCTGCATCCATTCTGTATCAGCTTTTGCTGATTTACTGTCAGTGGGTATTAGCTAATTTATCAAACTCACACACTGTAAGCAATCAATACAACCAACAGAGGCAGTGATAAGGTGGTCATGCATCTGTTATTCCAGAGTAATATGTAAAAATGGAACAAATCTTACATAGGAATAGAAGATGGATTCAGGATGACACAAGCTATGTCAGCACTGAGGGGCCCACTGGTGCTGTGAGTGGCTGGTTGCCCAAAACAGGGCAAAGTTCAGGGTGATTCCCTCCAGCCTGTGTGAAGGAAAGCTGCTTGTGTGATGCCAAGGGAACTGTGTGCTCTGCAGCACCTGCCATGGCCTGGTTGGTTGATAGCCAAGACACATGGGCTGTGCCATGAAGGGCACAGGCTTAACCAGGCCAGACTCACTGTTCAGTAAGTCCTCATGCAGATCAATCCGTTTGATAATGGTCTAGGACCTTCAGAATGATGAAATTCTCTGTATTTGAAATCTCAGTGCCCTGATTTACTATATTGCTTTTGCTTATAGGCTGAATTTCTCAGCAAGACACTGCTCGTGTCTGCCCATTTACTTCTAAGGCAATTGCTGACCACTGATTTTTAAAACATTTAAAATTCCTTGTGGTCAGAAGAGTTGTTTTCTGGGCAATAAATCAATTTCCGACAACAGAGCTGAAGTATTCTTTGGTAGACCTATCTGCAAGCTGCCACTAATCCAAGTCAAGTTAGTACTTAGTTAAGAGAAGGAAATCAATCCTCAAAAACATGGCTTTTCCCCCCTCTTTGTTCTTTTCCTTTCCTACTACACATGCAACAATAGTTCTCCTTGATCTGCAGTGGAATTAGTGTGCTTTTGTAGCACTCCTGGACTTCAAAGTGCCTGTGACACTTTTGAAATATGACTTAAAATATATGGAAAACTACCACTTGTTCCTATTTGAAAATTAGGATTATTTTTATATAAATATTCAAAATTTGCTGAGGCTCCTTCATACCAAGAGACAATGGGACTTACAAAGGAGTTGTGAGGGGATGAGTGCAGTTTTTTGTGTTTGTGGGGAGGCAAACTGGTTTTCCAGACAAGCAATCTAGAGAAACAATTATTTGTATGTACTCAAAAAATGTGACTCTGTAAACACTCATATTTTATTTGCAGCTGATTGAAAGTTGAGAATGTTGTCTGATTTATAAATAGGGTTCTGCCTCTAAGTCTGCTGCTGCTACAGTTTCATTATGCCTGTGCTCAAAGAGAAATGTTTTTCTTCTGTGACTTTTGATGATCCCAGTGAATTATTATAGCATAAAACTAGAGTAAACAGAAACACACAGAATTGCAAATCTGCAATGATTTAGTAGGAAGAGCTGCCAGTCTTAATGACAGCAAGCACAGAATTGATGTTCATGATATTTCAGGAATGACATGTTAAGCCTAACAAGTCAGAGCAGTTCAGCAGATGAAAGAAATTTGGAAATTCTGGGAGGGAAATAGAGAATTGCCTGCTTTGATGGCATTCAAGAACAGGTTTATGAGGCTTTGGGCAACCTTGTTTAGTGGAAGGTGTCCCTCCCCACAGTAGGGCTGTGTGATCCCTAAGGCCCTTTCAACCAAAGCCATTTTATGGTTCTGTATGACTCTGGTTTCACATTAAAACCCATGGAGAAAACCTTTAGTTAACTAAAGGAGAAAATCCAGATACCTCTCAGGAGTTTCTAAGCATCATCAAATTTACAATAGAAAGCACTGCAAAATTTTGAAAAATAATAGGTTGGCCAGGTTAAGGTGATTAAATATGATTTTTCTCCTCTTGTAGAACAGAGTTTGGTCTCAATAGTTTTATGCCCACTTACTACCTCCTGGTGGTACTGTGTACTAACAAGGTACTGGCAATATATTTTTTATATTATTCAGTGCTGATTAGTTGGATGTTGAACACAGAACACTGTGTGCTAATTGTACAACCTGGTTTGAAGATAAAAATAAAAGGGCATTCAATGTGTCTAGTTTGGTCCAGGCAGACTCATGGTTCTCATTACTATTTTAATGCCATTATGAAGGGGTTTTTTGCTTTGGTTTTGGTTTGGTTTGGTTTGGTTTTTTTGGTGTTGTTGTTGTTGTTGTTGTTTTTTCACTATTTCTTTCACCATATATTTCACTTGCACTGAAATTAAAAATACATAAAATTGTGTAACTTTCTCCAGAACTCATCATCATAGCTGATCCACATAGCTCTGTGTATTTATACATGTTATATATAAGGAATCAGTAAAATGCATGTTGTTGGAGAAGTTATCTAAAGAAGTTGAGTCATTCAGAAGTAGATTATCTGTTCACCTTTCAAAAGGTGACTTTTCTCAGCTCCCATGCTTTTCTTCCCTCTTTGGGCTTCCAGAGGCTTTCATTTTCCCTCGGCTGCTTAAATGGAGACCCCAAGATAGGATGCTGAACCTTTTCACTCAAAAGGCAGTAGCACTGGGCAGGATGTTCCCAAGTGATTTTGTTGGGTTTTGGCATGTAGGTGAAGTGGCAACTTTGAGTTAGCGTTTGTACTTTCTCAGTGGTTACTTTAAGGGGAAGGGTAAGTCAATGGCAGGTGTGGAAACTCCAGCAGAGGGGAGAGGGCTGAGATGTGGCCAGGGTGTCTAGACAGTGGCCTGGCTCCTTCTGCTGCACAGTCTCCCCATGGGCTCCCATGGGCACAGCTGCAAGGCTCATGAGTGAGAGGGGCACAAAAAACAGCAGCAGTCCACTGGCACAGGACTGATTAGGGTTGTGGATGCTAATGGACATTGCCCCTAAAATATTTCCAGCCTAGGTGTGAACATAAATTCTGGATATAGCCATGCTGATGGGTGCAGAACTGCATTGGGTTTTTGCATATGAAGTGTCCAACAGTGGTCCTAGCTGGAGAGGGACAGTTTGTGAGAAAGGCTCCTATAATAAATATTTCTAGAAATACTTTAATTTTAGAAGAGGATGTGACAGTTATTAAAAATAATAAATGTAAACATACTATTATGACTATAGATTTTGTCTTTTGCAAATTCTTATTTATCCAATGTCTAAAGGTGAGAACATAGATACTGTACTAAACTGCTTGTGATTCTGAATCTTCTGCTGACTGCATTACAGGTTAGGCACAGCCTTCAAAAATTTACCACGTAGTGAAATCAAACTTCTTCTACACAGGCCCCTAATGCCTATTCCGTTTTTATAATAGCCAGCATAAATTATTTAGTTTAATGTACTCCTAAGGTTCTTGGCAGCTCAATAGGTTTTGTGAGTGTACAAGGAAACATCTGCAAGCTGCAGGCTCCTTTGGGAAAATGCTACAGAATTTGTGTACAAAACTGTGTGAAGCAGACTTTAATAAAATAATTCTGAATTTATTTGCAAGACTGACTTAGCTGTCTACAGGGCCTAGGATACTGGTTGAAGTGTTTTTTAATGTTTAACTTCCTTAAGGTTTTGGAGTTTCATAGTTCAGATGTTTATAATACTGTCCATAATCTAGAGGCGTTTTTAAAATTATATTAATAGAAAATGTTACAGGTATATTGGCTTTGCTAGATTCACAGTGCATGTAAGCCCTACATGATGCTAAGAGGAAAATATTATCTCTTTATAGGGTAAATTTCTGAAACTCTAAAGAAGAATTATTGTTGAATATTGCCATAAGTAAGTGTATCTGATACAGATGTTTACTTTAGGTCTAACAAATGTTTAACATAGACTTAGTATAGATATTTCCATACAAATGCATCATGATTTAAACCTAACTCTTGTTCTGAGGTCATCTTTTTCATGTGGATAGTATGAACTTACAGACTCTTTATTCAGAATATTATGAATATGTCTGTAAGCTACTTTGCAAGGTGAGGAAAATAACATTTTCAGTGGTTTAATGGGGTAACATTACAGGCAGTACAAGCTGTGTTGATGTGGAGGAAATACGCCCCTTGGTTTCTTTATGAAGAGAAAGGATTGATGGTGGGATGCTAAGCAACAACACCAACGCTTTTTTGGTACTTCAGCAGAAATATGAGATAAGCAACATTGATATGAGTGATAAATTGTAGTGGAAATAATGTGCAGTAGATCAGAGAAATCCTGTGAAATCAGTATAGCTTGTAAAACAATTTGTGAGAAAACAAGTTCAAACAGAGTTGGACTTGATTTCATTTTTTTCATTCTGTGTTCACAAGTAAACGTTCAGTATTTTATTGTTTTTATTCCCAGGTGAGTTTATGTTTTTGAGACCTTTCTCTTGCATACAATATCTTGAGATTGAGCACAAATGCCAATAAAGAAGAAAAAAAGAAATGGGATTTTTCTAGTCTATTTTCACTAAGAAACTGACCATAATTGGCATAACCCCATAGCTAGTTTATGTGTGTCCTTTCTACTGGGTGTGTAGCCTGTTGTGAAGCCACCTAGAACTGTATGTTCCACTCTGTCAAAAGGCTGGTCAAGAACACAGCATGTGGGCAGCATCCAGGTCTGCCATTTCATATGCCCAGGAATGGAAATGTACATCCGAGCAGCCTTGGGAAACACCTTGGAAAGGAGAGAGCTGTGAGCAGGACAGCTGTTTCAGGAAGCCGTGTTTTGCAAATGGTGTGAGTTTGTGTCACGCTGCAGGCGCAGACAGCCTGTAACCGAGCTAACAGTGGGTAGCTAAGGCCACACTGAGGGGGTCTGGAGGCAGTTTGCAGCCCGGGGTTGGAGTAGAGTTTCAGCACAGCTCAGTAATGATGAAATCTGACTCAGGGTCACACTGTCAAATTCCCAGTTCTGCAATTAACTCATCATCTCACTTAGCTCCTTCCTGCTTCTGCTGTCTTATTGTAACTTAAGTATCAGCAGCTACCACAAAGTGGCTGCTGTATTAATTTGTGGATTTTTCTAAAGCATTTTAAAGACACCTGTAAGATGAAAAGCATTAAATCTAAAATTTACTTTAGTTCTTAAATGCCACCTTCACAAATTCTATCATGCTGGTCATCACAGTACAGAAGAAGCACAGCTTGTAAATCTGGCTGTAGAAGATGCCAAGAATGTCCATACAGAAAGAAGTTCAGCAAAGGTAGAGCTTATCTGGGTTGATGATGCCCTGCACAAAATTACATATTTAAATTATACTTTTTTTAGGCTGTGTCATCCTATGTCCCAGCATGTCCTGAGAAGTTGCACTACTACAGCCTAAGAGACATCTTAGATGACATCCCTGTTATCAGAGACAAGTAGCTCATAACTGGACTATCTTAAGGAAAAGAAGAAGAAGCAAGAATTAAAGAAAAACCCTGCAGCTAATGCCAGGTTTCTATTAAGTTTGCAAAAGTGTTCCTGGGGGCCAAAGTCCTCAACCAGTGCATATTGTTACATAAAGGCAAATACATGTCTGTAAAGGGAATGATCGTCTGAAAGTGCTTTGAGCTGTGTATTCTGCCAGTCTTCAGGCAATTTTTGGTGGATGGAGAATGTGCAGAGAGTCTCCTGCAAAAGCCAGCATACAGATAAAGAAAACTTTGAAAATGTTCTTGCTACAGCAATACGTGTAAGGAAAAACCAAACAGATAATCTCATTTTCAGCATGTAAATCCACTTCTTTAATGATTAAGCTTAGCTAGTGAGCGCTGTTTACCCTTTAAATTTTATTTATTTAAGATTTAAATTAAACCTGTTAATAATCTGCAGACATGTGACTTGTTGGAAATTAGGAAAGGAAAGAAAGAGCACACAACATCTTAGGAGATGACCCTGTATCAACTGCTCCTTTCAGAAAGCACAAATTTTTGACCATGTCACAAGGATCTCCTTCCTCAAAACTTGTGCCTAGCAAGGCGTGCCCTTCTGCTGACACCCTGTGTGACTGTTGGCAACAGCAGACAGATGGGTTTAGTAATCCCCTAGCACAATGGTTTTGCTATTGGTCATCCTGTTCCCCAGCAAGAGAGGCTCAGCAGGAAACACAGGAAAACACGTGTTAAGGTTCAGACAGAAGCTTTTGTCGAGGCTGGAATCTCTAGTTACAAGCCTAGTGAGCTATGAAAGTTGAGAAGGGGCTCGTCAGCCCTCCCGTGCTGTTTAACTGCACACCAGTTGCAGGCATGTGGAGCTACACCAGTTTGGGATAGCTCTTATCTGGCTGGTAATTGCTGGA
Organism: Catharus ustulatus; assembly: GCF_009819885.2. Classification (NCBI taxonomy): domain Eukaryota; kingdom Metazoa; phylum Chordata; class Aves; order Passeriformes; family Turdidae; genus Catharus; species Catharus ustulatus. The sequence goes on along the minus strand of NC_046223.1, from coordinate 71,972,774 downwards.
AAATAACCCTGTCACAGGCTTATTGTACAGGCTGTTTATCTTCCTTTATCTGCCTAGTTTTGTTGGGTGTTGTCTAAGCTGCTGTATTTTGTACTCCTGTCTCAGACTGCCCTGAGAAGCTTTTAAGCTTTATAATATTTTATGTAATTCCATTAAAAGTTGTACACAGACCATTCATAGCACATCTACTCTTAGATTTAGAAGGAGTTTTCTCTGGACACAGTAAGAGAAGAGATAGTAGTAATCCTAGAACAGATTACTTTAGTAGACCTAAGTTTCTAGCTCATGCTACCCCTGCCCCAGATAGTTTCCGTCTATGGATTCAAGAATGTCAGTGTCCTTCTGCCCTGAACTCATTTGGGATTAAGGACCAAGAGTGGTAGGTTGTCACAGCAACTCTTGATAGCCATCGTAGTTTATCAGCAAGGACTGATTCAAACATGATTTATTTGCACCAAGGAGCTGAGTTCAGCTGCAGAGCCTATCCACCTGCAGGTCCTGCCATGCACTTCCTGCTACAATTGGAGTCACAAGGACATTGAGTAAAGAATAAAGCCTTGGTGCATTTCAGGTGGATCCATCTGGTGGCAGAGAAGGCATTTCAGACCATTTACTCTGCTGGGATAATCAACACAGAGATCTGGAAGTCCTAACGCCGTGCACCCTTATCAGATGCTGGTTTGTGCCTCTTGAACCTTTAACTTGTTGACAGCAAGAACATATTCCAGTACCTTATAATACTCTGTAGAGTTCTACTATTACACTTCTTCAGAGAAGTCAATGTATTAACTTATAAGCAGTTACACATTGTCCTTTTAGACTTCAAAATGAAACATCCAAGAAAATGACACATCCAAGAAAATGCGTGTATACATATGAATGCTCTTTTATTTCTTTAAGAGCACTGAATTTTCTTAAGTTGTCTGTTGTCCTCCTGTGCTTTGATCACTTGTGTCTCTACATCAGCTTGCGGCTCAGCCACACTCACTTTCCTATCACTTGATATGCTGCTTTTCTGTACTTCAGGTACAAAGGAAGTCAAGAGCAGTACCTCACCTACTGGAGGGAGGCAGATGTGAGGGTGCCCAGAGAGCAGTATGCAGTGTGGGAACTGGGGATAGCTTCGGTATGGGCTTCAGGGACCCCTGCAGCATGAGGGTCACTGCAGCCTGTGAACTGGGGACCCCTGCAGCATGGGGACCACTGCAGCACACCTGTTGCATCTGCATCAAGGCTGCCACAGAAACTGGCATTCAATGCTAGAAAGGCAGCCGCAAGTTGCTGGAGAAAAGGCCTTAACTAAGAATTGCTCCTGCCCTTTCCAATCCTCTGGTCTTTTTTCATTCCTGCTTTATCAGTTATTACCAGTTAATGTTTCATTTTCTGGTTTTGTTTAACCAAAGCCAAGAAGTATCTGGTAGACAGCAACTGCCAATTAGTTGTAATGAAAGCAGAAATTTAGCTTCCAGCTTGCCTGCATTTGGAGGGCTATAGCAGGAGTTAATTCAATTGCTTTCTTATCTTCTGAACTATTCTTGCTATGTGCATTTGTGGTTGCCAGGTGATTCTGGGGTGAGCAGGCCCTGCCTTTCCTGTCCCTCTCTCCCTTATTCCCTCTGATAAGGAGCTGTAGCTAGGATGGAGGGAGGGAGGGAGGGAGGGAAGAAGGAAGGAAGGAAGGAAGGAAGGAAGGAAGGAAGGAAGGAAGGAAGGAAGGAAGGAAGGAAGGAAGGAAGGAAGGAAGGAAGGAAGGAAGGAAGGAAGGAAGGAAGGAAGGAAGGAAGGAAGGAAGGAAGGAAGGAAGGAAGGAAGGAAGGAAGGAAGGAAGGAAGGAAGGAAGGAAGGAAGGAACTACTGACTACTCACTGTGGTTATAATGTAAATCTTTCTGAACAAAAAAAATATATATATGCATTTCCATAAGACTATAATTAATTAATGCTAATGGGAACTGTAGTCACCTGAATCTGAGAAGAGGTCATCTGATCATCAAGAGGTGTTTCAAAGGGATGACTCGTTTCAGAGTCTTGGGTTTGGATGAGATGTTTTGTGTCCTGGAAGTCCCTCTTTCTCTGCCCAGGAACTCAGGGGAGGTGCTGACATGGTCAAAATCTGCATTTTGTCAAGTGAATTCTCTTACTTTCCTGATTTTGCTGTCATCATGTTACATAGAGTTGAGCTGCAGCAGAATGAAGGAAAGGCTGTGGATAGTAGTCTGCATCCACCCTTACTGGCTTACCTAGGCCCTAGCAGTGTCTCTGAATAAAAGGCAGAAGCACTGGGTGCTTACAGAAGGACTCCCACAGCAACTGCTGTTGTAAAAGTAGATGTTGAAAGTAGGATGAAAGGACTGTGGGTTTAGTGTGGTGCTGCCATCCTGTTCTTCTCTTCCCCTAGACTTTTTCTTTGTCCCCAGATTTGGTATATGAAACTAGGTCAAGCTCTTAGCTATACATGTTTCAGAAGTACTAGTCACTCTTTGAGCATAACAAAGCATGTTTGGGGCAGGGGCGTAGGGTTTGGGGTTTTTTCACATAATATGGAAAATCAGTTCTCTTTGGGATTAAACTGTTTTAGCAGTTTCTTGGGAGATGACACTGCAAACCTTTTATCTCTTTCTGGGCTGATCTAGATGCAGTGAGATGTTTTTTTCTCTCTGAAGAAGTGCCACATCATAGAAGAGTGACAAAATGTTGGGACTTCTCTGCAAACACACCTACAGAGAAGTCACCCTTAGTGTCCTGCAGTGACGTGGAGAAGAACAGCATTTGTGACAGGCAGCTCACAGTCCTTGACTGCCAAAATCAGTGAAGATGATGCACATCTGGACAGTGTATGCACTTCCGCTCTGAGAGGAAATCCTGCTCACCGTGCTTGCTCTCACTCTGCTGGTATCATTTACAGGCTGTGATGTAAAGCAGAGGAAATGGGGAGTGTAAATACCGATGTCACCCTGAAAAGGATCTGGTTTCCTCAGGTACAGTTCGTGCTTATCATTCTTGTGCAAAAGTGTGTAGGTCACAGCTGGTTAAACAAACCCTGCCCAATCATAATTTCCATGCTTACAACAGACAGTACTTAACCTTTCATTACTCCTTTCCACCCAAATCAAAGGTCTTATTTTTTTGCATTCAATTTTACTTTGTTCTTTTTTCAGTGTAAAAGAAAAAGAAAAACATTAAAACCCTGTAAAACTCACTCGAAAAAAGACTTGAACCTAATCTCCAAGATTAATTGATGTCTCTTATTTCAGAATGTACTAACTGCATATTATACTTCATGTATATGAAGACAAGAAATGGCATATTGTATATAAAAACAGGAAAATGCATTATTCATGTAATAAATGTTGTTTTTTCATGTCTTCTGGCAAAAAAAGTGGGCTGCCTACTAGTAATTGCACATCATATTTTAAAATAATGATGCAGATTTTGAATGTGTCAGTTGCTGCCTGCTTCCTGTCCCAGCCAACAAAAGCACATTCCTGGAGGAAGAGACCCTGAATGCCCTCAGTGCAGCAGCTCACATACATGCTTTATAAATTAGATCCTTTAAGAAAGTTTCTTCCAAACGCTGTTCAAATTCAGCAGGTTTTGAAGGTCAAACCTTTACCTTGTACTCTACACATCATAGCTAAATCATGTTATGTCTAAAATACACTCACTTCAAATCTGAGAGATAAATCTTATGTTCAAGTAAAAGTTTGACTAAAATAAAACAAACAAAAAAAGGATTTCTGGGAAATGACAGGCACAAAGAAGCTTCAAAACCCTATATACTTCTAACTCCTTGCAATAACTCCTAACCTCAAACACACTCTGCTGTCTAAGTATGGGCACACATTCCTCAACTTGTGGATAATGACTCATGCTAACAAAGTGCTGGTCATGTACAAAACGCCTCAAGAGAAGGTCAGTGTTTGTTAATACTAAAAGAGAATTTTTTCTAGGCACAAAGCCATGCACAGCTTTTCACATGCATTACAATATGGTTTGCAACAGGACATGGGGAAAAAACAATTGCGGTGACAATCTGAATGCAGTCAGTGTGACCCACAGATGAAGGGTTTTGATGCAGCTACGAGATGCATGCCAAAGGAAGCATGGCATTGCTGTAACGTGGCTCCTCCACTCCTTTCACCTTGGCACCAGCCAGATCATGGCCACCTCAGCCTGAAGAAAAGGCTGCATTTTCTGCTCTGCTTGGGGTTAGGGTTAGGCTTAGGGTTAAGAAAACCACAAAGCCTAGAAGGTCCAGGGACTGCAACTACAAAGACATGCCTTAGGGTAGCATGGCACTACCCCAGCGTTGTTCCCTCCACATCTTTCTGCTTGACATCAGCTATGTGCTGGCCACCTCAGCCTCAGCTCATGCTCCTTTTACTGCTCCACTTACGATTAGTGTTATGCTTAGGTTTGGTCTTAGGGTTTGATTTATGCTTTACGAAAACCACAAAGCCTAGAGCTCCAGGATACTGGAATTTTATAAGCAGAAGTTGTTTCTACAGATATTCATTGTGGTTAATGGCCAGCACAAGGTAAGGCAGGGGCACAGAGTTCACTTTTTCTCTTAGGAGGCTATAACTGCTATGCTGAATCTCAGGAATCCCCACAAGAAAGCTCTTGTGGTAGGACTGGGACATGCTGAGGCCAGGGCTCTCCCACAGCTGTCCAGTTCCAGGATGATGCACAAGTTGTTGTGCATTTCACACAGAGAAATTGCATCCCTTTCTTCCAGTCCTCCTGAAACTGAGTCCTGCTCTGTCCTGGTGCTTTCCTCAACAGACTTCATAAATTAGTTAGAGGCAAAGACCATGGACTCCCAGGACTGGACTGGGTATCTTCCACTCTGGTAGTAATGCATGGGAGATAGCCCTGGGATACAGACAGATACCTGGAGACCAGAATGGAAAAAATCTGATATGAGCTCTTTACACAAACATACACATTTTCTGTGACAGATACAGACTCGTCAATTTAAAATGCCTTGGCCTTACAGGGACATACCCACTGAGCATTGCTTCTTCCCTGACCCATTGCATGACAACAGTGTTTTCCAGTGCCTACAAGCACAGATTTCACCCTCACTGTGTCATCTTGGTCTTTCACTTCCTTTCTCATGGTTTCTGGGGACAAGGTTTTTTAAAAGGCAATGTTCCATTTTCTGCTTTCAGAAGGACCTCTCTGATGGCAACCTTCCAAATTTCTATTCTTGACTTCTCAAAGTTGAGCAAGTGGGAGGATTAAGAAGAATTCTGCTGCAATTCATCTAACGGGTTTCCCAAATTTCCATTTATTCAGGTACTGTATTTAACATTGTTTATGGAACCTGAAATACAGGGACCATGGGTCACACGACTCAGAAGAATGCACTTGGAATACAGCATCAGCAAACAAGCTGAACAGATATTGAAGGAGGGGAAAAAACAACTGTATTGAAACAGAATGTAACCCTCAAGCCTTTAGAGAAAAGCGAAAGTACTTAGCTAATAACAAACAAGAGAAAAAAAGGCAGAAATTGCAAAAAAGAGAAAAAAGGAAAGTAAAAGAAGAGGACAGGAGGAAAATGCAGGGACAGGCAGAGACTTTTCTTATTTTTCATCTTTTCAGTTATTCTGTAATATTCTTGTATCCTTATGGCTCACAAAATTCTTTGTAGAGAAGAATTGTATTGATACTCTCAGTCCTCAGCTTCAGTCGGCCCCATTCTGCCTTTAATGTTGCTCCCACAGTATCAGAAAACATCTCAGCAAGTTAAGTGATACAACGAGATCATGAACCCCCAGCAAATGTTTGCATGCCTTTTTGCCATCCTGCAACTAGTTAGTACTTGAGTCAAGCATTTCTGCCACATTCTACTGGAAGTCACAAGGAAAAGTTTTCTTTGCTTAATATAATCTCATGAGATGCGCCATGAAACAAGACATGCGACAGCCTATTGTGCAATTGCAGCCTTACACCAGGATTGTTCACAGCATGGCACAGGGGAAAAGGACCTATTTTTTGACTGCAGTGGGTACTCACACACAGAGAGTTGGGGATAAAATTGCACAGAAGTAAAATCCTTTGTTTTATTGGTGCTTTCCTCAAGTGGATTGCTTCAACAGCATCTCTGCCTGGTAACTGTGAAAAGTGCTGTTACAGAAATCTGCCTTTCCGCTCATTTTACTTTAAAAATTAATCATAGCATTTGTTTTCCATCACAAACAGTTTGAATCTCTCCCATTCCTTGAACCAAATCTTCATGTAGTTCTGGTAGACTTAGGTGCCCCTAAGAGCCATTCCTCACAAACACATCCAGAATGGAGGTACTTGGGGAAGTACAGCTTGTAAGTACCTTTCATCTCCTTCACTTGGTTTTAAACAGTGACGAGCCTGTTTCTCTTCCCTTTTTACTGAGCAGCTCTTGACAAGAAAGAGGTGGTCCTTTGGTGGACTATGGGGGCCTCTGCTTTCTCCATAAGTCTGGAGATACTAGCAGGTCCTCAAAGGGCATCTGCCACTCGGGCTTCTCTTGAAACCACTCAAGATTTATGAGACAACATTGTTCCCTTTGCTTTTTACCAGCTGGCCAGGTGTAGGTGAGGGCTCAACTCAGATCTAGGTCACTTATGTTCAGAGAGATTTGGCTGCAAATATTAAGAGAAGTCCTACATAGAAGCTGTACAGCCCCAAACAAACTGAGCTGTTGGAGGTACCAGCTTGCTCTGAGTTAACAAGGCCTGACAGTCAGTGTGCTCCTCTACAGCATGGCCATGGCTGCAGGACATCCCCAAGGAGGAAGAACATCACCACCAGCTCTGCATGAGCAACTCTTCAGGCTGCACAGGCACATCTGGGGAGGAAGGCAAAGTCTCTGAGGGTCTGCTGTCAGAGCTTCACCAGTAACAGAAAACCTCATAACTGTCAGCACAGGGGCTTTTGTGTTACAAACACAAAAGGGTTTCATGATTTTAGCACCATGGTTCTAAAAGACATATGCGTATGCATGAAAATCTTCTAGCTCTAGCACAGTAGAAAAATGCTAGGTATAGGTATATTACAATAAAAGTACCCTGTTCTGCCTGAGGAAAGATCAGATTTGATGCAAATGGTAAAAAGGACTTTTGGACAGAAAAAGGGGAGATTTTTTGCACTTCTGTCCTTTAAAAAACAAAGACAGGAAAAAAAGATAGTCCTAGTTTACTTTCCTCCTATGTCATAGAATCATCTTGTCTTTTTATCTTTGGACATAAGTACAAGGCTACTCTGTACTCTCACTGTACTTGTATGTTGTAATTTAAATCAATTGCATTGTTGATAGTGACTGGAAAAAAATCCTCTATCCATTAGGAACATCCCCCTAAGAAAATGAATGTGTGCCTTAAAAATAGAGATGACTCTTTGTAAATAAGAATAACATTCAATTAGTTATGAGAGTCCCATCTAATATGAGGAAAAGGCAGCTCAGAGGCCACACTAATATTTGATATATGATACACTGCTCTGACTTTGAAAGTGAGCCATGTATAAGAAAAAAGAGAAGCATCTGTTATCAATCTTTGGGAAAAACAACAAGATTAATTCCAGAATACTTGTCCTACCAAGATGCTGGACTACTTCTGCTCCCATGGAACAGCTCCTACGTCTTTACCTAGCTACTTTCAATCATTTATTGTTGGTGTGACCTCAGTGGCATCAGGACATCTTATTCATCAAAGCCATCCAGATTTTTCATGCCAGTATAAACCCTGTTTCTCAGTTATTCTAAGTAGGTACTATGTGTCATTGGACCTAAATCAAGGCAGAAAATGGTATTCCTACAAATCATTGTTTGGGAAAGGCATTACTAGAGGTGAAATAATAGTATTTAGCATTGGATAATTAGTGGAATGGCATTAAAATGAAGAAACACGAAGTGAGAATGATTACATAAAGCTGCCTAATACCTTGGAACATATTAGTGTTGTCAGCAAGACTCATCTTTAGTTTCACTTACAAGACACCAGCTTTTTTTGCCAATGTCATTCAAGGTGCCTCTCGAGCACACAGGTATGTAATTTGGCATTATGTAACTATATGTGATGCTATATCTGAGAAAACCACTCCTCCTAAATATCTTGCACACAACCATGACAGACAGGTTGATTAATCAAAACTACTGCCAGGGGGTAAGAAGGGTAATTAACCAAAACTGAAAGTTAGTAGAAACACCAACATCTGTCATGTAGAATAATTCCATTTCGGTGACATCAATGTGATTACATTCTGTCTCAGAATTTTATTATTCTCTACATATTATTCTCTTATTCCCTATATATTATTCTCTATTTTATTATTCTCTATATACACTTCTGTAGAGAGTTTCTAGAACTCCTGATGGAGAATCAAGTTAAGCTGTGATCATGGGAATTTTTTAAATTAACTGTTAGTGGTTAGGCTCTTTGCCCCATGGTGGGGAAGGAGTAAGCAGCACAGAGGACATTTCTCTCTGAGGAGCTCAAGGCAAATGGAGGAAGGAAGAGTGCGGATGAGGAGTGCCGATTTACTCACCCTGCAGCTTTGAGGATCTGGGAGCTGTGGGAGTCAGCTGTGAAGCAAAAGCTCTCTGAATCACAGTTACTCAATAGAGGCAGCACATGATGCACCCTGTCTATAACACTCTGGTAGGTTGAAACACACCCTGAGGACTAAAATGTCTCTCGGTAAAGATATTAAAATGTTTGTACTAAAAAAAGAAGTAAGGGGACTTCAAAAGTCTCCAAATGGTCTGTAGCAAAATTACCTGCTCTTCATTTTAACCCAGTGTGGTGGCAACTAAAAGGGATAGTGGCAGATGTGATTAAAACAAATAGACACAAATATTGGTGATCTAGACACATGTTTGAAAGTGCCTCTGACAGGGGACATTTACAGCAAAACATGCCTGAGAGGAATGCACACAGAGGAATGTTACTGTAGCTAATGGACTGGTAAATAATTAAGAAGCTCTACTGCCTCCTATTCCTGATATTAAAATAATTTCCTATACAAAGTGGGAGACCCACTAAAGCTTCCCAAAGTTTTCAAAAGTGCTTGTGAAACCTTGGAAACTAAATCACAGGATTCTTGGAGTTGGAGTCCAGAGTCAGGTTTAGCAGGAGCACTCTGCACTGATTTTCGTGAGACCTGCACTCACACAGGAGTGCAGGGGACATCAATCCCAGGTAAACCATCAAAGTGCTCTTTCAATACAGTTGCACAAGTGCTTCCAGGAGCCAGCTGACTCCTCATGCTTGGATTGTATTGTGCTGTGCAATGCCACACATAAAGTTTTTACTGCACTCTATGCATCATGTAAATATATTACTCAACCAAGCTTAGACATGACTTTGTCATCTCATTGCAGCCTCTTTGTCACTCTGAATCCTTCTGTACTTCATTCTCATGCTTTTTTTAAAAAGAGTCCCTGTTCAACCAGTTGTTGCAATATATAAAGCAATCTACTCTGCAACTTTTTCTGTAGCTGCACATCCTCCTTTGAAAGTCAACTCTAAGGCAAGGACCTTGTCCTTTGTTTTTGTCAAACACACGCAAGTGTTTCTAAAAGTGACATGGAGTTTGTATCAGTTGCAGGACTAGCAAGAAAATTACAGGGGCAAATAACAGTTTCTGGGATTGAACTTTGCAGAGAAGTTCAAATGAGGTTAAACGTGATTTAGTGTCACACCAAGCTCTGGTGTGAGGAAAATGGAAACTGATTCTGCTGGCAATAAGAAACAAGAAAGATGAAGCATCTGATATTTGCATTTTGTCTCACTTCCTATTAACACACAATGCCTTCTTTGAGGAAAATATTTCCCTCACGAACTGCCTTTATAGTACTTTAAGCAGGGAAAAATAGAAATAAAAGCACTAGGTCATTTCATCTCCTTGCAAATCTCCAGAAAAATCCTCAGTCTACAATTACATACAGCTCCACTGGATAGCACAAACGTGATCATTCTGGGTCAGAGCAAAGGTCCATCAGCTCAGAGTCCTGCCTCCCACAGTGATCAAAAGCAGACTCGTGAGAAGATTACAAAAATCTCCAGAACAAGCATATGATGGTATTTCCCACTGATGTTCTCAAGGTCTCCTCAGGCATTTTCTCAGCCAGACGTTATTGCTAAATGTTTAATCTTGGTAGATTTGTCTTCCATGAGCCTGTGCAGGCTCCCTCTGGCTCCCTCCTATGAACTTTTACCACTGCACAATCCAGCAAGAAATCCCACTGCCTAATTACAGGCTACGTGCAAGAAACACCTTGTTGTTGTTGTTGTTGTTGTTTTTGCTGAGAGACGGCTATCTGCTGTTCACCTCTGCACCTTACACTGGAGAAGACTGTGAGCAAACACTCCTCATTTATCCCCTGATGAATTTTACAGGGCTCCCAGCTGTACCTCTTGTTCCACCCAGCAACTTACACCATCCATGTGGCTCCTTGGGAACCATACTGAGTTCTCTCTCCTTCCTCAGGTGGGGACCAGAACTGTGTAGGCTTGTCAACACAGATTTATCCAGTGGTGAAGTGTTTGCTCTCATTTTTTTTTAGCTAGAGGGAATCAATTTGCTTTTCTTTTTATCATCACTGAGCTGAAATTTTGACAGAATTATCTGTTGCAATTGTGAGACTTTGGTATTGCATCATCAATGCATTGACATTTAATGGCCAAGTTAGAGGCTATGATTTCATACATTGGGATTGGTTTCTTTCCCCCAGGGACACTATTTTACCAACCACTGAACTCTTCTTTTGAAAAAAAATTCAGCTTTTGAAGGACAACATTTTGCTGTTTAATCCTGCTGTTTAGAAATGCCAGCATCCTCTCACCCTTTCTTAAGGCTTTCTTCACATGTAGTATGCATTTCCTGAATGTTTCCAGTATGTCCACAAAGCATCTCCATGCCCTCTGCAACGACTGAATTCCCTCAGCTAAGCCTTTTTTTGAGCAAGTGTTCTCCTTTTTATGTGGTCTCTTATTTTGAAGTTGGTGTAAGTAGGTAAGTTATCTACCTGCTTACTAAGCATACTTTGACAGAGGAGATTATAAAATTGGACATAGATCCTACAGAAAACTCATAAATCAACCTCTGTGGCAGCCACAAGCTCTCTGATGTAGTAAACTATGAATCAGAACATAAAGGTGATGTAATTTCAGCTAATAGGATAGCTGTACTCAGACATGATGAGTCGAGATCCCTCAAGTGAGGCACATAAGGATCCCAGCACTTTTAGTTAAATGAAACTAATGCTTTCAAGTGAAATGAAAATGTCTATGCTTACAAGGCACATATCATGATCTTGGAACAGACAAAATTTAAATTTTAATAAAAGATCATGGATAAAATTTAAATTCATCTTTCCCACGTTTTTTTCTTTCTTTCTTTGTGAACAACTAAAAAAATGCCTCATTATCTAAAAAGGTTCCAGTCCCATCCCCAACAAGTTGTAATTCCTACCATAGTTGATGTCTGATTGCTGCATCCAACTGTAGAAAGACCACTTCTCTGTGAATGGCTAATAGCTGGGATACTCTGCTGAGATCTAGTGGGTTCTGGAAGCTGTAATAATTTTCTGTATGTCTTGAAGTTCACTCCCTGCAATCTCAAGAAGAGTAAGTTTATCAGGTAAGGTGTCAGAAACTGCACATAAAAAGATGTTGTTTTCCCTCCAGAGGTTTTGTACTTCAGGACCTCCTCAATTTTTCATCCTTCCCTGTGATGCTAAAGAAGAATGTGATTACAACCTCCTCAACGTTATAAAACCAGGTAAGAATAGAGATAATAGCAGGTGGAGAACTATGAGGATGTAGTAAAGTCAGGGAGGAAAAGGCACAGTAATGAAAATTGCAAGCAACTCAAAAGAGTGGTTATTTCATTAGCCTTTCCCATTAAAAAGTAAAACAGTGTAAAATCCAAGAAAGGATAGTGGCAAATCCTACTGACTATCATATTAAGATTAGGTTTGTCAGACACATGCAGAATCATGTCCAGAGACATTTTACTTACTCCAAAGACCTAAACTACATACTCTTTCACTAGGGATGAGAGGGACAACATTTCCAACAGTTTTTAAGTGAAATAGTATTGTAGCTCAATCCTGCAAGGTACGGAATATTTTCCTACTGAGGCTCTGAAGTTATTTATTCCCTCTAAGCTTAGGAAAAATTTTTCAAAGGAATGGGTCTCTGCAAGTCATTACCCTTACAAGAACACCTGCTCTTACTTGGTGCTTGTAGGTAGTGTGCGCACAGGGCTTGACAGCATCCCAAGAGAGCCCTGGCAGAAGTGATTTAACTCAGAACTACCTATTATAGAAAGCCAATGTTCTCTCTGTCAGATTGAAGGGCCTGCCATCATTCAGGGAAGTTAAATGGTCTGGTTTGGAGGAAAGGGAAATTATTCCTCAGCAGCAGCAGCAACCAAAAGATCTCTTGGTCATGAGCAAGGAAGTAAAACTCTGCACAAAATGTGTTACAGAGACAGCAGAGTACTGCCCATATTTTCTGCCTTAAAAGTGTAGTAGCTAGGCACACATTAGATGTGTCTGAAATTGTCATACATTACACATAATATTCCTCCTACACCTGGTTATGTGGTTTCTCACTCATCCTTGAGCTCAGCCTTTTTGATTGTTTCAAAGTTCATTATAAAGGCTAATTTACGTGAGCTTTCTCAGTCATATACAAATGAAGTTACTGATATGCACTTGATTGCACAATGAGCACACACCACGGAACAGGAAGAGCTTTTTGTCAAAGAAAACAAACCCACTTCAAACATCAAACATTCATAAGCACAGTAGTAAAATAAAAGCTGTAATAAGTATTTATGATTCACTGACTCCTTCTTTCCAAAATGAAAATTCAAGAAGATAAATTCAGAATTGATAATAAAAATCTTACATAAAAAGAAAAATACATAAAGGATAAAATCTGGAGATATTAAAAGACCAAGCTGGTCTTTTATTTATTTTAACCAGCTATTGAAGAATTTATTGGTTTTATCAAATTCTTGTGATAATTTTTTCATTTTGCAACAGATGCCAGGACAAAAGGAAAGCTGTGCAGAGAAACTTTTTACTCCTGAGCTGTATGTGAGCAGCACCAAATGTACAGCTATATAAAGAGGGGCATTTCCTGGTGACAGGAAAACAATCCAGACATGCAGCACTCACACCCACAGAGAAGATGGCATGCATAACATGCCTTGTTTTGAAATTCCAGCTCATTATACTGTGAGAATACTCCAGGGGCTGAAAAGCAAAATGCCAAAAGAGCACTTCAGTACTCAGGACAGGATTATCTGACACCTAGATTGCCTAAGTATCATACATCAAGTTTAATTGGGCTCCTGCAATCTCAGACGTCTCCAAAGGCACTTTCATCTCACTCACAATGAACACATTTTAGCTGAAGGTGTCTTTGTAAGAGTGTCCTGCAAAGGTGTCCAGTGACAGCAGAGGTACCAAACCGGTGGTGAGATGCTGGGAGTTACACAGCACTTCCCTGCTAACTGCTAAAGAAAGGCAGGCAAATCCCAGTCCTCCAATCTTTTGACTTGAATAGCAAGCCAAAGCTCTTAGGGAAACCAGTACTGTCTCCGTGCAGCATGACACATACCTCAGCTGTTTCACCCTTTGGAAAGGAAAGGGGAGGAAATGGCACATTTACCATAGTAACCCCAGCCTGTCATTTCAAATCTTCAAGTAAAGAGAAAGTCATTATAGGCCAATCAGATGGTTTAACAGGAACTTGCTAAAGGTGGAAGAACAATTTTTGAGCCGTGTTTTCTGTTCCCTTCAGGAGCAGACCTCCCAGGCCTGGTGGGTGCATTGCTTTTCTGTGAGATTGTGACAGATCTGTGATGCTGGGGACATGTTCTGGAAACACAACAGCCTTCTACAAGTAAAATGCAGAAAGAAAAAGAAAAAGGATGACATTTCATCTTGACTTCATTCTTCACTTGAAATCAATCTATTTTTTCCCCTTGTTCACTATCAGCATTTTACACTCTTGCACCTGGAACCATCTGCTTAAACACTCTGTATCAGTCACTTTTCAATCCTCTTGGTCACTCCCCAGTCTGGGGTCAGAAGCTCTGGATTTAAGACACAAAAGCAGATTGGGAAATTTCCTAATTGAGCAAAAGCCAGGATATATGAAACCATATGGTAAAATGCAGCCGCCATTTCTAGGCTTAGGTGGGGAACTCTGAGAGCAGCCTGCAGACAAACGAAACCTTTCAGATGACTGCCCCTAAGTAAACCCACCAAAGTAGCAATATTTTTATTTCTTGAGCCACAGCTGCTCCCAGAGACCAAACACGACCTTGCTGGGATGGCACTGGGAATCCCAGAGCAAGTTCATCCGCTGGGTTTTGTTGAGGCTCTGGGTATCACTCCTAGCTGTCACTGTTTCATTTAGTGTCACAGCTTCTGGTTAAGAAACTGCTTCCCCAGTGTCTCTTACAAGTGCTTTTTTCAGTGTTTACATTTACTCAAACAGACACAGCCAGTCTTCCCCCCCACAGTCCTTTCCCCCAGCTCCCACAATGCCAGGGTCCACCAGGTACCTCATCCCTCCCATTTCCTACTTTACGTATTTCTGCAGACATAAGTCAAGAGGTTAAAAAGGGCCTAGCCTAGAATTTCAGTGTGCACAGGAACAGGGACAATAATATACAGACTGGTGGGCTGGAAAAAAATGGAAAAATAGGAAATATTTGGCTGGCTAGGTTTTGGTTTACTCACACATGACATTTAACCTAAAGGACCCTGCATTTCCATTTATGGTAATTTCACTACTACAAGGCGCACCCTTTTGACCAAAATTTTCACCCAAACCCAGAAGCGCGCCTTATAGTCCGATGTGCCTTATATAATGGACAAAGTTCGGAAATTTGCCAACCCGGAAGTGTGAGCCTGCAACAGTCCCAAGCCAAACAGAGCCCGCCCGGTGGCGGCATCGGGCCAGCGCCGGGTCGGGGCGAGCTCGGCAGCATTGGGGCAGCACTGGTGCAGGGGGAAAGCTGGTGGTGGCGGCGTAGCCCAGGAGGGGGGAGAAAGCCGGCAGCATCGGGGCAGCAGCGGCGCAGGGGAAAAGCCCGGCGGGGCATGGGGCTCCCGGTGCGGCACGGGGCACTCGGAGCACCAGAGCAGTGCGGGGAGGGAGGGAGTAGGCTGCAGCAGAAGCTGTGAGCCCCGGGCGCTCCGAGCCACCGCGAGCCGCTGTGAGCCATGGCCCCCACCAGCCACCGCAGCCCCGGGGCCGCAGGAGCCCCATGCCACGGGGGGGAGGTGGCACCACGGCACCGCGGAACCGCGAGGGGGAAAGGCACAGTGGCAGTGCCGAGCCAAGCGAGGGACGGGCAGCAGGGCGGAGCCACGAGGGGAAACAGCATGGCAGCTGGAGCAGTGTTAGCAGACAGGCGGGGGGCGAGAGCAGTGCTGGCAGAGAGGAGGGGGGCTGCAGCAGCGCTGGCAGAGAGGAGGGGGGCTGGAGCAGCGCTAGCAGAGAGGCAGAGGGCTGGAGCATTGCTGGCAGAGAGGAGGGGGGCTGGAGCATTGCTGGCAGAGAGGAGGGGGGCTGGAGCAGCGCTAGCAGAGAGGCAGAGGGCTGGAGCATTGCTGGCAGAGAGGAGGGGGGCTGGAGCAGCACTAGCAGAGAGGAGGGGGGCTGGAGCAGCGCTGGCAGAGAGGAGGGGGGCTGGAGCAGCGCTAGCAGAGAGGCAGAGGGCTGGAGCATTGCTGGCAGAGAGGAGTGGGGCTAGAGCAGCACTGGCAGAGAGGCGGAGGGCTGGAGTAGCGCTGGCAGAGAGGCGGGGGGCGGCCCGGGCGGCCCCAGGCACCGGGAGCAGCGTGGGCAGGGAGGCGTTAGTACTTCGTTACTTTGTTGTGTGCAGCACAGATCCTCCCTGCAAAAAGAAAGTGTGCCTTATAGTCTGGTGCGCCTTATATGATCTACAAAGTTGCGAAATTTCCCGGCTCCCGGGGGGTGTGCCTTATAGTCCGGTGTGCCTTGTGGTCGTGAAATTACTGTACTTTCATATCCACCTTAAAATCAAGAGAAGCAAAGCTTTTGTCCTTTTTGGCAGGCAAAGTGTTGCTGAAGTTCCAGGCTTTGTGGTTTTTTCAACCCTAACCCTAAGTGTAACCCAAACTCTACGCCGAGCAGTAAAAACAGCCTTTTGCTGAGGCTGGGGTGGCCAGCACATGGCTGGTGCCAAAGAGCAAGGTGTGGAGGTGTCTTTGGGATGGCTTGTATCCTATAACCACTTTTGGTTTTGTTTTTGTGCCCGGAATGGTCACTACCTCCTTTCCCCCATCTCTGGGAATATTGCAGTGCGTGAGGGCAGCCTGGGATCCTTCAGGGCTTGGGGCCCAGGGGCTGCTCTTCCTTCCCATGGGGAGTGATTGACCCAACTGCTATCCAGCACTGTGCCTCTGACTGGAGATCCTTTTGCCTTGTGCTTTTGCCTTTTCCTTTTCCCCTCTTGCTGGTTTTTTCCCTTCAGCACTGTGACTAGGCCTTGCAGGCTTGCTTCTCTGCTCTTCTGCCGCATGGGAGCCTAGAGCTGGTGTGTGCTCTTCCAGGACCCAGGAACCAGGAGCATCCCCTCACCTGCTGGACCCTTCCCTCTGCACAGTGCTCCCATCCAACCACAGTGCTGCCCTTTTTCCAACCTCGAAATAAAACTCAAGATCCTTTTAGTAGGGAGGTATTATAAGAGCAGATCCTTATTTGAAGGTCTTCAGGGGCAGTTATGGAAAGTTGTCCACAAATGCCCATCCCCACAGGGATGAGTACATTTTTATAGGTTTTAGGAGTACATTTTTATAGGTTTTAGGAAATAAAAAAAATAGATTAAAAGGAGAACAAGCAATCAGGCAATTCCCCCCCAGGTCAAGCCCCCTCTCTGAAGCCCCCCCTCAGCACTAGCTGCACTTTGTCCATGAAATGTATCTTGAAGAGTTGTTCTTGGCCTTGGTTCCCAGGAAGAGTCAAAGGGCCTTGTACGCCATGGGGCTTGGAGTTCTGGAATTTGTTTTGTCTTTCTGCCTAGGGAAAGGCCATGGAAAATTACTGGGAAGACTAGTCACTAGTACAATAGGCTACAGAGCTACAAATACACGTGCGAAGAACATAGAGACAATATAAAAGGAAAAAAGGCAAAAAAACAAGACGAAGTCACCTGTACCTGCCATTCCCTGTGAGTTGTGCAAAGCAGCAAAATCCCCTGCCCAACTCTGCTGCTCTCTAACATTGTTTCTGGATTTCTGCTACACTTTAGTCTGACGTCCTATGTCTGCCAGGACCCCCAGCTACTCCTGCTTCTGCCACCAATTTGGGGTTAGTGCTACAATTTAATTCAGGTCCCCAGGGGTCTGCTCACCTCTGCTGTTTCAGCTGCCAATCCAAGGTTCCTGCTCCAGTCTATTTAACCACCACGAGTGGCACTAAAACTGGCTGCTCCCCATGAGTTTGCAGAGGGAGTCATGCTCTCTTTCTCCCTTGTTAACTGAGTCGCCATTACTGTGGGGCGTGAGGCGGCTGAGCCCGCGCCACAGCGCCCCCTGCAGGAGCGGGGCACTAATCGCACCCACCCTGCCTGGCCGGGAGCCAGCAGCGCCTCTGCTGGCTGTGCCCGGAACTGCACCATGGGAAAGTGCCTGTGGCTGAGAGGGGTCACTGGGCTCCTGTTCTGTTTGTTATTAATGCTATAGTTTGTTGTGGTTTGTTTGCCTTGTTATACATATATATACTAGTAAAGAACTGTCACTCCTTTCCTATATCTTTACCTGAAAGCCCCAAAAATTCATAACTATATTTGGAGGGAAAGGGGTCATATTTTCCATTTCAGGAAACTTCCCACCCTCCTTGGCAGATACCTCTTTTAAACCAAGACAGGAGAGAGCAATTTTGGGGCAGTGCCATGCTACCCTTGGCGCCTTTTGTAGTTCCAGTCTCCCTGCAGCTCAAGGCTTTATGGATTTTTCATCCCTTAACCATAAGTGGAGCAGTAAAAGCAGTCTTTTCCAGAGGCTGAAGTGGCCATTACATGGCTCATGCTGAGGAGAAATTTGCAGAGGGAGCAATGTTGGAGCAGTGCTATGCTCTTTCACAGCAGGTAATCTCCTAAATATTTTGGATCTAAAAATTCTCCTCTTTCCCTCCTCCAAGTCCCCACTGATCCTCCTTTCACAGATAAGAGCTCTAATTCCCTCTCTGTGTTCTGTGCTTTCTTTGTGTTGTGTCACCAAGCATTTAAAATGCTCCTTGATTAAAGCAATAAACTGAACTGAGGGATATGGTTTGCTCCTCCATTTCCAAGAGCACAATGATTGTCTGCCTTGGCACTCAGAAGCACTTAGCAAAGCCATAATCAGATATCAAGGAGAGCAGGGATAGAAGTTGGACAGAGCTTCTTGGTCTATTTGATCAACAGTGTAAGAACAGACATCTTCTTACCAGTGACCAAATTCCCCTGTCTCCTGTGCTTGACTGCTTGGTTTCCTCCCCTCAGTTTTAGTTTTGTGTCATTATAAACATGGAGAGACTGAACTATGTGGTAAGGCAGGATCAGCAGAGACATGATCCTGTCCTGCTTGTAGGTGGAGTGGGGCTGATGCACTGAGCTGATACTTAACCACATTCTGCATGGATTACAAATAAGGAAAGACAAAGGAAAGTCAAGGTCCAAGGTCAGTAACTGCAAACAATAATTTTGAGAGAGAATGTGTGAAATATTCATGTCTCAGTGCAGGAATCCTGTGCCCAGCCATGAAAGCCACAGTCAGACAGGCATGGAAGAGGAGTTTTTGACTAGTTCAGCAGGGGCCCATAGGGGCTGTCAGGAGGGGAGGTCTAGCAGATGTGGGTGACCCCAGAGGCTCTGCAATGTCCCCTCTGTCATGTGGCTCCAGGTATGGGTCCTGGGAGAGCCTAAAGCAAGTGAACCTGCCCTTGTCCAGACTGTTTGTGGCACAACACTAGGCATACAGTCACCCAAAAATAATGTTAACCTTGATATTCTATTGGAAAATTCTGTATTTTAGAGAAGAATTGTAAGAGAATTGCTTTGGTTTAGTCTGGTATTTTTTGTTAGCAAGTTGCTTTATAAACAGCATACAGATACAGTAAAAGCTAAGTATTAAACTTGACTCTAGCTTCAAAAGCTACTGAAAAGCCCCAAAATCCACATGATCCATGATGTGCAAAAGAAAATTAATCAGGAGATGACTATAGTGAAAGAGCCAGACAAGAGTAGTTCTCCCCTCTGGTCTGGAGAATTAAGATACCCTCTCTGGGGAATATGGGAGCTCAATTCTTGGGTGGGAAAAGTAGCCTTGCAGCATAAAGGCAGCAAAGCCTTGTCCTGTGTGTGAATGCATTTGCTCTCAGCTCCCCACTGGAGTTTGCAGGCAGGCTGAATTGGACTGATAGGAAATTACTTCTCTACTCCTTTGTGTTGGAGTGTTAATATTTTAGACCTAGCAGAGCAATTTAAATGTCAGAATTTTTAGTATTTTAGGTATGTCATGTTGGTACGATTACTGCACGGATGCAGGCAATTTGAGAATTCATGGACACAAACAGTAAAACAAAGAAAAAGAGAAAATAAAAGATAAGAAAAATGTGCCCTACTACCACTGCTTGTGGTTGCAGGAAGCAATAATTAGTGTGCATAAATGCTCCGTTCCAAACAAAAGCAATATTCTTTTCCCAATATTTACAAAGAACTCCAATAGACAACTGTGGGCCAGGTCATTATTGACAGAACTGGTCCGTAATGAAATTACATTTTGGCTTTGATACCAGAATGGATTTGATATTGCTGCTCAGCACAGGCTTTGCAATCTGTTGGCAATGACATTTACTTTTGCTGTAAACATTTTAGGAAAGCTGAGAAGCACTAAGCTATAAAGCACACCCAGTGTCAAATCCCAGGGATTACTGAAGGATCAATATTTTGTGACAGTGGTACCCACTGATGTGTAGTTTCATTCTGGATTTTTCTGTTTGTTTTGTTTTCTCCCTCTGTCCCCACAGAGCCCCGGAAACACAGGGCAAAGCAAGAAAATTTCTCAGTTGTACAAGCACAGATAGTTGAAACAGTTGTTCAAAGGTTGATGGATAACCACCATGAATCAGATACAGAGGTAAATACTCCGCATTTCTAGCTAAGCAACAGCTAAATTGTGTTTACAGCTTTATTTCTTAAAGCTCTTGTCAATCAGTGACCTAAAAGAGAAACACATTTCTTAAGCTTATGAGCTTAGATGTAGATTATGTTGGTTTGTAATAGCAGCCTTGGCAGCAAACTTAGGCAGTGCCCAGCTGCCCTCTGACAGGTTTATTTCAGCTCTCAGGACTGTAATAATGTGAAGATGAGTTAGGGCTGGAGGCTCATATGCAACCGCAATGCAGGATTGCAAGGTTTCATTCATAGAGTCAGTAGTGGGAACACCTCTTTCTGAGCCATTGGTAAATTAGGGCTTAGTCATGATGTTAGGAAGCAGAATTAGCTTCTTTCAGGGAAAGGTGGAAAAAAAATAATTATGAAAATATGACCACTTCAGGTAAAAACCACAAACCACATTTTTCAGTGAGAGAAGGGATGTTGGGGCCCAACTGCAATCCAGGCAGTTTCTGTGCTGGTCATTTAATTTCTCTACTGAAAATTCTCTTTTGGCTTCAATTGGAAAAAACAGCATCATACAGTTGCAGCTAGAACCAGTAAAAAAAATGACAAGCCTGTTTTCCATTAGTTCAGTGAAACTGTAGGCTGGGCATAAACTTTTACATTGCATGATTTGATTTTGCTTCATTTTGGTATTGCAGAAGCACTTTATTTACAATAAAGCGACCATATTTCATTTTGATGCATGCTGTATATAGCAACCCTTGTGACTCAGGCCACCCACAGGGTTTCTTATTTTGTTTTCCTGGGTTATTTTTAAAAAAGTAATTTACAGCAGTGTTTCACTGTACTGGCTGAGACATTACAGCCAGAGAGTGCAGCAACTTCGAGCCCCATTCCATGATTTATGAAAATATTCTTTAGCAGCAGCATCATTTACTTTACCAAAATTTAAAAGGTGTGCTCAGAGCATTGATCCTACACTCCAAGAGCAGGAGAAGGTGGTTTCTCTGTGTGGGAGGCAGTTGCTAAGTAAAAATTAAAGCCAGGCTGCGTGGCTGGGAAGTTGCTGAAGGGTACCTGGGCTGCACAAGCACAGTCACTCTGCATCTTCGTGCTTTGCTTCAGGGGCTGCACGCAGTGGAAGAAGGTGGCAGCCCAAGTGACAGAGCTCTGACACAGGCTGGTGAGGGTGTTCCATTAAGTGGCAGCACTCAGTGGTCTCAGCTGGGACAGAGTCCCACTGCACAGACACGTGGTGACAGCTTTTGAGAAGGAGGGCACACAGTGGCTCTGAGGTTGTTGCTTAGTCATGCCAGAAGGACATGATGAAATTATCACCAACTGTCTTTGGTGAAACAAAGATAACCTGAAGGCAGAGGTAGTGGCCTGCTGTTCCATGGCTCAAGTGCTCAATGGATTTTATACTTGGAACACTCCTATCTTGAACTTCTACTCCTGGGTCTCTCTTTTCACAAGGCATTTTTCCAGAGCAGTTCAATCCTGTTCATTGTCTGAGACAGAAAACAGAGTGGGTCAGGCACTGTAGGGTAAATAAGAGATACTCTGCCATATGGCTGCAGAACCAACTCCTCTGGAGTTCTTAGCTTGACTTTGCAGCTTCAGTTGTGTGTTTTAGGATAGCTACTACATGTGGGTGGAATTTTGAAAAGAAGTAAACCCAGCCAATAAATCACAAATGCTGCCTTGTGGAATCGTGACATCCATGTAATCTGTTAGCTGACATAGAGGCAGGGCTCCATTAACACAAACTCCACTGCTACAGGCATGTCAGCTTCCACAGAAACCTACACTAGGGACAAGAGTACTTGGGTTTCAAGGATGTTTGCACAGCAGTGTTAGAACATCTGCACTTTTAATTTCATTCCTGGGCTCTAATGTGGCCTCATTACTGACTACATGGTTTCAGTTCTTCTCTGGGCTTCTTAACAGGATTATTTTTGCTGCATTTTCTCACGCTTTTTTCTTTTTCTTTTTCTTTTTTATTTTCCTTTTTTTTTTCTTTTTTCGCCTCCTATATCCTTTTCTGTGCAGTGTCTGTTTGGCAGCATTCCTTCTTGCCTGATTTCACTGTCCCGTTCCATATGTTTGAGAAGGCTCAAGTGAGAGAGATAATGAGAAATGCATGTGAGGTTTCAGCTGGATGGAAAGATACAAGAGGATTAATTTGGACTTTCCTCTAGCCTGTGGGCAGTGGGGACCCCCACTCCCTCCACTTTGCTAGCCCACCACCACCACATCCCTGTGCCATCTGTGCTGTACTCAAAGGAAGTGGCCCATGGTTGCCAGCTGCCTAATGTCACCGAGATCTGCTTCAACCTCAGAAGCGATATCCCCCTCCCAGTTCCACTTCTCACTATCCTAGAGCAATCAACAGAGGCCACTGCATGTCTGAAGAGCAAGCTCAGATGCTCCATGGAGCTGGTAGAAGCCACAAGAAATGTTCAGGCATGATCAGCTGAAATGGGATGGTAGATACTTGAAAAACTAAAATGTAACTAAGGAACCCTCTGGGTCGTTCTGTTAGCTCCAGCAGAGTCTTAGGATTCAACGAGTTTTTTGCTGATTTTGGAAAAAAGAAACCCAAATTCAGAGGAAAGTTAGCGCTGCTCTGAATAAAGATCACCCAAACTTTTAAGCAGGGCTAAAATACATGTATTTCCCTCCAACATTCATTTTTCAGAAATCTCTTAGTAATGTTTGTTATAAAACAAAACAAAAAAAACCCAACAAAAAACCCCAAAAAACCAAACAAAAACTCCCAAACAAACAAAAAAACCCACAAACAAACAACCTCTCCCAAAAAACAAACAAAAAAATCCAAACAACCGCAACAAAAACCAAAACCAACCAAACAATAACAACAACAAAACAACAACCAAAAAAACAAACAACAAAAAATCCCAATAAAACACCCACAGAAAATTTCAGCAAGAACCCAGTGTAGTTATTAGCATTTACTGCTTAGATCTGGCATGCAGAGGTGCCAGGCAGCCTTGAAAGTAGACTGAGCTGTTGGCTGAGCCCACAGTCTGCAGTTGTGCCTCTTTCTTATCTGAGTAACATAATATGCTAGGAATGCTTCTAGCTTCCCTGCATTGTGTTCATCTGTTTGAGAGTGCTGTTCAGTGGTATGAAAATGACCAAACATTTATACCTAGCAATGACCTACCTATGTGAAATTTCAATTCTGCCTTTTAAATCTGTTTAAGTTCTCTCACATACCTTCCTACTTGTGCTAATCTGTGTGCCCTTTCTGAGGGCAGCTTGATTGTCAAATATCAACAAATGGAACACACAGTTGTTTTTATCATGTATTAAATGGTCTGTATGTTCAAGCTTATCAGAAAGAGCATATTTGTTCTGGTAAATGCATTACCTCACAGCTTGCTGAAAAGGCCTGGTCACAGTTGTTCTGACTTTTTCTCTGGAGGCAGGGGACATTGTGCTATGTGAGGCCAGGCTCAATGATGCAGCAGAACCAGGCACGGGATCTTCTAAAATTGGATTTCCTAATCCTGCTCCCCAATCTTTCTGCTCCTCTGTCTTCAGCACACATTTCATTCTGTCAATTCTCATACCTACTAGTGAGGAGATCTTTCTTTCCTGATGAC
Organism: Catharus ustulatus; assembly: GCF_009819885.2. NCBI lineage: Eukaryota > Metazoa > Chordata > Aves > Passeriformes > Turdidae > Catharus > Catharus ustulatus. The sequence continues at coordinate 71,948,998 of NC_046223.1, read as the reverse complement.
CAGAAACCAACGTTTTAAGATTATATACGAAACTTACCCATTTCACAGAATTATAGAGTGGGTGAGGTTGGAAAGAACCACAGTGGGTCATCTAGTCCAACCTCCTGGCTCAAGCAGTTGCCACCTTCAAATATTGGCCATGAACTTCCTACTGCTTCCAGGGAGTCTATGTTTCTATTTCACAAACAGAGAAGAACAAAATAGATTATTTCATATCATCAAAGGATTGTTTTCACCATGCCACTCATTTAGGAAAATATTCTTGCTTTAATTAAATAGGTGTCACAGAGCATATTCTGAGCTCTGGATCGTTTACTCCTAGCCTGTGGTATTTGCTCATCACTAGCTTTGCTCATTCACTTCCTCTGCTGTGATAGATTGTGGGGCTGGGCCATGGGATAATTATGGAAATAACTGCTCCAGGATCTCAGCTCAGTGACTGAGAGGAAGAAAATCTTGGTCTCAAAGAGCAGTTTAGAAAAGTAAGGGATGAATATGAATCTCTAGTGCAGAACCTTTTTGTAACTTGTGTCCATATAAAAGTACAAAATAAGAGGGAGTACTCAATCAGTGTTTCTGTTCTGCTGTATAACTCACCACAAGTGGAGCACTCAAAGAAATAAATTGCTGCAGTGTGCCGGGTGGATGAATGTGTGAATCATTTGTCTCCTGCTGCTAGAAGCATCTTGTAAAAACGTCTAGTGGAAAAATAATGTACCTTCTCTGAGAGAGATGTATTCCCAATGGAAAAGGTACCACATTAGAGAGAGTGATGGAAGCTCTTTTTAGTTACAGCAGAGGGAATATTTTGGATATACCTCGTCTTGTAATATTCTGCATTATTTTTCTTGGAAACTTTATGTCTGGTGCATAATTGTACTGCTGACTCTAACAATGCCTTTGTTTTCAAGTAATCCACTGATTTCTTTGGGGCTACATATGTCATTACTTTGCAAAAATAAAACATCCCAATGTAGTCTATAAAAACTGACCTGATTGGGACCTGCATCAGATACTCAGAGTTTTTATTTGATGGTACACGAGCCCATTGATGTCAATAGTGGCTCTAGGAATATTGTGATTACTTTTGCAGTCCTAAGAGTGAATCCCATCTTCTCCAGAGAGCCTGATTTTTCGCCATAGTACTGCTACTTTCATTAAATATCCCAAGACTGCCAATAGATTACCTGCAAATGACACAATTGAAATTGCACCTTTTTAGTGACTGGAGGCAAGAAGAATATTGCTCTGTCTTCCTGATACACTGATTCCAGGAAAATAGTAAAGAAGAAAAACCATCTGGTTGTAGTTGAGAGACTTTTGAAATCTTCTGAATGTCACTTTCCCGTCTCTTACAGGTTTGGTTTGTAATTGCAGGGACAGGGGGATGTCTATTGCTTTAGCACAGAGCAACAAGTGCTTGAAATCAGCAGTGAAGTGAGAAGAGATGAGTCGACTGTATGATTGATCTGAAGGAAAAGGTTGGCTCCACTGAAAATAATGGTGACTTGAAAGAACATTTTTCTAAAGAAAGGAAATTCATCTATGTGTCAGCAAACAAAGACAAGGATAATATGCTGGTTGAGCTCACTGCTGCTGTTACTGTGTTCTGCCTGGGACATGGGTTGGGTGAAGAGCTGAGTGATCCATTACTAGACTCTGTTAATTTGTGACTTCCTGTCATGAATCTTTGTGTGTTTATGCTCCAAGTGCGAAAATGTACTGCTTTCAAACTGCTCTGAATGAAACCACCACCATTCTTTCTACACAGGTGAACATCAGAGAGGCTGAACTTGGATCTGAGGAAGTATAAATGTGAACACACATTCAGTCATGATGTCAATGTTTTCATGTCCTGCAATTGTCCCTTTTCTGGGCAGGGGAAAGAGACTGTGGTGTTTCAGTGACCCTGATAAATGTGTTGATGGGGAGTTTTATCTTCTTGTGCAGGCTGGTCACATAAAAGAATGGGGGCAGACACTGGTGGTTATTTATAATAAATAATATATTCAGTTTTATGTTTTGAAAAGGAACCCCCAAAACTGATTTCTGGGAATTATAAACTAAAGCCTGGAAAGTTATTTCCAAGTTGCAACTTCCAGATCAATTCCTTTTATAGTCAAGCATATTCCTCCTCAGCAAAGTTCAATTTGTACTGAAATTATGGTAGTAAGCCAGTGAATACAAATGAGATCAAATGGATAATGGTAATATACTTCTGTCTAAAGCAAATATGTCTGCAGCTCTCTCACGCAGAGAAGCTTGCAAAGCAGGGTATAACTGCAATGCCATCAGCACCCCAAATGTACCTGGGAGGTGGGCACAGCCAGGAGTAAACGAGGAACCACTGGAAATGGAAGAGATCAGTGTGTGAGAAGGCTGCCTTGGTGTCCCTGCTTGGAAGGGACAGAGTGTAGATGCGGTGGATGGGGAGAGTGGGGAGCTCACGTGCAGCTGTGGGAGCTTGGTGGGCTGCTGCACCACGGCCGGGGTGCTTGCAGAGTGCTTAAGAAGGCTCAGCAGGGAAGAAGAGGAGTGAGGATTGCGTTCTGTGTAAGGGCTTCATTCCCTGCTCAAAGCTTGGGAGTGTGGGGATGCATGACTGACAGCCTATGAGTCAAGGTCAGAGGAGGCAGGAATGTTAATGAAGATTAATGACTGCGGTGGGGAATCTGTGACAGTCTGCCTGGTCAAAAGAACAAGTTAGATGGATTTGTGTATAGAAGGAAAAGGGAAAAGTGGTTTTGATTTGATGTCTTGGTGCTCATTTGGAAATGTACTGGAAGGGGAGGACAGCATTGTGAAAGCTGAGGCAGTTCCTGGGTAGCATTAGTGATAATATCTTAAAAGCAAATGCTAGAAGAGCCAACTCTGGTAAATCCCTACTTCTGCTACTCACAAACAAGGAAAGCCACGTGCATCTGTATTGACTGTGAAATTATTTCAGGATCAGGAGAAAGGTTGCAAAATTATGCTGCAGAGTTAGGACTTGGGACTTAAGAAGAGTGGACTGGGACTTATTTAGGGAATTGACAGGCAGAATCTCTGAAAGACTGCCAAGAAATGAAAAGTGCAGAGGAAAACTGGTTGATTTTTAAATAAAACTGAGAAGATTTCATAACCAGTTACCCTGTTATGCAAGAAGACCAGGGAGTTTAGCAGAACTTTGGCCTCGCTTGCCTTAGCAAGGAGTTTCTTGAGGAACTGAAATACAAAAAGGGAGACTGCAAACAGTAGAAACATGGGTAGGCCACAGAGCTGGAGTATTGGACTTCAGACCCAAAGTGGTGAAATTAGGAAGGCCAAAGCCTCAGCTGCAGATAAAGTTAATACTGGGGCACAAAGGCTAAGAAAGTAAGTGGAGACTTTATGGTAGACCTTCTCTGCAGAGACTTCTCCAGCAATCCTTGGAACCTTTGTAAGAGTTCTCAGCAGGAAGTCACAGAATCACAGAATGTTAAGGGGTTGGAAGGGACCTTAAACACCATCTAGTCCCAATCCCCCCTGCCACTAGACAAAGTTGCTCCAGGCCTTATTCAACCTGGCCTTGAGCACTGCCAGGGTTGGGGCAACCACAGCTTCTCTGGGCAAGTCTATTTGGAACAATGAAGAAGAAAACCTGGCAACTATACTTTTCATGAATCTACTGATTTTGTTTTTACTGAGGACACTGTAATTAGGGTGGACCAAGTATATGAATTCAGTGTGAACCAGAATCCCCATTTGGCATAACAGTGTTCATTACCATTAAGGGGGCTTCATTTTGGAGGGGTTTTCTGTTGCTTTTTTGGATTAAATTTCTTCAATGTTTTTCCCATTCACATGTCCTGTTTTCCCAAAGAAGCAGTAAGAGAAATTTATTGCCAAAGGCTGCACTGCTTTATACTACGAAGTTTGAGCATTTGTAAGTTAAAAATTTATATAAAGAGTTGCATGCTTTTACAATTGTATTTACTTCCAAACCACGTTGCTTCCTGGGGAAATAATCCTTTTGGGTCTACTCTTACCAATGTCTTCTTTAGAAGGAACAGCTGCTGCTCATGCAGGATGAAAATACCAGGATTAGCAAGCTGGTGTGTAAGCTAAAGGCTCAGAACAGCTGGAAGAAAAACTCTCAGAAGGCACAGCTCTCTGCTAAGCTCAGAGATGCTGAGAAGATTATATTTTCTTACCATTTTATCTGTTACTATGCCTACATTTTTGCAAAACTTGTGGTCAGGGTGGAGAGGCTCATGGAATAATGGTGAGCCTATAGGAGCTCTTGGTATCTGCAGATTTTAGGTTAAAATTCTATATTTTTCCCCACTGTATTATGGTGGTGTTCAAATGGGAAGAATGTGAAACAAATCTCTGATGCTTGCTTGAAGCAAGAGTTTAGGAAGTATGTGTAGCCTATAGTATTCCTAATTCTGTTATTGACTCAGAAGGTGAATTATGACACTGATCAAAATTTACTATTTCACAACGGACCAGAAGGTACGAAAAGAAGACAGGCAGAAGAAGTGAAAATGAACTAGATTGTTGTTTAGGAAGTCGTGGCATTTGTTTTAATTTTTTAAATTGGTATCTGCTTAAATGAAGCATGAGGTTTATAAATTTAATTAAAGAAATACAAGATTAAGGACAAAAATTACTAAATTAAACTGAAGTGAAGATGGATGGAAAGACAAGTGCCTCACTGCTGTAAATAAAGTTGATTAGGATTGAACAAACAGGCTATTGATTGTTATAGTGGCCAATTAGCTGCACATGTCAAACAAAGGAAAGTAGAATGGATCATATTTGTTAATTTAAAAAGGATGGGCTTTGTGTGCTTGTAATTTTAAACCCTAATAAAATGGATGTGCATAGACTTAGTTCAACTGTATTGGAGAGATGCTAAACCACCAGAATATTTTACTAAATAGCTCAGTCAAAATTGATTGAAATATTGCAAATTGGTGGGTTTAAATCAGAAATGAGAGCCATCTTCACAGGATAAATTAATTACATGGGTTTTTTTTGTTGTTTTGGTTTTTTTTTTTTCAATCTGAACACCTTCATGGATATGGAGGACGCTATGCCAGCAAGCTGCCTTTCACTTCTATACATGGCTGCACATGCTGAAGTGCCCCATTCCTCAAAGTCAGACTGAAAAGCACACCCTTCACTTGCAATATACTTAATGCCAGGGAACACTACTGTGTGGAAAATAAGTCTTGTCAAACCCACCTCATTTCATTACGCTCATAAAATTACGAGTTACATAGATAAACACTATGCTAGAAATGTAATATATATTTGGAAGGGCTGTGTGGGCTAGTTGCACATAAATTTTGTATTTTAAATTTCACTATTACACCATATCAATAAAAATGCTAAATGGATTGAGACCTAGATATTTTTTGACATATAAAAATGCAGCATTTTCATTAAATTTAGTTGGTTTCTGATGGGTTTCTGCAAGGGTTGGTAGCAGAGCTATCAGTATTCATTTTTGTCAGTGACTTGGAAATAAATATAAAATTATAGATTATAAAAATAACCAATGACATATTTGGGGAGGAATGTTAGTGAATATGATAAGGCACATACAGTGAATAATGATGTGGGCAGAGCAGGAGTACAGAATCACACAGGTAAGTCAATAACTTGGTTCTCCCTCTGAGAAGTATTTCAGTGCCTGCTTAGATGAAGAATGAGAAGAAAGCAGGACTTGTGTAGAGCTGGGTGACTGCATCCCTGGATAGGATAGGGAATTGAGCAGACTTGTGTAGTGTGGTACTGGAAAAGATGGATGCGGCAATCTTTTAGTTTATAAAAAGGAGAGCAGTGCAGATACAGTAAAAATGAGTTTGTAGCTCCATGTACAACACAGAAATATGCTGCCACTTCCAGAGTGTTCCATGTAAAACAGATGAGGAAAAAAAAAACCAAAAGAGGGAGTATAGAGAAGAGTTCCAAAAATTATTTGAGGGCTGCAGGAAATGCTTTCTAGCAGAGGGCTCAATCTGTTTAACTTATCTGAGAGAAGAGTGGGATGCCTAAAATCTACAGATAATTATGTTGAGAGAGAAGATCAGACATTAAAAAGTACTTAGAGAAAGGTGAAGCTTCCACGTTGAGGCCAGAAGAATGGAAAAAATGGAAATTAGAAACAATGTTTATAAAATGTGATTAAGCAATGACAATATGACTATCAGAGTATCACCAAAAACAAATCCCTTTTTTGGAAATATGGATTAGCCAAACCAACTTATTCATTCTAGTACAAGGGTAATGAAGGTAAAGGTGATATTAAAAATTCACATGTGGTAGATTGATTGCACCATTCTGAGCTTCTCAGTCTGTGAAACTCCAAACTTAGTGAGGCTGAGAGAGCTCCCCAGCGAAAAATGTTTGGGCTGTGACTGCTTTAAATTCTGCATGTTCAGATTTTTCAGCAGAGTGGAATTAATAAATTAGTTTTCTTCACCAACAAGCTGTCAATTTACTTCCAGAAGATTTACTGCATCTATCATCTTTCTAGTAGCAGTTTTTGTTGGTTTTATTTTTGTTTCTGACATCAGCCGCTGGTTCTTTCTTTCTAATTTCTTTCTTACCATTATGATGACAGAATTTACCAACAGCAAGCTTCCAACCTTGCCTGTACAGGAGGGTTTGTCCTGATATGGGTGGCTTGTATTACCATTGCATTTGACTGAAGTGCAGATTCTAACATGTAGCCATACTGTCTGTCTCTACAAACTATGTACAAACAGCAAACAAACAGTTTGAAAAAACTGTGCTCATTTCCCCCCTCTTTCCTTTTTCATACATTGTTTTAAAAACAAGTTTCACATTTTTTGCAGAACAGAGGCTGATTGCAGAAAGCAAATTACAACAGAATGAGGAAATTGGAAGCAACTGAACTTTTTATTTGCAATTGAATGAGTTCTCCACATGAATGTTGTCTTGAGGCTTCTCTCTCTAACAAGCAATGATATAAATACAGCATTCTGTTTCTAACTGACCCTACCCTTCCCTTGCGCCCTCTGTTTTCACAACCCAGATTTTATTTTGGGTTTAGGTCTCACTGGGTTTTTTAGAAATTAGGATAATCCAGATTTGTTTACCAACATTTAATTATCTTCAGTACCAATGAAGACAATGTGGGACTGGGTCTCTCTTCATTCTGCTCAGCTGGGCATGACATCTGAGGATTAATCATCAGGGTTTAAAAAGAATTCAAAAACGTGGGTATGGGCACTGGGGTAAAGCAATTAACCCTGAAGTGTTTATAATTACATGTTTTAGAAACAAAAGCTGTTAGGAGTAATATAGAGGAAGTTAGAAACAGCCAAGGACTTCCAAGAGATAAGTAATCTGTGCAATGAAAGCTAAAAACATGGAGAAGCTGTTTGAAAAGGAAGAGAAGTGAAATGTTTCTTTGAGGGAAGCTGAAAAACCTTCTAAAACATACTATCTTCCACAAAAAAACGAGACAAGAAAGAAATACAGCAGATGCACTCATAATGCAGAGTTGAGAAAAGGAAATATTAGCATTTCTGAAGAGATGTCTCAAGTTTTAACTCTGTCTGACCACATATCTGAATGTGTTCCTTCAAGTGTCAGAACTTCAGAGTTTCTCTGTAGCCATCCAAGTGTGCTGGATATGTCTTGCAGAAGGAGCCTTGGCACTGTGCTGGCCCCTGCCTGCTGGGGGCTTTAGGGTCATTGTCCGCTTGTTGGTGGCATCTTGTGCATCAGGCAAAGTATCTGCAATTGGGTAAGGGAGGGGATTGTTCTGCTCTGCTCTGCACTGGGTGCTGGGGGCAGTTCTGGATGCCACAATGTAAGAAAGGCATTAAGCTTTTAGAGAGTGTCCAAATGAGGGCAACAGAGACGGTGAAGGGCCTGGATGGGAAGCTGTATGAGGAGCAGCTGAGGTCACTTGGTCTGTTCAGCCTGGAGGAGACTGAGGGGAGACCTCACTGCAGTCTACAACATCCTTGTGAAGTGAAGTGGAGGGACAGGCACTGATCTCTGTGGTGACAGTGACAGGACCTGAGGGAATGCCTGTGGGAATGGCTGGATATCAGGAAAAGGTTCTCCCCGCAGAGGACGGCTGGGCACAGGAACAGGCTCCCCAGGGAAGTGGTCACAGCACCAAGCCTGACAGAGTTCAAAAGGATTTGGACACTGTTCTCTGGGATAGTCTGTGACTGTTTGGGGATGGTGCTGTGCAGAGACAGAAGTTGGACTCAAGGGTACTGATGGGTCCCTTCTAACTGCATATTTTGTGATTCTATGATTGTCTTTCTGCTGCCTCTCCAGACCATCCTGTTGACCCTGGGTCAGTATCTTTTCTCTATAAAGTGAGCAGCACTCTCCATAGTGAACATGTAAACTGCCTATGAATTTGTGTAAGGTGCTGGTGCAGAGGGAATGGGTGTGTAATGTAAGACACAACATGCTGGCAGCCCTGGGGACACTGAGGGTGGTGCAGCTAAAGCAGCAGCTAGCTGGGTTTAGTGGTTCTGGGGGACTTGGATGTTCCCCAGGCCTCTGCCATAATGGCCATTCTCATCACCAGGCTAAACGAGGAACTTTGGAGCCTCGCTTGGACACTGCCTCCCTGCTGAGGCCATGTTCCTGGGTCTGCAGTGCCTGTGACATTTTCCAGGCATGGCTTTGACACCAGTGCTGTAGAGCTGGCAAACTGCTGTCCTTTGGCTTTATCTACTCTGCACTGGACATGAACTCTCCACCCTTACCTCTGTCTCCCATTGTTTCACATTGTAACACATTACACCACCTCTCCCCAAACTCTGGACCACCAAATGAAAGTACTGGGTAAGGAACTGCTTTAATCCAGTCAGACCACAAAAATGGCATTCATTTTCGCTAAACTGATGCCATTGTACTGAACTGATGTATTGAGTCTAAATCTTAGTGCGTATTTGCTAATCACTGATTTAGTGTAACTGAAATCAGATCTACTCTTAAGATTGTCTCCATGTAAAAGGTGCTGTAGGGCTTTAACTGCTTCAATTTAAAACTGTTTTGGCCAAGTAAATAAAATCTCTGTGTTTAGTACAGTTGATAGAGTAGGCTCTTGGCTGTGAAATGTGCAGTGCTTCTTCTGTAGTATGGCCTGCAGAAAAGAAATACTCTTTGGAAACTACTTGATTACATTTTAACTGGATGAATCCATCTACTGACAATTTTGCTGCCTCAGAACTCTCCTTACTTTAGATTTCTTGGTCTATTGAGTAAAAAGCTTTTGAAGTGTATCTGACTGTCTTTCCCCTAAACTGACCAAAATATATTGTCTTCAATCTTTTCAAGGTGGAAGCATGAATTGTTTTTTTTTTCCAGAGTCAGGATGACAAATGCCATTCTGCTGGAAATAATTTCTCAGGCTTCTGGCATGTTTTCTAAACAAAATCATGTGAGAGACTTTTACACAGCCACAGCAGTTGGTGCAGACACATGAGGCCACTGATTTCATAGCTGTCTATCTTTGATGGGGCTCTGAACTGTTTTGCTTTGTTTAAAAAATAACCCTTCAAGAGATCAGAGATGTCAACAGCTGTATCAGCCTTTGAGGAGAAGGGTAACTGCAGTGCTCATGCTTTTATTGCCCCACAACATTCCCAGCTGCAGCTAGCACCTATGTGGTCATTAACACTAACAAACGTCAATTTAGTTAGCAAATTACAGTATGTGTGAGAGCTGAGGGAAGAGGTGCTGTTTTTTTTCCACACACCTTTCCCCTGAAAATGGATGTAGGGCCTTGTCTAATTAGGGTTACCTGCAAAGAACTTTGAGGAAAAGGCCTCTTTATTGGTTTTATCATCCTCCAGCAATGCCTGAAACCCAGATTCCTATTAAACAATAATGAGCATATCAATTTGCAGTATTCATGCTGTACTTTGCATTCAGAAGGATTATAGGTATGTTTAGCAAAGCTGTAATTATGGATTATTTCAACTCATTCACTTGAGTGCACAAGGCAACATCTCTCCATTTCAATCTAGCCACATACTTTGAGGCAGAGCTATCAGATGATGAATTCTTGTTGCTGCCATTAATCCTTTTACCATCTTTAAGATACAAAGTCAGTTAACCCAAGGGTGCAGTTTAAAACGGGAGATAGGTTGATGAACTGCAATGTCAAGTTTGTGATCTGGAAGCTGCAGTTTCCCAGAGGAATTGTGATTGCAGGTAAAAACAGATTGTGAGTTATGTGTCCATGCCTCTGAATGCCTCTTTAACCTTTGAAGGAACAGGCAACCCAAGCCAAATATAAAAGAGGAGGCAGGTGACCTACTCTGTAATAAAAGCATTTAGGTAGAGGAGAAGGACCAAAACCAACCTTCAGGAAAAGTCAGACAACTCAGAAGCCATATCTATGCTTTCTGATACCACAGCTGCTGAAGCAGCACAACACACCCAGTTAATAACTTTGAATCAAAATTTGTGTTGTCTTTTGGAAATTAAAGGAGAGCTATATTTACTGGGGAAGGCAACTGGGAGACAAAGGATCCCAAGAGGTAGGAAATCAGGCTTCAGCAGAGGCTCTGTTCTAGAAAGCTCATGGGGTAGTCAAACAACTGCATCCTTATAATTCAGTTGGATATATACCTAAGATTGCAGGACTTTTTTAGAGCTTTCAAGACAGCAGTGAGAGCTTTATAGCCCTCAGTTGAATTAACCTGGAACTTAAACCTTTTAACAGAAATCTTTCTTCTCAGCTGCTTGTTATGAAACTTTTAAAGGTAATCCTTATGTAATTGATGTAGTTGTAAAAGCCTGATCAGGGATTTCTACCCTTACCTGTCTGAAGTTTCTGCTTTTTTTTCTGTGTTGCTAAAATCCTGCTGTCAGAAAAATCGATGGGCAATACCCAAATTCCTAGTAAGTTAAGTGCACAGAAAAAACCTTTTTGGGGAAAAGTTGGTGCAAAACTTGTAAGTCACATAGATGCCACTGAGCACAAGGAGAACAGCTGTGACAGATTTTCTTTTTTCCTGCAGTGAGTTACTATTGTTAAAGATGACGCAGAGCTGGAAAAAATTGTCTGAGGAGCTTGGATTTCTCTGTGCTCAACACAGCAACACTATCAAACTCTAGACACATTGTCCAAAATGCATCAAAACCCTGCAATGTAATATAGCTACCTTTTCACCTCTGCTACTTTTATTCCTACGTCTAATATTTAATGGATATTGTGAAGTTTTGATTTTTTTCCGCTTCAAAAGGTAGAAGGAAGTTTGGCCAGCTGTTGCCACACAGTACAAACAGTATAAGAAGTAATTTGCCAGATAAGTCAATATTAAATGGCTATTTTTAAAAAAATCATTAACACTTGTACTTCTGATATGGCAATCCAGGCTCACATCAGGTAAAGATTTGTCTTTGTTGTTAAATTGATTGCACTGACCTGACTTCAGACCTGTAGTACTTGGCCAGATCCATCTACATAGGGGTGGCAACTCTCATGTGCTGTAGTTGTGACTGTAAAGGCAAAGGTGTTTTCGGAACAGATCTTGTCAAGTTCAGGAATTGTCTGGGTGGATTAAGACTTCAGCCAGTTAGTGACAATAATCTACAGATCAGCAGTCTGAACCATGTCCTCTAGGTATTTTCTCCAGTCCTTTTCCTTTCACTTTCACATCTTCCTCTTCTTCCCTCTCCAGTGCACTAGGTCCTGGCCTGTCTCAGAAATGTAGAACAGTTGCTGTTCTTCTTTCTGGGTTCATGTGATGTTTGTGTGCAGGCAGCCCTCTCAAGCCCCTGCTGCAGAATGTGCGCACACCTGATGCATCTGGCCAGACTGGGTCATTGCGCACTGTGGCCAGCTGCTTCAGCAGAAGGCCAGAATCCCTTAGGCATGCACACTGAAAAAATGCCAGAAACAGCTAGCCACAGCTAGCGCCTTGGATCATATCTGAGAAGTGTCTCAATACACATATTAAGTGCAGGATTACAGATGCACTGCAGAAACACCCTCATCTTTTTAGCTGAAGTTAGTGGGAGATGCTAACACAGGGTGAGGAAGTAGTACAATCATATCACATTGCACTCAGATATTAATCAAGGCTAAATCACATTGAAGCTGATAGCAAAGCCTTTGAGTCAGTGGGGATTTTTCTTGGTAGCTGAAGGGTTGGCATTAAGTGGCTGCATCTCTGTTTTTCAGAAATTAAATTGAAGACTAGAATTCACTAGGGAATTTGGCGTCACTAGGAATCGATGTCCATCTTTTAACATCTCTCCATGCCTTTTAATCTTGGCTTTCAACAGGACCAGAAAAGACACAGTTGTGGTCTCACAGATTTGGGACAGTAGGAATCTTGTTTCATTGAGATGTCTCTTGCTGCAGGAATGAATGATGATACACTCATTACTATGAATTGAAAGGGCATGGGGTGAGCTGCAAAACTTGCAGAAAATTTCAGGTTTTGTGAGTAGTTGCAAGTATTTGTAAATTTATTTTTTTTCTTACCATCTGTGAAGATCATCCATGAGTTGGTTTTTGCAATATTTAAGCAATATATTATTCAACTATACTATGCTAAATGTTCACTACTTGGGGTTCATTTTTTTCCTCCCTTACACTAAGACTTTTCTTAGAGGTCAGAAACAACAGCTTCTGCATTTAACCGAGTTCTACTTTAACTCTGCTAGTAACTCTTCGGGTTTTGCTGCTCAGATACAAGCTGTCAGCACTACCAGCAATATCCTTTTAATTTTGACCCAAGAAGCAGCAATGACATAAGAGGAAACACTCGAGGACCAAAGACAGTAAAAGTAATGATGGCATTGATAATCAGCTGATATGGCTGCAGAATGAGGAAATTTTTTGCTAGTCTGCAAGCTGTGATTTGTATACAGACCCAGGGAGGTAAAGTCAAAGCCCTTTGAAGATTAATATTCAAGAACAAGGTGACAAAATGCTTTGTTAGTAAACGGGGAAAAGAAGTTACAAAAACTAAGGAAAGGGAAAATGAAGGAGATATTTAGTTAACAATGGTCTAAGAGATAATTTTTTGAGTACTATGCCATGATTAATGACACTTTTTATATGTTACTTACGCTTCCAGGTGCCTAGCAGATGGAAGGAAAGAACAGCAGATAGGATATTACTACATGTAACTGAAAAAACTCTTCCTACTGTCTTCACATAGTCACAGCAAAAAAGGCTGGTCCAGAAGTAAACCTAAACGTACTTTATAATCATTCTAGGTCTTTTAGAAAATGCCACTGAGCTGGCAACCTTGAAGTAAGAGAATAATTCACACATAAATCAAAGAGAGGCAGTAATACTCCAGTGCTGTGCACATGTACTTCAATGCATCTGGATGCAGTGTTCAATCCCAGCTCCAGTCATTCAATCTGCTAATCCATTTTAGGTACTGGGTGATGTACATCCTCCTCCTGAGCAAGAGCAGTACTTCATGTCCTCCCTTCACAGACAGTGCAGCACAGTACACAAAGGCAAGGACATCAGTTAAAAGACTTCCTTTGATTGTGGCAACCTTGGAACATGGCGGTACAAAACACAGCTAGGTGCTTAGAGAAAAACATTGGTGTCTGGTGTTTTATCTGTTTTTCTTTTTAACTGCATTCCTATTGCAACCCTTGCCTACCACATCCTGCCCAGTGCAGTACTCTCACCCCCAGAGTCTGCTGCCTGCACACTAAACCTTTCATGTCTGTTTAAAGATGACTCATCAAAAGTGCTGTCTTGACCTGCCCCAGCACCTCCTCTGCTCTCCACCAGGAAAGGGGAAGAAGTGCAGCTCCTTCCACAATGCTACACTACCTAGAAGAAAATACAATGTTCCTAAGTATATCTGCATTTATCTTGCATGGAAAAAAGCTTGCTTTTATAGCCTAGCCAATAAAGGACTCAAGAGTTATCTTCCAGAGATGCATCAAATTGTATCACAGCTTTTGATCAGTGACAATACTAATCTATGTGCCTTTTGGCATCATCCACATGCCTGGATGCTTGTGAACACAAATAATCAAACACTTATGCACTATTTTTATAAGTGACTAAGACCTAGAATTAAATTCAGGCAAAACTTAACAGCACTGCACTGGTTAAACATTGATTAAGAGCTCAAAGTTGCATTAGAAATGCTGCAGTATGTAGAGATACAGGACTCCTAGAATAGGGATGACATCCTTCACCATCACTGAAGCAAGTTTTAATTCATGCATGCTTGCTGCTACGTCAAAACAAATAACTTTATTCCCAGAATGCTGTAGAATCAGCTATCAAGTAACATGAGGTTTTTTTAAAGGTATGCAATAAATAAAGAACAAGGTGAGTGATAACTATCCAAGCTCAGTTGTCACTAGAGAAGCCATCAAATGTGATTTTAGCACACTCCAGAAACCAAATGCCAATTTGGAAATAGAGCAATAGCATCAGTATGAAGCACTTACGTGCCGCTGCAGTAGCAAAAAGGGAAGGGCTGTCTCCAGTAATCACAGCTTCTTGTTCAAACACCTGAAGTATTACTCAATATAGCAAAATTCAAAGACTACTTTAGATAAAATGTTATACCTGCAGGAGAAAGTCTTCAAAGAACAGCAGTAAGACAGACTGGTACTATAGGGATAAATCACTGTACACACTTTCAGTGGTGTGTTGTAACAAAAACTGAATTCAGTCCATAACTGTGTGCAGCAGAAGGATGATTTTCTGAAAGGCATAGCAATTTTAATAGCATCAGGAAGCTCTAAGTTTCCTTCATTCCCATACAGGCTTTCCAGAACTACAGCTAAGTTTTTGGCAGTTTCTCATCATATATAACTGAGTCATGTCAATACACATTCATACTTGATACACTACCCACATAAGCATCAAGGTCATGATGTGAAACTGACGTTTCTTCCCCCAGAGCTGGTTATCATTTCAGTCAGCAACCACAGAACTGAATACCCTCTGTTCTCTTGCTTGAGCATGCTGATAAATTCCCTGGCATGTGGGGACTGAGGGAACTGGCAGATGAAGCTGCTATCCATCACATGTGAGAAGTCATGGCAGTCAGGTTTAGTTCCCACTGACTGGAAAAGGGGAAATGTAATCCCATTTTTAAAAACAAAAAAAGGAAGGCCCAAGGAACTGGTCAGCGTCACCTTGGTGCCTGGCAAGATGGAGCCAGTCCCCCTGGAATTTGTGCTAAAGCACATGGAAAATAAAGAGGCAATAAGTGACAGCCAACACAGCCTCACTAAGGGCAAATTGTGCCTGACCAATCTGGTGGCTTTCCACAATGGGATTACAGCATTGGTGGGTGAAGGAAAAGTGACGATATCACTTACCTTGATCTGCACAAAGTGTTTGACATTGTCCTTGTCTCTAAACTGGAGAAACAGATGTCCTTGTCTCTAAACTGGAGGTTTGACAGATGCCCCATTGGGTGGATAAGGAATTGGCTGGATGGCCACACTCAGAGCTGCAGTCAATGGTTCAATGTCCAAGGGGAGATCAGTGACAAGTGGTGTCCTCAGGGCTCGCTATTGGGACCAGCACTTTGTTCAACATCTTTGTGGGTGACACAGACACTGGGATCAAGGGCACTCTCACCAAGTTTGTGATGACACCAGGCTGAGTTGGTGCAGTGGACAAACTGGAGGGGAGGGATGTCATTCAGAGGGACCTTGATAGGCTCAAGAGGTGGGACTGTGCCATCCTCATGAAGTTCAATAAGGCCAAGTGCAAGGTCCTGCCCTGCGTCAGTACAATCACAAAAATACAGGCTGGGCAATGAATGGATTGAGAGTAGCCCTGAAGAGAAGGACCCTTTTGGTCAATGAGAAGCCCAACATGAACTGGCAATGTGCACTCACAGCCCAGAACAACAACAGTGTCCTGGGGTCGATCAAGCAAAGTGTGATCAGGAGGTCATGGAAGGTGATTCCTGCTCTCCACCCTGTTCTTGTGAGAACCCACGTCGAGTACTGCATCCATTGGACCTGCAGGAATGAGTCTAGAGGCTGCCCAGAGCACCTGCAGATACCCCATCCCTGGAAATGTTAAAGCTCCTTCCAACCTGGCCTTGGTGCAACCTAATTTAGTGAAAGGTGCTTCTGCCCAGGGCAGGGGAGTTGAAACTAGATCCTCAAAGTCCCTGCCAATCACAACCACTCCATGGTTCTATGCAATCTGGAAAGAAACAAGGCTCAGAGCAACACCTTTTTCATGAAAGTTCTAACAGCTTCTGTGCAAACAGCAGCCCCTCTTCCACCTAACATCCAGTATTACAAACTTTGCCCAGAAAGACTGGTATTAAGCCTCACAGGTTGTTACAAGTCTAACACTTAATGCACACTTTGCTCCTCTTTGGCTTTAAGCAGAAAACAAGAGTTAAACCAACATCGAAAAATATGACCTGCATGAAAATTCTTTTTGAGATAATTCTAAATCTGAATCAGTATTGTTAAATACAAAATTTATACTGTTTTTAGGGGAACTAACTCTTCATACCTTGCATTCTTCCTCTTTCCCTTAGTATTTCTCAATTCCCATGGGAAACAGCACATCTCTAAGGCAGCAAGCAGACATTGCTCTTGAGGATTGCTCACATTAAATAAAGTTCACAGGTAAAATTCCATTCAACAGATTTTATTTATCAATTTGGTTTTGCGATTACAACTGCTTCAGTTTCCTTCCACTGAAGACAAGATACAAACTTTTACAGCAACACTTGCAGAGAACATTCGTAAGGTAACAGCTTGGTATTTGCACAAGTTGGCTTCAAGAAAAAGCCAGATAGAAGAGTCACTACGATTCAGTGCCTAAAACTGATTTAGGGGCAAATACAACTACAGATCTATGAGCTACCTTCCACTTCAAAACACAAGGCCAAGAAAAACTGCAAGTTGTTACTTCAGGTTTTTTGCTAGTACATAGCACAGATCAGCTGATACTGCATTTCAGAGGAGTAATTACTTTCAACAGTGAGGCAGCCAAGCACATGGTGAAGATGTATAACTCAGCCTCCCTTCCCCAAACAACTAAAAAGGGAAACAATTCAAGCCAGAACTCTGAACTGTGGAATTACACCTTGCTGGCAAGGCTAATGAGCAAGAGGTGTGTAGTGCAGGCCTTCTAGAACATAACTAAATTGATACAGCACAAACTTAAGTTTTTCAAATAGGCATTTATACATGCCAGAGATTCCTGGGTTTCCTACAGTCTTGGAAAATAGCAATTGCTGGCACCACAACAAATTTAGTAACTAAGGCAAGGTATTCCTTCTACCCTTTTAAACAAAATTTGAGGCAAACAAGTAAGCAATTTTAAGGCACTTTCAACATTATTTTTAGTTTGCTTTACCAGCATACTTTATCAGCAACCTAAATCAGGATTAGCAAAGCTCATGAATAAGCATTTCAGCAACATTAACTTTTTAGTGGCAATGTTTTTCATGCTATGAAGTGTAGGGCTTCTCTGCAAGTTTCCCAAAAGAGCCCTTTGAGGCCAAAAGTTGTATATGACACATAGTTTGCTTTGCTGAGCTAAAGGCAAACTATCATATTTCAAAAAGAGTATTTTGTTCGCTTCAAAGCACAGAATACAAGCTCATGGATTTTTAACAAATAAATGTAGTAAAATAGTTCTTAGATAGGGAAAGGACAGATTTAAGCAATTTCACAATAAGGCCAAGGATATATCATCTAACTCACACATATACTGTTGCTGAAAACTGGCTGCTCACTGCTGTTTTCATAAACCTGAGCTGATTGTCTTAGTTTTGTTTAGAAAACCAAAAGCTAATGAACTCTAAGATACAGTACTGGTGAGTAACCTCAGCACTTTGTAGCAATTTGAGTTTTGTATGCAGCACAATAGAAACAATGCCACTCAAACTAGAAGAACACAAGAAAGCAACACTGTACACTTCAAGTTTCCAACTAAAATGCACTTAATTTGCTTCATAATTCAAGTCCCACCGCCACGACTATTATCTGCTATCGATGCTATTTTTGTATTGGGCGCCAAATTCTAGTCAAGTCAGAGCTAGTAAGACAGTACTACAGATTATCCCAAAACTGATGATCAGGGGATATCACCAGAAGCTATGCATTATGTGCTACCTCCACCACTTGACTTTCTCTCTATTTCCATTTTTCCTGTGTTTATTTTCACAGGTGCTCAAGTCAGTTTGCATTGGAGATGACGTACCTTTGATACGTGGATCACATGGCTGATCCAGCCAAGGGTAAAAAAAAAAAACCTAAACTATTTGGCTGAATCCTTAACCAGTTCACTGCAAGGTGACACAAACCTGAAGCTAGGAAGGGGAGAAGGGAAAGAAAAAAGGTGTAGCCTGCAATCCCAGGATTACAGCAATCCTGAATAGGATCAAATCAGCAGATCCTCTGAACAACTCATTGCTCCTTCAGCAATCAGACATACAGGAAAGTAATAAAGAAAAAAACAACAACCCAAGCTCCTGAAATTAATTGCAACGAGTTTTAAGAACCGTTTGAATAACAAAAACATGAGGATTTCCCAAACATCAGTATTTCAAGTATAAATGCGGGCTGTTGCCTTTTTATGCAGGGAGTGAACTGAATTATATCACTAATTTTATGGTTGATCTTTGTAAGCCAGAACAAAAGGCAAACAAGTCAAAGCTTCTGTTTGTGGCTGAACATTGTTGTACCGTACTCCTCACTCTAAAACAAAATCACTAAGGGACAGTTATTCTAGGGAATTTTTTTTTAAACTGGAATGCTCAAGTCACTTGTATTCTATATTCCTATGTAAAGCTAATACTTAAAAGTTTTATTCATCTTTGAGATAGCTGGGACATGCTTATAGCCTACTGAAATTTAGTCTTTTAAGGCACTAATATTCATTTCCCCATTAGAAGGATTATTCCTACATCCACCCTCAACATTAACTGGAAATGGCATAGGAATTCTGTTTGGAATGAAGAATTTTATGAGGCAACTACTATTCTTGTGTGAAAAAAAATAGGGTTATGTAATTCTGTTAAGACATTATCTAATTCTACATTTTTGTCCATCTTTCTAGCAACACACTGTAAGAGCCATAAGCTACTATAAATGGTATTTCACTCCCTGAAATCAGTCACCAATAATTCACATCTTGATAAAACTGAAGGGATATTGTATCAGATGTTGTTTAAATTAGCCTTCAGAGTAAGTAATTTTAAGATTGTCTACTGAACAGTGTTGCCACTGAATAAGAATCTCTGAACATTCTACATTTGGCATATCAAGAAGAGTCCCACATCAGCAGCCACTAAAGGAAAATAAAACAGCCATTAGAACCCATGCAGCATATTGCAAGTAATCCTGTTGAAGAGATTCATATCACATCTTGCCAAGTATAACGTTGCAAAAATATTCATTTAAAGTCTTCTTTTAGAGATTTAAAGGATATTATGAACTGCTGTCTTCCATGAGCAACAGAAAATATTTTGGTTCAGTGAACTACAGGTGTTGGGCTACTAGTCCATTACCAAGGGGCAGGTCCTAAAGCGTGTGGTAATTTCGGTCTTTAGATCTGCAGAATTTGTACAGAAAGAAAATAACAGCCTGCAGACCCAGAACAAGGACAATTCCACCTATGAAACTTGCAGCATCGAATGTAGATTTGCGTGGAACAGGCACAGGAGTCACAGTAGTATTTGAACCTGTTAAACACCAAATTAGAAACTGTAAGTGCACAATGCTCACAACAGTTTTACAGATTTTAGTGCTGGGTTCTTTGTATTAGGATTACTCAAAACACCAATAAGAAAACAAAAAATACAGTAATTTCACGAATACAAGCCGCACCAATTTGACCAAAATTTTGGTGGAAACCCGGAAGTGCGGCTAATATTCCGGGGCGGCTAATCTATTAACAAAATTCTAAAAGCTGCCAACACGGAAGTGAGAGCCCGCGGCAGCCCCAAGCCAAGCTGGAGCCCGGCCGGCCCCGGCAGAGGTGGGAAAGCCTGGCAGAGGCGGGGCCAGCAGTGTCGGGGGCGGGCGGCAGAGCCTGAGCCAGCAGGGCGGGGGAGCCCGGGAGAACTGGGGCTAGCAGTGCAGGGGAGCATGGCAGAAGCAGGAAGGCCGGCGGGTGGGGCTGCCTGGCAGCGGGGGAAGCCCAGCATAATCGGGGCCAGCAGCGTGGGGGAGCCCGGCGGTGCGGGGGCCTGCAGTGCCGGCCAGGGCGAGGAAACGCGGCGGCGGTGCAGACGGGAGGGGGCGGCCGGCGAGCCTGGTGGCGGCGGCGGCAGCCCTGCCGGCGGGGCGAGCGAAAGCGGCGCTCGCGAAAGCGCCGCCGCGAGCCGCGAACCGCGAGCGCGCCGCCGCGAGCCGCGAACCGCGAGCCGCGAGCCGCGAACCGCGAGCCGCGAGCGCGCCGCCGCGAGCCGCGAGCCGCGAGCCGCGAACCGCGAGCCGCGAGCCGCGAGCCGCGAACCGCGAACCGCGAGCCGCGAGCGCGCCGCCGCGAACCGCGAGCGCGCCGCCGCGAGCCGCGAGCCGCGAGCCGCGAACCGCGAGCCGCGAGCGCGCCGCCGCGAACCGCGAGCCGCGAGCGCGCCGCCGCGAACCGCGAGCCGCGAGCCGCGAACCGCGAGCCGCGAGCCGCGAGCGCGCCGCCGCGAGCCGCGAACCGCGAGCCGCGAGCCGCGAGCGCGCCGCCGCGAGCCGCGAACCGCGAGCCGCGAACCGCGAGCCGCGAAAGCGCCGCCGCGAGCCGCGAAAGCGCCGCGGGGCGGGCGCGGCGCTCGCGAGGCGCGGCGCGGGGCGAGCGAAAGCGGCAGCGGGGCGGACGGCGAGCCCGGCGGCGGCAGCCCTGCCAGCCGGGCGAGCGAACGCGGCAGCGGGGCGGTGCTGACGGGAGAGGGGGGCCAGCGAGCCCGGCGGCGGCGGCAGCACCACCCGGCCAGCCCCGCCGAGCCGTGGCGCTGAGCTGGGCCACCCGGCCCCGTCGGCAACCATGAGCGGGCCGAGCCTGCCTGGCCCCGCCCCGAGCCAGTAAAGCCCGCTATGCCGCGATCCTCTTACTAATTGGCCAATTTGTGAAAGCTGCGCACGGATTCTCGCTACGAACGAAAGTGCGGCTAATATTCGGGGTGCGGCTTATCTATTGACAAAGACAGCAACATTGTCGAGGCACCGGGGGTGCGGCTTATAATCCGTGCGGCTTGTATTCGTGAAACTACTGTAATCAAAAGTGAAGCCATGTCAGCATCTGTATTTAGATTAGTGGTACTGAAATTCTGATTAAATGCCGTTTGTACAAGGCTAGAGTTATTTATAGACAAACTGTTCTGAACCTTAAAACTGAGCAATACCCAGCTGGACTTTATTTTTACTTCAAAAAGCCAAAGCCTTCCTCCTTTACATAGAATATATTATTGATATGCTCACATTCAAGACACATTCCCCAGCTGTTGCACCTTGCTCCAGTTTTTTTTTTTTGCTTAAATTTAACACACATTGTTGTCTTCCATCTACTGTACTTTACCACAAGAGTTAGGCTTAAAAAAACCCAGCTGAAGTCACAAATACAAGCCTGGAAATAACAGCCGTCTGCTGATGGGTAGTTTTAAAGAGATTTCCTTTGTGACAGCTTTTCAGGAAATGGCACATTTAGGACTGATTTGGAAATAAAATACTTCAGCTTACTGCCATCACAGAATTTCATTTAACAAAAACAAAAAAACCCATCCCATTATTATCCTGCAAAAAGAAAATACTACCTCCCAAAGACATGGGAAATAACAAGGGACTTCCAACCACACTATTAAAATCATCGAGCTGATCTCAGTTGATCAACACATTTCGGACTTTTTACATCTTGCCAATTAGCTCTGTTTCTCAGGCTATATAACCTTGTTACTTGCATACCTCACCTTAACAAAATTAGACTTGCCATAAAGTTAGAAGTGACAACACCACATACACCAATACTACTTTAATGTTGTCACTTGGTGAATCTTTCAAGAAAACACTTTTAAAATGACACTGATTTCTAAGTAATTTATGCTTTAATGATGGCAGTTGTAGCAGTTACCTGCAGGAGTGGCTGTCGTGGTAGCTGAAGCAATGGTAGTTTTAGGCACAGGAGCATGAGTAGTTGCATTGGTGACATTGGCTGTTTGAAAGAAGACAGTATGTAAACACCATAAACTCCAAAGCAAAGTTTGCAAGCAAATTCCTATACAAATGATTTTTCCTGTTTTGCTTTAACAAGGATAAGCTTGGCCCTCAATCTGTATCCCACACAATTTAGGTGAAGCCAAGTTTCTGCAACTAGGATTATTTTCAAACTTGCATACTATTGTTATGCAAATATTTCATGGTTCTCCACAGATCTGTGATTCTCTGTTCAGACAAAACTACTTTTCTTTGAAGCACTCATATAAATGCTGGTATTTGAACAAGTATCAAGAGATCTGCTTCAAGACAACTGAGAATCTGCATCAAGGCAAAGGGTTTTCATTTAAACCTTCATTAGAATCAGTATTAATTGTACTAAAAAAGTACTTAGTGTAATAACTCCAGACAAGAGATACACACTCTTTCTTCTTCTGTCCTCAAAACACTAACTGTGAATGCCATCATTGGAATAAAACCACTCACCTAAAATGAAACTGTCTCCTAAAAAACTTCCATTATCAAGCCACATAAGCTGGGTCTCTGACCTCTCCCCCTCCCCTGAAGATTAGTTTTACTAAAAATTAATCAGTATTCCACTATGTGCCTGGGATAAGTGTCAACATTTGTGAGTTTACTCAATGCTAAACATCACCCTACTGTACATTAGGCTGTTCTGAGCCTAATCGAATACCAACTTGTTACCTCCTAGTTCCCTTGATCAGCAAGTTCTTAAAGATCAGGTGATTTAAAAAAAAATAATTTCACTGTGGAGATGGCAAAGAAATTTTTGGAGAAAAAAACAAACCACCAAAACCAAACTCCTAAGAATTCATGATTAGTGGCAATTACTAACTCAATTACCACTGAGTCAATTTTTAACACAGAAAATGCTTCCTGCTCAGCATAACTAAAATCCACCTCTTCCAAACTTTGGAACCATTTATGCATTCTGCACATCAGATTTTTAGTAGCCAACCTGCTATAGTGAATTTGGGAAGAAGGCCCTGTGTTTCATGTTATTCGCCAGTTCCTAGTTTCGGGTTGTTCTGAGTTCAGTGCTTCTGTATTACCTATAGGAGTATGAGCTGTGGTGGAAGAACTGGGTGTGGTAGCATTGGAAGCCGCCGTGGTCACGTTGGAAGATGCTGTGGTCACGTTGGAAGACGCCGCAGTTGTTTTGGAAGAAGCCGTGGTTGTGTTGGAAGAAGCCGTGGGGGCCTTGGTGGGTGTCACAGGGACACTGGTAGGTGTTACAGTGACACTGGAAGAGGGCTTAGTAGTACTGGTAGGAGGAGGAACTATGGAAGTTATGAAAAAATAAAGAGTAACATTAGAGAGATTAATGACTGTCTTAAACTGAAAAACAACCCAACAAAACAACATCAGCAGGCACAGCTTTAGGCATTTCATACAGCACTGATTTTTACTCTAGTTTTAGTTTGAGATTACAAAGCTTTTGAATCCACCATACTAAGAGTAAAGTCTTGTCACAGCAGGCAGCCCAATCAAGCCAGCATTCAGTTAACAGCTCAGGATTCCTTAAAGCAAACCTGAGTGAGAAGAACCCTACTGTCCAAGCAGAAACTGTGCATGCTTTACACAGGAGAACACTAAGTACAGAGCACTGCTTCCCAACCTCACTGCAACTGAGACTGAACCTGAGCTATCAAGTTCAACTATAAATCAGAGTTGGCTAGACAACTGAATCAGAATGGAGGGAAAATCAATTAAGAATTTAAAAATTTTGCTACAATTCCTATTCAATTGTTGTTGGATGTAGGTGCTGTAAGCTTCTGCACACATTGTACCAAAAAAAACCCCTCACAACCTCCAAAACAAAAAAAGTTGTACTGGGTTGATCACACATAGACAGCTTACCTAAACTAATACATCTGTAAGCCTCCTGATGAAAAAGTATGCCCAGAAGCTCTTAATGCTCAGGCTCACTCAAGTGTGGTTATTTACATCTTGAGAACAATTCAGCAGGGTGGGAAATCAGAGCTGTTTCTACAGAGATAGTTTGGATATCTCAGAATCTTCATTCTCTTGGCTCCCACTTGCATCTAGGTAGTTTAAGGTCAGGTAAAAGGCTGCCTACGTTTTTCCTATGTCAATCCCTTGAGGCAGTGTTGAGCCAAAACAACTGAGAGTCAATAAGGTATACAGATTTCTCTCACACATACAAAGACTCCTTACTATTTATTTCCAATTATTGACAATTTATTTCCTTCAATTTGTAGAAGTTAAACACAACAACCCGATAATGTCACCACAAATTCAACAGGAACAAACTGTAGAAACACTTCTCAGATACAGACCAAGGCATTGTAACAGCATACTGTCTTTGGAAAGCACTAAAAAATGGTTCTTTCAGCACTCCTGATTAAGAGGTGATTGTTACAATTTTAGAAACAACACACAAGTCCAAGTCAAAAGGAATTATTTCTGGCTGTCACCACCACAAGATAGCCCAAAGCAGCATAGAAGCTTCATCTCTGCTGGTGTGAGTGAGCTAGTCCCTTTAGCAAAACTGTTCAATTCACCTAGACAGAATTTTCATTTGCTGCTCTAAATCTTAAAACCAGAAAACCCTGTTTTAAAGTTCATTTCTTAACAGCATTCAGAAAAAATGAAATTGGGGGACTTTCACAAAAGTGAAATTCAAGATCTTATCTAAATTATTTATATCCTGTAAAACTGCTTTGCACAACAAGCACAAAAGTCTGAAGTAGATATGCAACTGAGCACATTCCTAGAATGAAGGCTTTATCTTAGGCAGTTTAAAATCTTAGACCCTGTATTTCACAACTGCATGAAAATTTGAGCTAGTTAATTAAAACTGGAAGGTCCATAAGCTCTTCCTATTTACAGATAATATGGTATACACTAGTGAAGATACCAAAGTCCACTAAATTAATTTTGCAGTTCATTGAAGCCTCAGATGGTAAGTGCTTGTTTACTTTTGATTACATTTTTCCTTTAGGTAATTCAGCCGCTATAAATAGCCCTACAGCAGAAAGCAATTAAAGTATGGGAAATAAAGACAAGAACCTGGAGAAATCCATGTACACATGCATAAAGAAGAGAGCAGAGAAAAAAGTCAATCTATTTGTATTTTGATCACAGCAGAAGTCAGCAATCTAACCAGTCCAGCTGCTTTTTTACATCAATCTCAGTCAAACATTGTTAACTTAAAACCACAATGACAACACATCCACTAACTGGATCAAGTAAAATCTTCTCCCAATCTAGCTTTACCACATTAGTTTTAATAGAGACTTACTCATACAGCCATCAAACTCAGCAATCCCACATACAACCCACAACTCCTTCTGTTGCATGCTCTCCAGCACATTTCATATCGTATCCACCCACTCCAGGCACCTTGGGGTGACCTTTCACTTTTCTCCATGAAAGGAACACTGCTATCCACAGATCTCTGGCAGTCAGCACGCTCATTTACCTCTCAAGTAACAACTACAAATACATTAACCAACTTCAGTACTCTGACAAACCAAAGTAAGCCTGAATCCACACGGTCTTTCTCTTGGTTATGGCAGGATCAGGTCAGAAAGGCTGGCACAATTTCTCCCTCTTTTACATAAGAAGATATGAAAAGACCTTTGTGGGTTTGCTTGAAATGAGGTGTGCAACAGCTGCCCTATTCCCTCCAGGAAAGCAGCACTCAAAGCACTTCAAGAGCTTTATGACTGTTTCTCAATAACAGATTTCAGGGGGTAAAAAAAGTCAGTCAGTGATGGTGGGTATATATCTGAGGAATGATCACAGCACACACAGTGGCCTCTGACAAATGAGCAACCTTCACTTTTGTAGATTCCTCACCGGTAAGAGGAAGACAGTCGGTAGAGCCAATTTATACCAAGTACATTGGGACTTCTAATTTAGTTTCAAAAACAGCCTTCCCAGACTAACATGGGGAAGGATCAGATTTGCAAGAGTAAAGGATCAGGAGATGTTTTTAACAATGAGCTGTTAACTTCAGAATCTGTGGCAGGGTCTCAGACACCTCCTGCTGTGAAGGGTTCTCCTGGGGTCTTTTACATAGGATAACAGCAAGATATCCCCCTCAGCAGACGCCTGTTCTTCACTGAAAAAAAAAAAATTAAAAATACTCTGATATCACGAACTAAGCTTTCCAGCCTGGGAAAGTTGACGTTTGCTCCCAAGATAAACCCGCCGTACGGGCTCTCGGACAGGGTAAATTCGGATACTCCCCTCGCCCTCGAGGAGGAAACCAGGAACCAGCGGAGGGCTCCGTCCCGCCGGCCCAGCAGCGCCCTCTCCCGCCGGAGCGGAGAGTTAACCCCTGGCAGAGCAGCACAGGCTCCCGCAGGATGGGCGTCCCGCATCCCGACGGGAGAGGAGATCCCTACGGGCTGGAGCAGCGGCGACCGGGCAGCGTCACAGTCGGCTGCACCCAGCGCCACTACGGAACGCGGTCAGGGAACACTGAAGCGCTCCCAGACAACTTTTTGTCTTTTTTGTTGCTGTCTCCGCGTTTTGGGGCTCGCGGCACACTTCGCGGTTCTCGGCCCCGCAAACACTTCGGCAAACAGCCCACAGGGCTGTGGGCAACTCGGGGCAAACCCACGGGACGAGTAACGGGGCTCACAGCGGGATTAGGACCACGCGGCAGCAGGGGAAGCCAGAACGACACGGCCGCACCAAGGCACCGCCGCTCCCAGACCCGTTCCAAGGGTGCAAGAAGCAGCCGCGCACAATTCCCTGGCATCGGCTCCCCCCTCTAGCGGGGGATAACACAGGATAACGGGTCCCAGACCGGCACAGGCAGGAGAGCGGCCCAAAAGCTCGGAGAGCGGCGGCCGGGGCGCCCAGGAAGCGGCGGCGGCGGCCGAGCGGGCGGCAGGGGAGTGCCGGGCGGGTCCCGGCGGGTCCCGGGGCCCCGCAGCGCTCCCGGCCCGCCGCCCGCGGAGGGGCCACACCAGGGAGCACAGACGGACAGCCCCGGCGGGCTCGGTGCGCGGAGCCCGCCTCGATCCCCACAGCGCCGGGCACGGGGCGGGGCTGCCCCGTCAGCAGCTCCCGGAGGGAAGGGGGGGAGGGCACGAATCACTCACCGTTGGTCTGCGCTGCGACCGCGGCCAGCCCACAGAGGCAGCACACCACGACGACGAGAGGAGACGAAAGTATCCTAGGTGCCCGACCCATGACGGCGATGCGATAAAACGAAGAGGCTGCAGCTCCCGCTCCTGCTCGGCACTTCCCTGCCGCGCTCCGCTCCCGCTGCCGCCGCGCGCCGCCGCCCCGCCACGCCCCGCGCCCCTCACGTCACGGGAGCGCCGCGACTGGCCCCGCCCTCCGCCCGCGCCGGCGCTGTGGTTCCGCCCGGCTTCCTGCCCCCCCATCCGGCGGGTAATGGAACGGTCCGCAGCGCGGTATGCGACGCTGCTCCCCCACGTGACCCCGCCGCTATCCCGGGAGGCAGATTTTCCCGCCCGTCACGCGCAGCTACGTCACCGCGGAGGTCCCGCCCCCTCCCAGCTGCGTCCACTCATTGGCTGGGAGTGAGGCGGGGGCGGGGCCGGGGCCGGGGCGCGCGGTCGGTGCCGGTGTCGGTGTCGCGGAGCCGCGCGGGGCGGGCGGTGGAGAAGGAGCTGCTCGTTGCGACGCCCCTCTCCCATTTCTGCTGTGGCGAAACAGTGAACTGTGCTCAGTTGTGCTTAACTGGTAGTTTAAATGAATCGCATGTGAACCTTAGCAGTCTGCGTGCAGCACTTGCCCAGTGGCGTCCAGCTGTGCTCCCAGCAGCACTGGTGCCATCGCAGGGGGAAGCTGCACGGTGGGCGTTTGTGTAGGTCCAGGGTGAAGTGGCTGCGATAGTAGAAGGGAAATTGTACAAATTGTAACTCATATCTTTACAGCTGCGCTATACAGAGCACCTGGAGAAGGCTCCTTGGTCATCCCACCACTTCTTTTCGTGGACTTGGCAGTGTCGGGTTTTCAGTTGGACTCGAAGAAAGAATTTATCCAATCTAAGTGATTCTAAGAGTCATTGATTCCCCCCGGACACCTGGGTAGAGTTTCCCCTATTCCTATCACATTTTCTCTGTCCTTTGTTTTTCCCTATGGCTGCTCGAGTCCATATATATCATCATCAGTGGACTCTGCAATTAAAAGTTTGTGTAAATCTGCCTCAGCATTTTGTGCAGTGCCAACACAGGTGAATGTCGGGAAACCGAGGCTAACATTCATGTGTGCTTGTATTTAAGGAGAACTAAGCTGGAGCTATAAAGCAATTTTTATTATGGTCTAGGTCAAAGGACAAATGGAAGAGTTATAATCAGGGCAATTCCCCCTTGGTTCTCCTAAGTGTGAGCTGGACTTGTGCAGTAAAGAGGAAATAGCCAAAGAAATCCCTAGCTTAACCTTCCCATTTTACTTTCTTTCCTGAAGGTATTATATTGCCAAGAGCCAAGAGATCAATACAAATGGAGAAATTTTAAGGCAAGCTACCTATCATGGTTACTTCGTGAGCTACGGAGGGGCCTGTAGGGCTGCTGGTAACACATAATTTTGGTACATATATTGTGGTGCTTTCTGCTAGCAGGCAGGATGGCTAATGCTTTGCCTTCCTGCAAAGAAGTCTCAGGGAGAAAAAAAAAAGAAAGTTCTGTGAAGAAACAACAGCGAATCAGTTTTGTGATGTGAACTGGAGCCTTGTAACGGCTGCATTAAAATTACCAAACATTTTCTGTTGTATGTAAATGTCAGTAACATCAGAATTTAGTTCTGAAAAGTAATAAGGAAACGGAAGTCGCACACTGACTTTAGTTATTTCTCATTCTCCATTTTTACTGGAGTGGTAGTGTAAAATAATTTAGTTATTTCTACAGTATGACAAAAGTTTCTGGCCTTTTAATAAGAAATAATTTTCACATGCATTATTAAAATATGATATTTCTGTTCTACCTTTGAATAAACAGCATAAATTGAGGAGCAGCATAAATAAGAGTTGCAATGTAACCAAAATTGCAGGAAGCATGGAATAAGGGAGTTTTCTATGGATTCCATACATCCCTCCTGGCCATACCTGCAGAGATTTTTATGTTCTTCTGGGACAAGGGTCTTCTGCTTGGATCAGGGCTTGATTCAGAGGGTCTCTTGACATTTCACTAGACACAAGGTATTATTTGAACTCAGGTTTGCTTTTTTGCAGGTCCTGAGGGTTATAATGTTAAATATGTCTTCAGCAGTTATCAGTCTTTTATGAGGGATTGCAGGACAGTTCTGTTGATGTGCTGGACACATGAAGTGTAATGGTTGCTGCAATCTCCATTTCATTGGGAGTGCACACTAAGAATCCCTTCTTTTGAGAAAGTAATAGGACAGTTAAATAAGACAAAAGACAAGACTCTAATCAGTGTTTATGTATATGGAAAAAGTGGGAGAAAATGAAGTGCATTAAAAAATAGAACTAAGACTACCAGCAAGGGCAAGAACATTTCCACAAGTGAGGGAAAACATGTTTATCATTCTGGGGGCTGGTGGGAATCCAGAAAAAAGATAAATGTGGTTTGTCTGTTTTTTCTTATAGTCAGCATCTTGAGACATTGTAGCATACAGTCAGCAGGACCATGGCAGTCTGGGTTGTTGTTGTTGGATTTAAAACACCACATTCATCATTGGATTCAGTTCTCATTGCACTGTTATATACTTAGTGGTTAGTAAGGCATTTACCTCTGTTTTGAATCTATAAGGAATTCCAAGCACTGCATTACTGGAAAATTATGTCAAATCCTTGACAAAATGGGCAGAACCTAAGAGTCTCCAGATGCCCATTTTCGGGGAGCACATTTGAAACACAGCATATGCCCAGGATTTGGAGCAGATTGTGTTGTATCAATTGGTGCTTGGCAAGATCTGATGATGGACTGAAGAGATTCTACAGGAGTGTACAGCAGTTTGGGATGACAGCAGTAAATTAAAAACTAAATTTATTAGATAAACTGAAGGGAATATATATTTCCTTAATTTAGTAAACATTGGTTCCTATTTCCATATTGTTATTTCAAGTGCAAGGAAAGAGAAGTGCATGTGAAGTGTAAATATGTGGTGGGTGTTTTAGCAGAGAAAATACAGCATCTAAGGAGTTTTTGGGGTATTTGTTACCATTACATAATGATGCATTATTGTATCCTGGTGCCATTCACCATAATGGGGAATTGTTCAGAAATAACATGTTGACTTCAGTACCCGGAGCTTTGTAATCTTGTTTGTCTTTGTATCAGGTATGGCAGTAAATCCTGCTGTAGAGGTGTGTCCAACCAGGATTGGATACGGCCCCAAGGCACATCCGGGATGGTGCATGTGGTGCTGTGTGACATCAGGGGGTGCATTTAAGGTCCCTGTGTGTCTGTCCCCAGCAGGAATTCTGGGTGAGGACACTGGCACCTGTACTGTACAAGCTGCTGGCCTGAGGCAGGTAAGGTGGAGCTGTGTTTGGTACACATGAATTCTGTGTTACAGGTACTCAATCAGCCCCACCAGGTGGGGTGGAAAGGCTTCTTTTAATATAAGGAACAAATAAAATAATAGAATGGTTAGTGATAATAAAATAATAATAAATAATAAAATAATATTTAAAATATTTTCTTAACTCTTTTAGAGATAGAGATGCAGGCTGATGCTTTTAGCCTAAGGCAAGCCAGAGACATGACTTGAGAGGAAGAATGGAAGGCAACAAGTCTACTTACCTCTAGGTAAAATGGAGTGGAAGGAATGAACCTTTCACCATTGCAGCTGCAGCCAACCAGAGAATGAGGTCAGGCTGATTTAGGTGACCAAAGGAAAATAAAGCTGATGTTTAGATGGAGTTCTTGCAACATTACATCAATTTACTGTATTTTAATGTGAATTTTTTACTTGGTGATAGTGTAATACAGTGATATGCTTTGGCCTGTGTCAGGGCAGGAACATATTCCCTAAGAATTTAGCTGTGTCCTCAAGGCTGGCTGGCTGGCTGATAAAAATGCTTTGGTCACCTTGGGAGTTTTTCAATTGAAGGAACTTCAGGAGAGTCTCCACAACTTTTTCTCAGTAGATGTTTTTGTTCTGAGGTTCTTGCATCTCTCCCTTGCCTGAGATGTAACACCTGTGGGCTGCCTGTGCCTGGCCTTGGGTCCCACTCACCTGGCATCTGCTCTTGCTGTGCCCTGATAGCCTGGACCAGTGCTTCTTCCTTCACAGCAACTGAGGTACAGGCACAATTGAGCTCTGTTGCTCTGCCACCCGTTACTGTATCAAGATTTTTTCTATGAAGTTTGTAAAATCATTCCACTTACCTTTGTGCAATAGCTGCATTACATCATTCTGATCCATTTGATGTGCTGCATGGTTGATACTATCAGTAAAGTTCTTTCAGAACCAGTCTCTCCCCAAATACCTTTTTTTCTTCCCTGGAATTGGTGGCAAGAATTTTTTTGTCTGACTTATAGCTGGGGGTCATCAGTGAATTAGTGAAGGGTATCCCAAGCAATGAAGTATGTGAAGGGTAGTAGCAGAGAGCTGTAGCCATGATAGTCTAAAAAAGACGGTGAGGCTTGTCTGTAGAAAGGTGAAATATGTTGTTGGAGGTCTGTCTGATGCTATGAAAATGGATGTATACTCCAGAGATCCCAGGGCTTCCCCAGATCTGCGTGGAGTACCTACACAGCTGAGGAGCCATGCTCACAATTTCTGCTGCCTTTAGCAGCCCTCTTGGATCAGATTCAGAAACCCTCTGACCTCAGATTAGGTAAATTACCTTGTAGATAATGACTTTGGCTTCCAACTTTTGTTTCATCAGTGCTTGAATAAGCAGCAGGGAATGATTGGAGCCTACTGTGTCTGCTGTTTTAACACAATGTCCTTGTGCTTTTAACACAAAGTCCTTGTGCTTTTAACACATACGCCTGTGCAAAGAAAATTGGTGTGTAGTCTGAGGGCTTCTTTCATCACTTTTAATTTAAAGCAGTGTCCAAGGGAGTGTTTTGCTGTAGTAAGAAGCTCACCATAAAACCCCAATAAAGCAAAACTTGAAAGATACCAGTTTTTCTTACAGTGGTGACACATTACATAAATAAAATACTGTGTAATCCAGTAAGATAATAGTTTTCTCAGAATGCATGTTGCTGCCAGCTGTTCTTTATAGAAGGGTGTTTTTTTATATAGTTGCTGGGAAGGGAACTTCTCCAAACCCAGCAGCTGACAATGAGTCTTCACCTCCCCATTTGCTGACTGCCCCTGAATTCCCCAACTTTGTGCAGACCCTATGGCTTGCCTCTGGAATTGCATGTCCTCTGGATGCTTGTACAAGCTATTTTTCTGGTATGACACTTGAGAGGCAGCACAAGTGTTCCTAGTGACTTGATCAGAGATGTAAGTTGTAGCAGAAAATATGTTACAAAACATAATTTTGGATTAATATGAATATTCCATTTCTGTTTCATTGTTTATAGTCGGACTGCAGCTTGCAGGTACTGGGGAACCAGGCTTGAAAGATGCACTGTTGTTTCTTTGGGTGACCTCTTAATATTGGATGAAAGATTTTACCATGTTTTTTTCTGCCCGAGTGTCCTGCCATGACCAATGCAAATACAGTAATTATGGCTTGCCTGAAGAATTGTTATGCCTGAAATTCCAAATATTTCCTGGTTGTACTCCTACTGTTATAACTTTTTTCATGTGGTGTAACTTCAGCCAGTAGTCCCTGCCCAGTTCCCATGCATTGTTCTCTTAGATCCTGAGTGTATGACATCCAGCTGCACATCCAGCCATCATCCTTGTCACCAGGTCTGTGACTTCTGGCACAGGATCAGCTTTCTGATACTTGATGTGATGAGGCATTTGCCTGCCCTCAGAGTCCCTGAACATTGCCCACTGCCAGAGCATGTTTCTAGGCTCTGACATCTGCTCAGATCAGGTCATCTGGACTCAAATCACATACTGTGTTCTGCTTTGATCCCTTGTGGAAGATTAGAGAGACTGGGGTGGAAGCCACAGAGCAGACCTGCCATGGGTGACCAAACCAACAGCAAATAATCAATCAACTGGCCTCCTAACATTGTCCTCTGTTAGCCTTCAGAACAAAAATTGCTTTCCTGACTTTAAATATCTGAATATAATTTAAAATCCTTGCAAGAAATGAGCCACTAATCTCTGTCTCAATACTGAGTATGCAAAACTGTATATTTTCATAGCAGTAGTCTCTATAACTTACAAAAAATAATTCATCAGGAAATGTGGGGTTTTATGAAGAAAATATCACAATCTATTTTAATCTTTAAAACCTATGAAGTTAAAAAAAGACTCTCTAGGCAGATTGATTTGAAATGTTCCTACAGAACATTTAATTCCTGTATAGTAGTCTGTGTATAGATTGCAGAATGCTTTAGAAAATGGAAGGATGAAATGTGTTACAGGCTTCTTAGCTAGCTGCAGATATACAAAGGTATTTTAGGTTAAAGAATCTTCTTGCTTTGTAGCATAAGTAAAGAAAAACCTAAATCCCCTTGCTAAAATTAACATGATCTTCATACTCTGAGCTTCTGGAGATCACTTTGGGTCTATGCCCTCTTCGGGCAATCAGTTAAAACATTTGCTGATTTGTTCCCATTAACTTAAGATCGTTACTTTTCATTAAATCCACGGACTTAAACTTGGACAAAATCAGGTCTCTCCAAATACTTCCCTAATTCAGCCTTCCCCATCTTACCCTGGCACTGTTCTGTGTTTAGTGGCTCATACAGTGATCCCAGGAGCAAAGGTCACTCGGCACAGCACTCTTGGCAGAGCTGGGAATAGGGGTGGCTGAGCTGCACTCTGATTGTGTCCAGGTTGCCCTGGCACAGCAGGGCTGATTTAGCCTTGTGTCTGCATCCAAGCTCCACAAATGAGTGCTCTTTCCTTTAAACCTCTCTTTCCAGCCTGAATTTTGATCTTACACACACCTTCTCTTCTTTTAATGCTCATCTGGAGCCATCCATGCCCTACCTCTGCACTGTGTGCCAGAGAGATCTTGCATGTAAGAAATCACTGACAGTCATCTTGGGTTATATATTTACATGACACATAACTAACTTCATAAATAATATTTTTCTCTGTTTCAGTGGCAGTAGTCACTTTTTAAAAAATTGAGACCATTTGCTATAAATAATTACTTAAATCTTCTGCCTGCTCTAGCATTTCTTGGTCTTAGGTTCTTGCAGCCCAACCTGATTTCAAGAACATTACTTTTAGTTTATAGTAGTCAGTGCAGGATCAAGTGTTTGACATTCACTGAAGCCACAGTTCTACAAACATATTTTTCTTCTTTTTTGTCCGAGATGTCATTTTACCATATCAGTGCTTGTAACTATATAATCATATTTCCCATAAATTATAGGTGTGCTATGTTCACAGATCTTTTTCTCTTTTCCTGTAAAAAATACTTCTTAACACCTTGTGAACATTTCTCATTAAGCAAAAAAAATAAAAATGTTTCCAAGCCATTCACATGAGCAAGAATGGTTTTGTAAATGAAAGTCATCATGGTCTGTAAAAAGCTAAGTGGGCAATAGTGCTCTACCTTAAGCAGGCAGGAAAACCATCTGGGAATCATGAATTGAAAGTCCCACAGTTAATTGTCTTGCAGGCTACTGTAGGCCTTTTGTTATATGAAGGTACAGCCTTCAGTGTTTGGAGGATCTCCATGTCCTTGATCACTTGCCTACAGGAGGGAGAAAGTGCACATGGGATCCATCTCCATCCAAAGCCAAGCTCTGCAGCCTCTGTTTTGTGTGGGGCCGTTACAGACCCAGGCACCTGTTTCCGACTGACAGGCTACATTCACTATGCTCTCTAGAAACAGTTCTTGATTAAGTAGCCTCCAGCTGGCATTTTAGGAGAGGTGAAAATACTATGGCTTTATGCAGCTACATTTATTTAAAGAAGCAAGTGTTGTTCCATGTGCCCCAGCTACAAATGGCCAGTACTTCTGAGATGAAGTCAGGAGACACTGTGAGAAGTGACAGTATTGGAAGTGACTCCCTGTGAAATATCCTTAATTTCCTTCCTTCACAGCACTAATCTGAATCCTGAAAATAGTCCAACATTTTGCGCTCTCTTTGATTTTCAGCCTGTCCTTCTCCCACGCTGTGGGAGGACAAGCTGTGCCTCCTGCAGATGTCGGCATGGCAATGGATGCCAGCAGAGCTCCATAAAGCTTTGCACCATATCCCATCCCATCCCATCCTATCCCATCCCGTCCCGTCCCATCCCATCCCGTCCCGTCCCATCCCATCCCATCCCATCCCATCCCGCAGAGTGGTACCAAGCAAGGAGGATGCTGCAGGCATCCCTTGTCCAAGTGGGGACATTGGAAAATCTGAACAGAGCCGAGCCTGGAAAGTACCTGGCTGTCCTTGTTGTACACTGTGGCTTCTTTTTGCTTCCTCATTATTAAACTCCCACTCAGATTTAGTAGGGCCTGTCTATAAGATCATGGATCCTTCACTTTTCATACTGCACAGAGCCTGTGGCAAGGCAGCAACTTGAAGTGAATGTTGCTGGCTATGAATATATCCAGCTTTTAGTTTATTCTCTGTAGGTTTGAAAGTTATGCTTGTTTGCTACTGTTAAAGATGCTATCTTTCTGCATGGTGTGGTAACATGGAAACTACACTGTGAATTTTTCTCTCTGTGGTAATACTTAAATATTTTGTTCTCTTCCACCAAGCAAACTGCTCAAAGCAATACTCAAGTTTATTACATAACTGAAAATTTAAAACGTTTAACAGGCTAGTCCTATATGTTAGCCTACTGAGAACAAACTAGCATGCGTTTGCTAAAATAATGTTTTTCAGGTTGTGAGGATAGAGCAGAGCCTGGAGGTTTTGTGAAAAGCTTCCCTATCTGTCAGGGCCCACCTTCAGCTGACACCGAGCTCTGCAGCCACAAAAATTTATAACCTTTGGTCCTGGAGATGCCCTGGCAGCTTCCTTAGTTTTGCATAGGGTTTTCTAGCTTGAGTAACATGTTTCTTGTCCAGGTGGGGAGCTGGCTGGAAGGTGATGTGGAACTGCAAGCTGTTCCTATACTGACTCTTGTTGGCCATGCTGAGGATTCCTCTTCCTTTGTGATGGATGGAGAAGCTTTCATCCAGGAAGAGAGTTGGAGGATGAAGGGTTGCAGTTGTGGTTCTCCCTTTACTGCTATTCACCATACAAGTCCCTTTTAGGAGGTCCCTCAAGCTCCCTTTCCTCTTTCGTACTCACCTTTTTCCTTTCCCTCAAAGGTTTCATTGAGCCTTATGCCAGCAAAGTCTGGTTTAAATCCATCTCTTAGCCAGTAAAGAAGCTAATGAAAATGTATCCATAAAAAAAGCACTTTGGATCCTTGTCTGTAATGACTCTCCCCAGAGTAGCTCAAGATACTTATCATGGCAATCCTCTATGGCTGCTTGTGATTATTCCTGCTGTGCAGATGAGGAAGGTGGGAGGCAGAGAGGATGCTCCAAGCACAGGCTCAGCTCTGCTTCCCCTCATGCTACTGCTGGTGGCAGAGGACAAGACTCCTGTGAGCACAGTAAGGGCTCTGAGGGTGGGACATGGCTGGCTGGGGTGGGATATCCAGCTGCTCCCAGCCCTTGGCAACTTGCACAGGAGGGTGTGCAGGATACTTCTTTATCTAAATAAAATGACAGAGCTGAATAAATGGAGAGCAGATACTGAGTTAAAGGGGCCAAGGTGCTCCCAGAGTAGAAAATTTTTTCCAGGGTGAGGAGAAGGTAGGTGATGGGAGGAGAGCTGTGAGGAGGTGAAGAGGATCCTCCTCGCTGGCTGGGAAAGGACTCGTGACAGGGAGAAGAAATGACTCTCAAGAGTGATGACTGGGGAGAATCAAGCATTAGGTGTGCTCGGGTTTGGGGGATTTGGCTTGGGATGGCAAGGACTTGACTTCTTTTCTGTGGAAAGGAGACTGGCTTTGGTGGTGGGGGGAGCAGAGGGTCCACTGATCCTCTCATCCTACATCACCATCTGACCTGATCATAATGCACAGTCAAGAGCCCCAACAAGCTCTCAACAAGCTTTATGGAAAGCGAAGAAATATTAGATTTTTTTTTCTCTGATTCTTTTTTTTTAAATTGTTACCTTGTTTGAGAGCCTTTCTCAGCAACTGTTTCATAAAAATTATAAATTTTAACTGAAGTTACTCCCTGATACTGCCTTGCAGCTTCAAAATTACTTCAGCAGACTAATTTTGGAATGGGATGCTTTGTCCTTTGACACGATGCTCCAGTACGAGCCATTCTGTGTAGTTATCTCCGTCCTCTCATCTCATTACAGTAAAATGAGGTTGTGTCCCATTAATTCCAGCAGGCCCTGGTTGCAGTGCCCAGACACATGCCAAGCACGGAGTCCCCCAGAACATTACTGGCTGACAGAGGCATCTCTCACCTTTTTCAGATATCAGTTATTTGTCCTTTGCCCTCAGGGTAAAGTACTTTTGCAAGAAGTATTGGGAAGGCAATCTAAGCCTTAAAATAGAAAGGCACACTGAAGGGAACACCTTTCTCAAGGGTGGAAAGCAACTTTTAATTAAAGAGGGGTAGAGCAAGAAGTAGCAATCTCCTCCTTTGATGCATCAACACGTGGAGTATGTGCAATATGGGTAAAAAACTCTTGCAGGGACACATTCAAGGTTGACAGATTCCAAAAGAAATCCACCTTAAAATTACTGAAGCAGTTTTTGGTCCCCTTCCCACATGACATGGCAGCTTTTTCCTGAGTGGCAGAGGGAAAGCACAAGCTCTGCCTGGGGGAGGATGATGGGGCTGGAGTCAAACAGTGCATGCAAGCTGCTACAGCTTGCCTGTGTGCAGAGGTGCCTGGGTACATGCAAACTTGTTTCTACCTGATGTGTAAATCAAGTAAATCTACAGGTGATAAAAAATGACCATTTACACCCAAACAGAAGGTGCGAAAGGTGCAAGATGGGCTCTAGCATAAATACATTGGATAACAATGCTGGAAAAGAGGATTCACAAAATTTTAAGTCTTTGGTGACACTCACCTTGGAAACAATTTAACAGCCCATCTTGTTTTTTTCCAATACCAGCTTATGTTCTCTCAGAGATATGTGTGCTCGGGGAGCCTGAGCTTGCTGCTGTTCCAAGAGTTCCAGCATCAAAGGAGTGACTTTTGCCTTTTTATTTCCACTCCAGGGAGCTCATAGCATTTAGTGCCTTAAACCCCACACATCAGGCTTCCACCTCCAGCAGCTTTCCTGCTTGCCAGTGCTACTACGTTTTGCTCCATCCAACCTGGGACCTTGAGGTGAGAGCAGCTTCTCCTCCCAGGCAGACTCTTCATCATCTTGGGAAAGAACTTTTCAGCTGCACTTAGCATTTCTGATCTCAGTGTTGGCTACTGCCCAGCCTACTCAAATGGTTTGCACCATTGCCAGTGGGAAAGCTTTTATATAAGGGAACATAAATTATTTTCAAAAGTGCTTTAACTGTCATAAAGTGTCTTAATGGGTAGCATTTAATCTAAACAGAAAATCTCAAATGCCTATGTCAATTATATGGGTTGCTTTTCTTAAATATTGAAAGTTAGAATGTTCTTTTTTATTTACATTTTATTACTTTGTGCCAGTAGGAGGGAACATTTTCTGTTAAACTTAGGTCATGTTTGTAATTTCTCGACTTTCAGGGTTTTTTATATGAGATTCAGAACTCCCCTTCCACCTGCAGAGCTAAGGCTGGCAGCAATGACTAACACTTGCCCAAGCCTAAGAAGCTGCCTGAGGTCCAGGAAATCTAGAGTTAAAGCTGACTTACTTCTATCACTTTAAACACATTTAAACAGGTGGTAGGTGTGCCTGGAGATCTGTAGCTAATCCACTTCTGCATTTCTAGGGTCCTGCCCACAAAGGTGAATATTTGAAGTTTGAAGTAGGCAGTGGGTGACCATCAGCCCTCATTTAGGCAAGAACAAGGGGCTGGAGGAGCTGAGCCTCAGGCAGGGGACATAAGAGGACAGAGACAAGGTTACAGATCAAAAAGCGTTCTCACTAAAGCAAGTCTGCTCTTGCTAACAACAAGCAGATTAGAATTCTGACTGAAAACCAAACCTTTTAGCTTCAGGGAGAAGAAAAGCAATTCCCAGGTTATTATGTGAATAAGATCAGATCAACAACTTGATTTTTGTGTAAATTCACCATTTGCACAGTCAGGCAGCTGGGGACACATACCTTCAAAAGTAGGTCCATAAACTGACTCTCCTTCATCTCCCATTCCAGTTATGGTATCTGCAGGGTAGATAAAAGCAATCATCAGACACCAGGTTATCACAGGCATTTGTCACAGGGCTGTCACTGAGCAGCTCAGCTGAGGTCAGAGACATAGGCTGCCCATCAGCCTGGAGGAACAACTGCTTCCATCTCTGTTTCACTACTGAAATTTTGACAGACCTTTGGGCAGAGCCCTGCTTCCATTCCAGGAGACAGTCTTTCTATGAATTATTTAATGCAGTGTGTTTAATTGCTGCTGCTCTGAGAAGGTCCAGCATTTCCTGCTGGGAGAGCTATGGCAGTGGGAGTGCTGAGCCGTGGAAGCAGTGCCCCAAAGAAGGATGTCTGTCAGAGGGAGGAGGGCTAGAAGAAAGAAGGATGAAAATACAGCTGTGATTTTATGATAAGTTAAGGCTGCTAACTTGTCTAAGAAAGGAGAATTTATGAGTGAAATTCCTATTCAGCAGAATGAGTCACTTAGGAAAACAGATTTTTTTTTTTTATAGTAAGTCTGATTTTGCTACATTGTTTAGACATTGTCCAGTTATCATTAGTCTCTACAGTAGCAAACTTAATATTAGATTGTTTTTGTGGACTACATAGATATTATTAATTTGCTTCAAACCCACACCACTCCCCATGGCTTCCAAACTGGTGCTGGGCTGAAGCCCAGGGCTTACCTCTGCAACAACCTTGGTCACATGGCAAACCAGGTGCTGGAGCAGTCCCACCACCATCACTGCCATAGGCACCCACCACAGGCCTGTGGAAGTCTGGCCACCAAGATTCTGAGTCTTTCAATAGGGCCCACCTCCAAAGCAGCATCAGACAGCAGCCCATACCCTACCCTGCATTTCTAAGCACTTCCCAAGACTAATGTAAGCAGTTTGCAACCCCGTGGGAGGTTAGAAAATGCTCCAATTTCTATTTTCCCCTGAAGGAAGGAAAACCAGGTTACACAGAAGGCTTGTGGCAGAGCAGAAGACTGAAGCCAGCTCTTTCCAGAGCTCTTGATGGATGCTGTCAGTGATACTTAAAGGATGAAGAACCTCTTCCTAACAGCAAATGCTCAGCAAAAAGTGGTAAGTAAAAGCAAACATGAGAGATCTGCTTCCCCACTCCACTCCCAGCCTCCAGTGAGCCTCTGCTCAAGGATTTCCTGGTATCTCTGTGTTTAATTCACCCTGGCAGCTCTTTTCCGTTTGAATTTCTTTGCTTTTCAGTGAAATGTGAAAGTCTGGCATCCACAAATTTCTGTGGCAATGAGAATTACAGCTTAATTACACCCTGTGTAAAGTGTGTGCCTTCTTTTGACGCAAAAACTCCTACCCACAGCTGTATTTGCTGGGCACTGCTGAGACATCATTCCTGCTGGCGGCACGTGGACGGCGCAGTTCCAGAGGGGTCACGGCTCCACAGCAAAGCTTTGTGCCACCGCGGCAGCTTTGCTCTTTTTTGGCTCATGCAGCACGTGCAAAAGCTGCTTTGTGGGTCAGCTGTAGGTTCAGCTCGGGCTTCTGTCAGCAGAGCAGGGTCAGGTCACTTTTCACCCCTGAGCACCATGAGCTTTCATGTGTCAAAGTCCTGTTGCAGATGAGACAGTTGTGATTTGCATGCAGAACAAACCTATGTTAAATCAAAGAAACCCAAACCAACAGATTTCTCATCTTAATAACAATGTGCACTTTCCCCACAACTGTATATCCCACTGGTTTTATAAAGTGATAAATTTTTACATAACCACAGAGTCAGAACCAAAAAGCCTCTTAGCTAAATGTTGCTAAATTACTGTGTCTGTAAAAAATCCAGACTGAGAAAGAAATCACAGGTTGCAGATGGGCCTCCTCCAGGTAGCCCTGAAGTCTTTCTGGTCTGGCTCAGTGGTGATTTCCTACAGTGATTTATTAGGGCAATGCTTTTTTAAGAGTTTTGTTGGGATTTGCAGCAGTGCTGGAGTTGAAGAGCTCCATCCTCACAGTATCAGAGATTGTGAAGAAGATCAGATTCTCAGTGTTTAGCTACCACAGCTGCTCTCTTGCCTGAAAGAACACAAGGTGTTATAATTTCATATGATGACGTTCTCCTGCTGAAAAAAAGCAGAAAAGCGAGGCAGACAGAACAGTTAGGACAAGGTGACATGTTAAAATGGTAAGACAAGACAGTTTTAATTCATGGCCGGGTCCTGGGGTGCAGCAGATGAGCTGAGGTGTGACAGTAGGTAGCTGCAAGCAGCACATGCAAATGCAGGGATGTTTTGTGGGCTGTGACTGACTGAGGCAAAGGAAAGGCCTTTCCTTCCTCCTCTCAAAGGTTGGCAGCATGGCTGTCAGAGCCTCTGTAGGCTGTAAGCTAAGCAGAATCTAATTTTGGTAGCCAGACCATATGGCTTGTGCTATCGCCAAAAAAAGTCTATAGCAGCCTTATGTAAAGTCTAGAGCAGAAGCAGTGTACCCAGAGTCAAATGTAAAATCAGCTTCAGAAAATATTGTCTTGTCTATCTATTTTTCCCTACATCCCTATTTTTAGCTTGATACAGATTAATACAACTGAAGTTTATCTGGCTTTTTGATACATCTCTTTTCTCCTTTTTGCACCACAATATTTAAGGATAAACCCAGAGCAATCCACTACATATTATTTTTTTAAAATCCTGAGATTGATGTCCACATTTTGTAAGTGTGTTTAATTTACACATAAGAAATTTTAGTCTTAAAATTTAATTCTGCACATACATAGACTGGCTCCCATTAATCCTTTTTCTTTGAATTTTTTTTTAACTGATAATTTCTAGACATTCTTACTGTATTGTGGGCAAGAAAGGGAATTAACTATAAATGTATTGGTAATAATCAACTGACAGTCAAAATCAAAAAGAAAATCAATTATTAGCCTTAAAAGCATAACAGGACTGTCTTCTGAAAATTTATGTTGGGTGCTTTTTTGCTTTTTTATAAAAACAGCTGCCAAGAACCACCAATTACTTGTTGTCTCAATCTACTCTGGTTTTTATTTCTCCACTTCTTTTCCAATAACTTGGTAATTCAGGTTCATTAAATTCTGTTCAACAGGTTGCCAATTATGAAAATGATATATATTAAAATCCTGAACTGGGTGACGAATATTAATATTTTAGACTCTATTTATTACCTGTTTATGACAACATGATATTGTTCTGCAGGCCTGTTTGTAGTACTCAGATGAGGATAAACGTTTTGTGGGTGGCAGTAGTTAGATGTGAATTAGCTGGTGCTGTTCTGCTTGCCAGCTGCAGCAGATGAGCTGTGCTGCATTCAGTTTGGAGAGGAAAACAATTACCATGAAGGAAAATATGGAAAGCACATGAGGTTGTGCAGCACCTTTAAACAATGATTCTGAAAGCCTTTCAAAGGTTGAGCAGCAATGCTCTTAGAAACTTGCAGTCCTTTTAAGAGTGCACACATACCCTGACACAAGACCCAAGAGTTTTGCTTCTGTGTGATTCTTAGAGGGTTTTTCTTGGTCCAAACTTCTCCACCTGGTGCAGCTGCAGCTGTTTCAGTTCCTTTCAGTCCAAAATAGTATCTGAAAAGCACTGGGAAACAGAAGAGAAAGCAGACGAAATTAATTTAAAAAAAAATACACACACACATATATACATTTGAGAGAGACCCTCACATGATGGTGGTACTAAAGGAGAGCTGCTAGGGGTCACCAAGAGACATCTCGGTGAAGGGCAAGTAAAATCACAGAATTGGTCAGGTTGGAAGGTACCATACTGGGTCACCTGGTCCAACCTCTGCTCAAGCAGAGTTATCCCAGAGATTGTGGTACAGGATTGTGTTCAGACAGTTCTTGAATATCTCCAGTGAGGGAAACTCCACAACTTCTCTGGGCAATGTGTTGCAGTACACTCAGTCACTCACACAGGAAAGTTCTTCCTCATGTCAGAAAAATTTGCAGGACAGAGTAGGAAGTTTGCTAACTAAAGCAAAAGTCTGCTTCCTGCTATTCCAAAGATACTTTCAAATAGGTAGGATTAAAATATTAGCCAGAAATGAGCAGTAAGCATACTACAGTGAGATGCTGAGAATATGCCTGGATGAGTTTTTCCATTTGGAAGAATTGCTTGGGACAGATATGATCAGTAGTCCCTCTGTTGTGGAAAACCATTTATTGTTCACGGTGTTTTACAGGGGATCTGAAAAGGGATAGAACATAGAGAACTGTTGTACCTCATAGGACTGCAACTCTGCAAGAAGCACTCTTTAATTAGTCTGTAATGAATACGTAAAAGAGGTCCTGAAATCATAGCTTTGGAGACTATGGCACTACCTCTCCCTTCTCTGCTCTTGGTGAGAACCTGCAGTGCAGAAGGACTGGGAAAAAAACGCCTGCACAGATGGACTTCTGCCCACGAGAAGATAAGCATAGCCAGGAAGGACCCTTGGCTGCTCCTGCACTCCGGGACACGCCTGCTTGTGCAAACCGGCCTCCTCCCAACCACTCCCAGCCCAGACTCAGCTTCTCTGGCATAAGGATACTTACACAGGATACTGCCACAGACACAGTCTGCTGCAGAGTTGGAAGACCTGGTGAGGCAGGAAACCTACCCAGCTGCTGTGCTCACACAGACACTGGGGTGGTGATTACGAATGAATCCAATACTAGCTTCCACAGTTAAGGTGAAGTGGGAAAATACTGAAAAAACCCACATCCAA
Organism: Catharus ustulatus; assembly: GCF_009819885.2. NCBI lineage: Eukaryota > Metazoa > Chordata > Aves > Passeriformes > Turdidae > Catharus > Catharus ustulatus. The sequence continues at coordinate 71,904,890 of NC_046223.1, read as the reverse complement.
GCACACCAGGATAGGTATTAGCAAATACAAACCACGACCTTCATCATGATGACTAACCAGCTACATCACTGAAACAAGTCTTTCACAAACAAAGAAATGCAAGCAAAACTCTTTCCTCAACAACTGGCAAGATCAATGCCAGGCTCAGTATCCTTAATTTTAACCTGTGAATAGGCATTCAGTTGGAAATAGTTTGTGATGAGGCAGAGTCCTCCCTTTTTCCTCTTAGATCCTAAGAGGAAATTGCAGTACAATTCTTAGTAGTGCTTTCTTTTAGTGTTGGCAGGATAATTTGCTTTTACAGCCCATATTAAATAAATACTCTTATATTCATTTATCAAAACCCAAGATGCTGGACTGGGAGGCTAAGTAGGGGAATTATAAACACAACAGGCTAAAGTAGGCTCCAGACTGTGTTTGCTCTACCTCTCCCGGATTTGTTTCAACTTGCACCTGGAGAACCAACCAAAATCTTCAGAAAAAACCAAAATCTGATAAACTTGCATTTGGGAGGTGGAGAGGGGGGCAGGTGGGGAAGTGAAATCCTATTAGAGTTCAACTGCATTGGGTAACTTACAAATTGAGCAGAGGAAACACACAATGGTGTTAAATGCTCACAAAACCGGATCCTTCTGTAGTCCTCTTACTGCCCTGCATTTACGTCTAAAACCTTAATCTCATTTTAACATAGCAAGCAGTGAGACGGATTTGCTAGGATTAGCCTATGTGAGAAAAAGAGAAGTTAAGGTGTTTACTGGATAAAGAGTAAAGATATTTAGAGAGCTGTTCTGAAACATAGTTTGTAAGGGATGCATTTTTTTACTAAATTAATGTCAGCTGGACTGAAAAACAAAGCTTAAGTGGTTTCTTTCAAATTGAAAGCAATCCTAGACTTCAGCTGTAGCCTCAAAAATGCACACACAGAAAAATTATTAATTTTCATCTTCTAACAGAAATGCATTCACTAGAAAGGAAGCAAATGGTGTCCAAAAAGCAACATTTGTGATATAAGAAGCCATGCCAGCTTCTTGAGTGCAAGCTACAGCATGTGCTGACAGCTTAAGCAATGTGGGGTGCAAGATTAGTCATTGCCCTGCTATTCAAAGCAGCTCATTGCTTCACTGGTAGTCTGCAGAAAAGCAAAACAGAATTCCAAACACCAAACTTCAGGTTTTTTTAGCTACAGGGAAAGCACTGAGAAATCAGTACATCCAGCTGTCCCGTGCAGCATGGAACTGAATCCTGAAAGGATAACTGCATAACAAACAGAACAAAGTTTAAAAAAGAAGTATTGGACAGTTCCTTTTACCGACAGCCTCAGAATTTAGCTTGTAACCTGTTTTAAAGCATTTCAGAATTTGTAAATATATGGCAGACAATGAATTCTGCCTAAGTTCCAGTAACTTATGACCAGACAGTAATCTGGCTGCACTGTACAATATTTTAGATAAAAGCAGAAGTTTTAGGGTGAAACTGCCAGAATATTTACTGTAAGCTTATACAATTAATCAGCAAGATTGTCGTAAGTGTTGTAAGAGGCTTTACTGTATTTATTCATCTGCTCTTACAACACTAAGACTTCAAGCTTCTCAGGCAGAACTGCAGAATATTCTGGTTCACTTTCGTGGCAAGAAAGCATGTAAATTTTATTTCTCCATTCTGAGAGGAAAGGTGAAAAGCCTAAACACCTTTGCTGAGGGACGGCTTGTTGCCTTTTGGATTTGGATTTTTTTTTTTTGCATTGATTTACTCCCACTGTCTACCCTCATCACGATCCTTTTATATAAAAATGATCCAGTACTTTGAAGACATGGAGATACTTAACCAAACTTCTTCAGCATGCAGTCAGGAGCAAGCCAAGCAGTCTGGACTTGGAACAAGGGATTTTATAAAAAATATAGACAATTTTGCCTTTAAACTCACCATGTTTTTTAGAATTTTTCATTTGTTGTAACATAAAACATCAATGTAAATCACAAGTACGACATTTTAAATCTGGAGTGATAATTGTGCGTGTTAAGTAACAGTGGCGTTTTAACTGGATTTTAACACAACCAGTCCAACCATGCAAAGGTGTTACCAGTAGTCAAACCTGAAAACAGAAAATAAGGGATTTTATTATTTTGGCAAGGGATTTTATTATGATATCAAATACTTTTTGTTAGCAGTCAGTCATTGAAAACATTCTGTACACAATCTAATTTAGTCAACAAAAATAGTTGTACAACTTTAAGTGATGTACCTCATTTATGTAACTTGTTATGCCCTGAAGTGATGCTCTTCATTGTTTGAATCCTCACATAAACAATTACCAGTCTTAACATATATTAAGATTACGTTCTTCTTTCAAAAATACAAAAAATAACACTTTAAATATACAGTGGCTTCCAAGCTTAGAGAATCCTGTCAGGAAGAGGGTTTCGCACTTTCAATAGACAGTGCCTTCAACATCAAGAGCTCTTCAAAGTGCTTGGCAGAGAGTGTGAACACTATCCCCACTTACTAGATGATGAAATAAGGCACAAAGTTCAACTAGCTTGCCCACAGTCACATAGAGTGAGTGGTATAATTAACAGAGCAGAATTTGGGGGTTTCAGTTCTCCAGTGTAACCATCACATCTCATTGCCACTATTCAAGTGCAACGGCTCAAATGTTTCTGAGAAGCAAAATGCGTACAGCACACAGTAAACAGGAGGGAAGATTCAGGGCCAGTCGAAGGTTGCAACAGTTTCAACCCAAACCAAATGAATTTGGTAGTCAGTAACTCATAATGCACTTCAGGGAATGATTACATAGAGAATTATACATTAACCTGCAGAGAGAAAGCTCATTGAACATAACAAATATGGTGTTAGCTTTGCAAAAAGTACTGGTTGTCTTAAGTTTGACAGTGGGTCAGGTATAATGTTAAGTTTGTCAGAGAAGTGGTACTTTGTGATCAGCAGATGCCCTAAACATTGTTCTCCCACCAGCACAATGAACTTCTCTGGAGAGTCATCCAGAAAAACAGAATACTCTGAAATAAATATGGTCAAGGAAACTGAGTCACCCATCCACAATCACCAAGAAATGCATCTTTGGATAGCTTATCTTGCAAAAAAAAAAAAAAAAAAAGTGTGACACACATAATCCCTGCCTGGATGAGAAGCATTCTCTGGCCTAGCTCTCTGCTGACAAACAAGCATCTCAGAAAGTCTGTCCTTGGATAGGATGCTCATGAGATGACTCATTTACTGACAGAGGCTGCTGATGGGATTCGGAACCAAGTACACTTTGATTCTGTTCTCCACTGACTTGATGGGAAGGAACTGTATCGTGGCTAGAGTGAGAGTGCTGACTTGATTCCTGAGCCAGCTGCACATGCTGAGCTGGATGTGAAGATCCCGCCAAGTGGATTTGTTCATTTTGTCCTTGATGAGCATGGAGATGTTCTAGCGCTTCCTTGGAAAGAGTGATGACGTGCATTTGTTCAGGTTGGGCAGCCTCTATTTGGTTTGCAATCACATTGATACTTTGGATTTGTTCTGCTTGCTCCTGCTGAGCTGAAAGCAACAAGTTTTGCAGCTGCTGCGGCGGCTGCGCAAGGAGCGCGAGGTTTGCAGCCTGCTCTGTCGTCATGCTGGGGGCATTTTCTGCAGTCACAATACTGATGCCTTGATTGTGGCTGGGCATGAAGTTGATGTTGTGTACTGCATCTGTAACCAGCAGCTGAATTTCCTGCCCTCCCGAGGTGGCAAGTTGGTACTGCTGCAGCTGGAGAAAGTTTCTCACTTCTTCCGGGTGAGTGTTGGTGCTCGAGGCAGCACTGGCTTCCTGAAACTGCTTTTCCTTGCTGTGAATTTTCAAATGAGACTTCAGGTTGTCCAGACGAGCAAACTGCAAACTACATTCTGGGCAGGCAAAAGGCTTTTTGCCTGTGTGTAAGATACAGTGTCTTCTCTTAGCACTGGAATCAGAGAAGGATTTTCCACATATATCACAAGAATATGGCTTTTCTCCTCTGCAAAAGGAAATAATTTTATCTTGTTAAAATATTCACTTTGACAATGCTGCTTTCTGAAACTTATTCTGTAATAAAATACTTAAATGATTACATAGTTATTCTGAATTGTAAGCACTTGAAGGGTAGTGTCATTAAAAAAATCCTCTATTTGATCTCCAGATTATTTCTATTTGACTTCACAAACGGTATAATCAGTATATACTCCAGAGCTACAGAGATAACTGCCTTCCTCTCATAAAACCAGAGGTACAAGCTTCATGCTGCTAGACGTTGACAAGAGTGCAACAACTTTGCACAATTCTAAAGCACTGACCATTTTAAGAACATTCATTAACAGGGTGGGCTTAAAAACAGAAAGTGTCCAAATCCTAACTTGCTGCCTGTGTCAAAAGGACAAGAAATTTTAATGGACATGTTTTCTTAGACAACAGTTCTCCAGTGATTTAAAATCTATTGTGTTTATTCAATGCGATGTACTGACAGGGGTAAAAGACAACTACTGCTATTGGAGTTCACAGAGTAATAGGACAATGCTCCAATAACCTTGATACACCATGGTTACTGTTCTGCTGTCAAACAAAAGTTTACAGTAAAATTATCACAACAAATAGTATAGCAGTAAGTTCATTGTCAGTGAACAGACACAAAACACCAAAGAAAACTCTTACAATATCTTGGCACTTGAGTTTTAGGACTTCAGTACTTTCCACTACCAATTTTTTCCTCACATAGATTAAGAAAAAAATGTCATGTTTTTAACACTCATTCAAAATGCAAACAAGTCCTGACCACTCTATAATTAAACAGGCACTACACACTAATTATAAAATTAGAAGTGACATTTTTAAACAATGTAATGAAAATAAGACATACTTTACCTGTGAATTCTAATGTGAGTCTGAAGTGAAGTTTTAGCTGTAAATGATTTGCCACAAATCTCACAAGTGAAGGGCTTCTCACCTATCAAAAAGAAAGTAACTTCACTTTTTAAATAGCACTTTTAATCAATACATTTTGCATTTTGCATTTTACCATACACAATATCAAGTGTGCACTGTTGGCTCTTCATGCTTCTGCCATGGGTCAGCAGATATCCAAAACTGAATGAACTATCAAAATGAGGGTATAGCATTTTAAATGTACACCTCCAGAATTTCTCCCCTTTGAAGATGAAGAATTAGGTGATCCAAGCCCCCAAAGCAACAAAAAGCGGTACCTATGGCACAGATGTGGGTGTTCCAGATGAACAGAAATGCTTCAAAAAAGGCTGTCCCTGAACCCTGGCATTAATGGTAGGTCCACGTGCAGCACCATGCAGACGAGTAAGCCCAAACTTCCAAAGCTGGAAAATGACTCCATTACCTTAACAACCTGCCTGGCTTTCTACAAGGCTCCATCACACTAGGCCTATGATACTCTGGGAACACCAGTTAGAAAAAAATTGAATTATCATGAGTTAAATAAAACATGAGTTTGTTTGAAAATTTTTTGCTTATTTGTTGGGGGGATTTTTTAGTGCATTTGGAATTCTGATGTCTAATTGAGTACAAGCAGAGAGGTCAAATTAGATCATAAGAAGGTTCACAAGAAACGGATACTACCCAACCAAAGCAAATCCTAATTCACACCATAACAAATCCTTGTAGCACTGAGGTTCTTTAAGACACCAGACACAAGAATCCAGATCACCACTGTGGCAATTCACACCATCAAAGCACACCAAACCCAGGGATTGGGCAGCAGCCAGTTTCCGAGGAAGCTTCCCATTTAGCATAGAACTGCAATGCTTACCAGCTTTCATGTGGCTTTGGAGGGCATGGATAAAGGATGAGAGAACAAGAAACATTTGTCAGAAGTGACCTGTGGTCATCTAGACCCAGCTTGCTACTGAAAACAGGAATAACATTCTAAGCAGACTGTATTACTATGACACAGTGTGACCAAACTGCTGCCAAAGGAGAATAGTTGTATCTATATTAACACCTGTCCCCCAAATGCCTTGGAATTGTACTTTGTTTTTGAGATGAGACAGATCAATTATTTCTACATAATTAATACTGGTATCTTGCCTGTCTTTTCTAGAAGTGAAATATATTGCAAGCCAGTGTCTGCTAAAAATCAGTTTAGCTCATATATTTTTGCAACTTGCTAGTAAGCTTCCTCTTCTCATTTTCCACCCCAAACGCACTTCTCAGTACATTTAGAGAGCTGTATCAGCTTCAGATATAAAACTCTGGGTGCATGTCAACACTGTGCTCTCCTCAATACAAATCACATGCTAACACTATTCTGGATAACCAAAATCTTCCAGAAGCACACATTTTGACCTCAGCCTATCCCAGAAAATGTAAATATTTTTCACTTAGAAAAGAGGAGGAAATGAACAAGATAAAGTACGCTTGAGACTGAATTATGTATTACAACTGCAAGTGACACACTTAAGAATAATTTGATTTTGTGAGGAAACAATTGCCACTATTTCTAGTTATTTTAAAAGACAAAATGATTCACGTGTTACCTTATGAACTTACCCTTCAAAAGAAAGTATTTTATGATGTTTTTGCCTTGTTATTATGATAGATCAACATTTTTATCTCAGTTATCCAGTGATTCATTACCAGCTTGCCCTCTAAATCTCTTAAAACACCCTCTGACGCACTTGCATTAAATCATCCCTCCCAGCGTGTCTCCTCTTGACATCTTGTTTATTACACCACAGTAAAAGCTAAATGAAAACAATTATTTTTCTGGTAACAGCACTTTCCATAAGCACTCACTCCTCACAGACAGAAGTGTCCAACTTACTTAGGACACACACTTTCTGTTACTTGTCAGCTCACTGCAAGCCCAATACATGCTGGATACTGCTCTCCCAACAAACTGAATTCTCAGTCCAGGATTCTATCACAGGAAATTACTGACATTTTCTGCAACAGAATTTATAAAATTGGGGGAAAAAAAGCCCTCTTCTTGTAATAGGCACTGCTTCTGTGCTGCTGTAACACAAGCTTTTTTGTGCTCCTGCGTTCTTGATGTCAAATCTCTTCACTAGCAACACAGGGCATCATTACATACAAATAGAGCAGAAGTTCATTCCACAGAGACAAGTGTAATTTGCTAAAATTGTTTTGTCCATGTAACTTCAACAAAAAACAAACCACAAACCCCACAAAACCCAAGGTACAACATTACCTGTATGTGTTCTTAGATGCTTCTTTAGCTGAGCTGCATCCATGAATTTGCGACGACACTGGTTACATTCCGGCAGTGAATGGCCTTGTCGCAATAACAAAAAAAGTGTCAGTGCCTAAGTGATCCCCTGTATCTCTTCAGTGATCTTTGTTAAAGCACTTGCCTGTAAAATAACCACTTTGATATAATATAGAGATAAAACAAAAGGTGATTCACTGCCTTCTCCCTATCCTGTCAGACTCCTATTTCTCAATTTAGTATTAACACAGGAAAACAGGGGACTGACACCTGCTCCTGCCCAAAAACACCTTCTCTTGAAGCTTTGTAAATTCTGATTTTCTCCTCTTCTTCCTCTGTGTGTATCTCCATCCCATTCCAGAAGTGAGAGGAGAACTTTCTAAAGCTTGTATGCCCTTACTAGTCCAAAGTATTGGGCAACTACAATGCAATTTGCACGTCAGGCAGCAGACAATTGTTTACACAATCCCCAGCTTCTATGCAGCATGGACAACAGGGCTAAAATAATCAAGTTTTATGTCAAATACAGTATAATTAATTTTTAATCATCATAAGAGCCCTCTTCAATTACATACCTTTCTACACATTCCATTTACTATACACCTTTGTGTCTTTTTCACCCTATCCACTGTTATACCAAGATAGGACACATCAAGGTAGCAGAGACTAAGTATATCACGGAGGAAGAACTTTCAGCCTAAGTCAATCTTTAGGAAGACAAATCAGCATAGACTGTAAGCCAAGTACTCAATCCAAACTTGTTATACCTGTGTGTAGTCGATAGTGGCTCTTGAGCTGTCTCTTTTGGCTGAAGTATTTCCCACACTGATCGCAGGTAAAAGCCTTCTGCCCTGTAGAGAAAATCACTTATTAAAATGTAAGCCACGTTCAAAGCAACTGTAAGGAAATAAATAAAATACACAAGTCAGCTCTGAGGAGCCAATTCAGTTTTGATTTGCCTCAACAATGATTGTTAGAGGTACATGGGGGAGGGGTTGCACATGTGCCACGTCCAGGAGGCAGCTAGGAGATGGAGGAAAGCCTTGTCTCTGGGGAGACTTTTCCTGGAAACCAGTTCATGTCTCACATGGGACAGGCAGTCAGCAGGGGAACACAGAAGACACTGTATCCCAGAGACACTCTTCCAATCAGATGGCAAAAAGTCTCTAGCAATGGACTGCAGTGGGATATTGAACTGGGCTAATGGTCTCCTGTCAGCAAGCGGAGCTTTGGGAGGACCTGAAAAGTAACTGCATCACAAGCCCCTGGGCTTTTCAAGCCAGGCTTTAGGCTTGGGGCTTTTTTGAGACCGGGCTTTTGCTTTTGAGGCTTGGTGATTTTAAGGAGTTTTTTGAAACTTGCTTTTGAGTCTTATGCTTTTTGCCCTGGCCCCAGCCTGCCTTTTGGCTCTCGCTGGCTCTTGCTCGCTCTTGTGTCTGTCCTGCCTTCCTGTGTCTCTGAGCAATTCCCTGTCTGCTTTGTCCCAGCGTTCCTGCCTGAGTGCCCTTCGTCCAACCCCGCCCACCTCTGAGCCAGCCCACTGCTGCGATTCTCACCACGACAGTGTCCAGGGCTCTGGACCTTCTGCCTGAGCATCCCCTCACCTCATGTCTGGCTGCCCGTCACTGCAGGAGCCATGCACAGGCACGCAGCGTGCACAGCCCCGCCATGGGAACATAGATGGCGCTCCCTGACCTCTAGTGGTGAAGCCCTCTTTTTTCTCTCTCTCCCCCCATTCCTTTCCCATTTTTCTTCCTCTTGTTCTCTCTTTTCCAGCTGTCTTTAGTAGGATAGCTCCTTTTCATTTTGTTCTTTCATTACCAATAAATGGTTCTCAGACACAATGTTTGTCTCATTTGACATTATTTCGTTCCTGACATCTATTTTTGGAAAAACTCCTCACAGTTTCCCTCAGTGGATCGTGACACAAGATGGATCAGAAGTACCCTTTTTTCAGAAAGGAAAATTCTTGCAGCAGAGAGCTACACTTGCCTTGAAGCATTTACCTGAATGTAGGCTCATGTGCTCCAGAAGAGAATGCTTTGTTGTTAGAGCCTTACTGCAAATGGTGCACGTGTATGGCCGTTCCCCGGTGTGCATTCGCTCATGGACTTGAAGTGAATGCTTCTGGGAAAAGCCTTTGCCACACTCACTGCATTTAAAAGGGCGCTCCCCTGAAAGCAAAAGATGACATTTTTAGATACAGATGTATCATTTCTCACTAGATATTCTAAGCTGATACTGAGATGCACTGCAATGTTGCAGCTACTGAAAAAATTATCTTGATTAATGATAAAGAGACAAGCATCACATAGGAATGAAATAATTCTTTAGCTATTGCCATATTATTCAGTGCTTAAACAATGAAATTGTTAGTTACACTGAAATCTAGGTGAGACATAAAGGTTCTGAGATCTGCTGACAAGAATAAAACAGCAAACACAGGACACACTGTAATTCACATCAGCATGCCATTTTGGATATTCTTGCTGTAGTCAACAACCAGCACTTCAACAGTTACTATTTGGCACCATCACTAAACCTAACCCAAAAGCAGCAGTCTCTGAAGGCCTACCTGTATGGCTTCGCTGGTGAATAGCCAAGAAGTGATTATGCTTAAATACTTTGCCACAGTCTTTACAGCGAGCCTCAGAGCCCACACGTTTTCTTTTTCCATCAGTTTTCCTTGCCAGTCCTTTCTCATCCTCATCCCCAAGAAGTTTATAATCTTTTAGTTTGATTGATCTCCTTATTCTCCGTTTGCTGTAACGGCTCTGAGTACTCTGTATTCCTTCAGATTTAGGATCATAGTTTTCATCTTTCTCAGCTGACAGATCAACAGCAGCCTCTGAGCCACAAGCAGGTTCAGTTCCTTCTCCATCTTTCCTCACTGAAGCCTGTTCATTGGCTACTGTTTCTTCTACTTCAGAGTCTTTTTTCATATAATTTTGCTCATTTTGCATGGAGTTGTTCTCTCTCAGCTGCCAATCTTCAGCGGAATTTGCTCCTGATTCTTCTTCTTCTTGGACAACCTTGATTTTCCTTGGTCGCCCCCGTTTTCGCTTTGGTGGATCATCACTTTTCCTATCACTTGCAATGACAGAGGCTTCACTTTCAGCTGGCAATGTACTACCTGGGCTGCGGCTTTCCAGATAGTCTGTGCAGGCCCATACCAAGTCAGTCACTTTCAGCAGCTGTGCAGTAGCCAGGATTTGTTCTGCGCTATTCTCACTGGCACAGAGGCAACCAGTGTAGATAAATTCTAGCAGAACTCCAAAGGTGTCTGCAACCATTCCCTCCAACATGTAAATTGACTGCCCTATTTCATCCTCATTTACAAACATCATTGAGAAGTACTCACTGCTGGCTGCCAGCAAAGCTTTATGGGCTCTGAATTGCACATTCTCCACTATGAGAGTAATGTCACAAAGAAAATCCTTTTTTCTTTGTTCTTCAAAATTGGCTAGAATGGTATCTTTGTGAGCTTTGGAGTAGATGATCAGTTTCTCAGAAGGATCAGTTGTTTTTGCCATTTTAATTATGAATATTAAAGAAGGTGCCTAGAAAAACAGAATAGCTTTAGTACAGAATTATTTTAAGACCCAAGTATCATTTGTTCAGAGTTCGAGTTTCTGAAGCAGTTCTGAATCCTCTGAAATTTTGAAAAATCAACACTATTGCTGACATGGAATTTCTTCCAAAAGTACTTTTAATTCCTATGAAAAAGCTACAGATGGTTTTTTAGATCAGAAATACTGCCTTTTTTATTTCTGATGTACTGTGAACTCTGTATTATCTAAAAAAAATTGCTACCCTAGCTTCTGAAACTAAAACAGAGAGAAACAACTCCTTGGTCACAGCTCCTTAGTACAGCACTGGCTTTGCATGGCAAGGTTTGGGTAGCAGGGTGACTACAAGGGTGGCTTTTGTGAGAAGCTACCAGAAGCTTCCCCAATGTCTTACAGAGCTGATAGCAGCCAGCTCCAAGATGGACCCACTGCTGGCCAAGGCTGAGCCCATCAGCTGATGCTGGCATCACCTCTGCGATAACAGATTTAATAAGGGAGAAAGAAATGTGCACAACTGCAGCTGGAGAGAGAATATGTGGGAACAGCAGCCCTGCAGACACCAAGGTCAGTGGAGGAGAAGGGGAAGGAGATGTTCCAGGTACCAGAGCAGAGATTCCCCCACAGCCCCTGGTGCAGACCATGATGAGGCATGAGGCAGTATGTCCCCCTGCCACCCATGGAGGTCCATGGTAGAGCACAGATCCACCTTCAAATCCTGGAGGACCCCACAGCAAAGCAGGTGGATGCCTGAAAGATGCTGGGAGCCTGTGGGAAGCCTGTGCTGGGGCAGACTCCCAGCAGGACCCATGGCCTCATGGAGAGAGGAGCCCACACTGAAATGGGTTTGCTGGCAGGACTTGTGACCTTGCGGGGGACCCAGGCTGGAGCAGACTATTCCTGAAGGACTGCACCTGTGGAAGGGATCCAAGCTGGAACATTTTGTGACGAACTGCAGCCCATGGGAAGAAGGGAGAGGTGGGGTGAGTTGTTTAAAGATTTGGGTTTATTTCTCATATCTGAAAGTGATCCCATTGACAATACAGTAACTTCTTCAAGTCAAGTCTGTTTTGCCTGTGCTGGAAACTGGTGAGTGATCTTTCTCTGTCCTTATCTCAACCCATGAGCTTCTCTTACATTCTCTGTTCCCTGTCCACCTGAGAAGGGGAGAGATGGAGCAGCTCTGATGGGCACTGGTATCCAGCCAGAACCAATCACCATGCTGGAAACAAAAAGGTCAACTGCTGTTTGATCAGTGCAGTTTACTCAGGGACAAGGCTAGGAAATCCTGTATCACTGTGGCAGGACTTCATGACTTCTTTTACCCCCATCTATCCTTCTGAAAATTTCTCTTTTTTAACACTTTAACACTTTTAACATTACTAAGCTTCAGCCTAAGAAGGTAGGAAATACAAACACAGTCATTGTTTGTACAGAAATAGCAGTGTTTTGATGGGTTCTGTCTAATATAGGGTTCATTAAGGTATCTATTAACAATCAATTTGATTTGCTAAGCTTCTTCAATAGTAAATTTGCAAAAATAACAAAGAAGAAAAAATCCAGCAATTTCAAAAGAATCCACTAAATATTACAGAAGAGATATGTCCTAAGTGTCCTATTTACAAAGCTCAGCTAAAGCAAAGATAAACCAGATTAGCTAGCTGTTATATCCTAATTTATATTTATTAAGTGTCATATTAAACACATATATTTGCATATTTGTATTTAGTTACTGCAACAATTTCAATCACCTGAACAAATGCTTCATGAAACAGCAGACACTACCTACAGATGATACCAAATGCTACTGAGGTGGCGAATAAGGGATTCTTTAGCCCTAATCATCTACCAAATAGTTCACAACGGAGCCAAATTGTTTTGTCTGGGAGCTTTAATTTCTGGAGCTTGTGAGCCTGATGTTTGTTGCTGGAGGACCTTAAAGCACAGCTGCTGGTGTGACCCAATCTGCCTTATCGCGCATTACAAGAATTCCTGGACGGCTGCTGCCAACTGTGCCTGCAGGCATCCCCTAACATCCACACGTGTCCCAGAAAAGGTAATGGGTGAGTTCTGATCACATGAACGACCTCACAGGAGGTGACAGCATTAGTATTTTGACTGCAAAATCCAAACCACGCGCCTTCCCTAAAAACCCCATTAATAGAGTGAGGCTGTGCTCCAGCAGAAGGCCCCCCGTTGCCGGCAGTGCGGCTGGATACACACTCCGATTCAGCCCTGGAAGGACTCAGGAGCTCCTGGGAGGTGACCCCGGGGCTGGGCCTCACACGGGCCAAGGGCACCGTGGGGGTCGCCGCCCCCCGCGCACCGTGCGAGCCCTTCGGGCCGCCCTTCAAGGGAAGGCCGCTCGTGCCTCGCGGGCCCGGAACACCCGGCCCGGCTGCCGCCCGCCCGGCCCAGCACTCACCGCTCGCCGCCGCCGCTGCACTTCCGGGCCGGGGCTGGCACCGCGCCTGCGCTGCCGCGATCAGCGCAGCACGGGCGGGGTTTGGAGCCACAGCGTCACTGGACAGCCTGGCTGGGAAGGGGTCCCCTACATCATCCGGTTCCTGCTCACGGCCGTGCCCAGGACAGCCCTCAAAATCAAACCATGTACCAGAGAGCGTCGACAAATGCTTCTTGAATTCTGCCAGACTTGGTGCTGTGACCACCTCCCTGGGGAGTCTGTTCTAGTCTAGTTCTAGCCCAACCACCCTCTGGATGAAAAACCTTTTCCTAATATTTAAACTTATCCTCCCCTAGCACAACTTGAGGCCATTCCCTCTCCTGGTCCTGCCACTGAGAAAAAGAGATCAGTGTCTGCCCCTCCTCTTCCCCTCACGAGGATGGTGAAGACTTCAAGGAGGTCTCCCCACATCTCCTCCAGGCTGAACAGACCGAGTGACCTCAGCTGCTCCTCACACAGCTTACCCTCAAGGCCCTTCACTGTCGTCATAGCCTTCCTTTGGATGCTCTCTAATAGATTTGTATCTCTCTACTTCAGACAATATATTTTATTTCTAAGATTTCATGGTTAAAAAACTGGCCCGAGAACGTGTGATGTTCACAGGCCATGTTGCAGTCATGGTGGTGCCTGATGGCAACACTCCATGTGTTAATCAGTGGAAATACAGGGTTCACACAGAAGTGGGGCGGGTGCCTTTCAGGGAAAGGAAAGTCTGCAGCCTGTCATCAAAGCCAAGGGGCCGATCTCTTGGCTCCTTATATGGGCCCTTCATGACAGTCCCCAGGTAGGGGATGAGTTGGCAGTGCTCCACGAACTGCAACAGCTTCTTCCTGTACATCTGCCGCACTGGCTCCGAGCTCAGGGGGTTGTGTGCTGCAAGAATTTAAGCAACATGTTAGTGTCCCCTATAAACTCTGTAGAATTATCTTACAGAAATTTTCAAAGGGACCAAGTCTACCTCTGTTAGTGTTACTGTGGTACAGATAAACACCTTGACTGTTGGTGCCAAGCCAAAAAGATCTAGTCTGGTATTTTAGAAAGTTCCTGATTCCAAAAGGTCACAATAATCAGAAGAATCAGGTTTTTGTTCAAGAAGACACAACAAACATGTCCAGCTGCTGTCAACTTCCCATTTCTCATGCTGTGGGATACTGGTGAAACTCCGGGCAGTGACAAATTTGGGTAGTGTGGTACACAACTGCTAGTGGCACATCCTGGGGATAGCCCAGGTCTGGTAGGACTGGTGCTGGGCCACTGTATCCTTGGTACAGGTGTTCAATGAATTAAATGCTCTGCCCATAAGGTGGGCTGCCTTGTCATACAAGGAAGTCAGGTTTGATAAGCAGGACTATGACCAACATGGCTTCATGGGAGAAAAGTCGTGCTTATCAAACCTGATTTCCTTGTATGACAAGGTGATAATCCACCTAGTTGACCAAGGGACAAGCTGATGTAATCTTCTCTAATTTCAGTAAAGCTTTCAATACTTTCTTTCACAGTATCCTTCTGGACAAAATATCAGGTACACAGCTGGATGAGCACATTGTGCCATGGGTGAGCAATTGGCTCACCAGTCAGGCACAAAGGGTTGTAGGGAATGGGGTGACATTGGACTGGTGACCTGTCATGATGGGTTTCACCCAGGGCTCCATCCTAAGCCCTGTGCCCTTCAATATCTTCACAAATTACTTGGATGCAGGACTGGAAGGCATACTAAGCAAGGTCACAGATAACATGAAATTGGGAGGAGCTGTTGAATCCCTCAAGGGCAGGGAGGCCCAGCAGAGAGACCCTGGCAAATTAGAGGACTGGGCAATCACCAACCATATGAAGTTAAATGAGGGAAAGTGCTGAAATCTGCATCTGGGATGGGGCAACCCTGGGTGTACAGACAGACTGGGCAATGAAGCTGAAAATCAGCGCCATGGAAAGGGACCTGGGGGTCCTGGCCGACAGCAAGTGGAACATGAGTCAGCAGTGCCCTGGCAGCCAGGAGGGCCAGGTGTCCTGGGGTGCACCAGGCACAGCATCACAGCTGGGCAAGGGAGGGGATTGTCCTGCTCTGCTCTGAGCTGGGGCAGCCTCACCTCGAGTGCTGGGGGCAGTTTTAGTGCCACAATGTAAGGAAGGCATTAAGCTATTAGAGAGTGTCCAAATGAGGGCAACAGAGATGGTGAAGCATCTCAAAGGAAAGCTGTATGAGGAGCAGCTGAGGTCACTTGGTCTATTCAGCCTGGAGGAGACTGAGGGGAGACCTCACTGCAGTCTACAACATCCTCATGATGGGAAGAGAAGGGGCAGACACTGATCTCTTTTCTCTATGGTGACCAGGACCCAAGGGAAAAACCTGAATTTGTGTCAGGGGAAGATTAAGCTGGATTTCAGAAAAAGGTTCTTCCCTGGGTTGAGTGCCCACAGTGGTTGGGTACTGGCACAGGCTCCCCAGGGAAGTGGTCACAGCACCAGCCTGACAGAGTTCAAGAAGCGTTTGGCCAATGCTCTCCAGGACCTGGTTATTCTTGGGGATGGTCCTGTGCAGTGCCAGGTGTTGGACTCAATGATCGTTGTGGATTCCTTCTAACTCAGCATATTCTATGATTCCATGATTCTGTGAAGAACTGACCAGTAGTTTGGAGGAGGAAGGAAGGTTTCTCTCTGCCCTAAGGCCTATTTTGGCATACATTAGTACTGAGTTCCAGTCCTCAGACTACAGTATATTATTTTAATTGTTACCCTGAGGCAAAGGAGTGAGCCAAATCATAACCATTTTCTTTTCTTATGGACAGTATTTTATATCTCATTACAAAAATTAGACAGCATGAAGAACTATGCTATAAGACACTTCAGCCCACTAGCTTTAAACTGCAGACAGCTACATTGAACAGTTTCTGAGAGATTTTTCAAGCATAATGCTAAATACAGCCCTTACAGGAGTCTAGCTTGAAATACACTCAAACACTCTAGTGATACATGGTTTACTACTCTCTTTCCAGGAGTAAATCCCTCTGCATTTGTGGTTGATCATCTGTACCTCCTCAGATACTGAAAACAATCCAGTGATGTGAGAGAAGCTGAAGAAGCAACTAAACCCCTGCTTCTTGTCCCTACTTAAATGTGAGATTAGAGAATGATGTTAATTGAAGATTTAACTTCACATAGGAATAGGATGAAATAAATTTCCAGGGGACCACAATTTGAAGCACTTTGATCAAATTATTTGATCAAGAATGGCATGACTACTCTGAAGAGATGCACAAGAATAAATAATGCTGTCTTTGCAACAAATCACAGAATCACAGGATGGGTCAGGCTGGAAGGGACCACAGTGGGTCATCTGGCCCAACCTCCCTGCTCAAGCAGGATCATCCCAGAGCACACAGCACAGGACTGTGTTCAGTTGGCTCTTGAATATTTCCACTCATGAAGACTCCAGAAAATTCTCTGGGCAATCTGTTCCAATGTTTGGTCACTAGCACATGAAAGTTTTTCCTCATGTTTAAGTGATTTGTCAATGTACAGGAATGCTATATCTTAAAGCTGGAAGCAGTCCTACCCAGTGCTAGAAGAAGGTAACTTGTTTTTCTGGATTCCTAGAGTCAAACTGTTTGGCACTGCATGAAGAAAAGACATTTATGCACTTACATAAACCTTCTGGTCCATCATCCACTACTAATAATGATTTAATGTTGCAATATACGAGGAAAACATTCCTATCATGGGCATCTTTTTGTTAGCAAAGCCATGCTAACAATAGAATGAAAACAGCCTTTGTGAATGAAGCAAACTACATATAAAAGCAGTTCGGTGGCTTAGGAACTGTGCATTTATGCAGAAGCTTACCATGTGCCTGCCCTGTTCAATGGTCTTTCTTAACAAAGCTGTGCTAGCAAAAAAATCTGTGACAGTTCAAGAAAATTCTGGAGGGCTCTGGAAACTACATGAAGAAACACAGAATGTGAAGAACTTTAAAAAACTAATTAAGATTGGTATTATCTAAAAGAATATGTAAAAATGTAAAATACAAAAGGCCAGGCAAAGTTCTCCCAGTGAACAGGTTGGCTCATAAAAGACAAAAGTGGTGGGTTGAAAGAAATGTCAGTATTGCTCCAGAAATCTCCAGCAGTACTGGAAACCAGCCCAAGGCTATAGCAGAGCTGCAAAAAAGGACATTGAGATCACAAAAGCTGGCACTAGTTAAGCTGATTGCAAACTACTAAAGATTATTACCTGCAACTGGTATCTATAGCTGAAAAAAAGCCCAAACAGAAATTCTAAAAACTGGCAAGTATGAACACTAATTTGCTCTCTGTATTGTATCAGAGGACTTATGGCATTTCTACAATTATTTTTACAGCATGCTATTTTATACACTACCTTTTAGATGGAAGGAGACAAAAAGTAGAGCAGTTTCTTTCACACTTAGGAATGGAAACTTTGGCTTAAGACTGCCGACTTCATGCAGAGCTTTTATTAGAGAAGTTGCTAGTCCCTAAAGAAAGAAAAGATGTTTAAAAGACCATTACAGAAATGTTGAACAATGCCTTATCCTGTTGTAACACAGATCTAACAATACAGGACAATACTCTAAGTTGGTGAATAGTAGAAGATAACAAATTAGCATAAGATTGGGAGGGCTGTGACTATGAATAATTTTTTAATTTATTCATGTTTATTCAAAGTGTAACAAACTATTCTTAAATTTTTCCAGGGAAGCTTGTGTCTATGCTGGTATTAAAAGTCAAATCAAAAAGATACGATAAACAACTAAGTCAGAAAATCTATCACATAATACTGCAGCTTATTATCGCCCTCTGACAGTCTTGTATTTTTTCCATTAAAGCTACAAACATCTAGTATTTTAAAGCTTTAAAAAAACTGGTCTCAATTGTAACTAAAAATTTTCAATTTAATATAATCTCCTTAGTAAATGTAAGACTCAAATACATTAATTTTTTTTTAAAAAAACTGAGTGGAATATTCTATATATCACAAAATTGTATCTTAAAATAGAAAAGCAAAAACTGGCCTGTTCAAGGTATCCAGGCAAAGGAAGTGTAGTTAGTAGCATTGGCTCTTTTTTTGGAGGGAGTTTATGGGGAAGCTTCAGATTCCAGTACTTCTCTGGTAACCTAACCAGATAAAAAGTAAGCACTTATAAGATGTATAAACAGTGACATGACTGAAGATTAAAATGCAGTTAGTGTATTCACCTCATAAACTTCTGAAGTTTTTCTTCACTTTCAAAAATGTATACTTTTTCTTGGTATTTTGCTGCATACTCGATGTTGCCAGGCACCAAAGCTTCATATCTGAAGAGATGGAGCAAGAATTACTCATTCACAGAAAACATAAAACATGTTGTGTGGTGTAAATTCATGAGCTACTGGTAGCTTTCTGGTAATTTAGTAAGTGCATTGACAAAAGGGGTAACATAGAATTGGCTATTATTGTTCTCCTCTGATGAGAGATTCTTGCACACTGAGGAAATTGTGTGACTTTATCGTAGAGCTTTATGGATCTCTTACAAAAATGTTAATAGCTAGTTTTGCATCTACTAGAGATTTATGATATTTCTTTGAATTTTTGAAAGTTTATGATGGAGAGAATTCAAACTATATCTGTCGATCTTCATCATGAAAAACACCAAGCTAACACAGATTCTTGTAGAACCTATAGCCATGTAAGTATTAAAAGGTGATTTTATCTTGATTTCCAAAGCCACAAGCGCAATACAGATAATTTCAATTGCTTTTCCTCTACAAACTCTGAACAGCATTAAAAGGTACTTCAAAAATATTTCCTCATTAATGCATTAATACAGGACACATAGTCTGTAATTTAGATTATGAGAACTCTAGTGACATACCTCTGTTTTCCATCTAGGTAAGTGACTGGACAGTATCCCTGCATTTCAGCCTTTACAGGGAGTAAGTCCTTCACTTCTGTTGCAGTCAGTTTCTTTGGTAGCATATGTAGGGGTGGGAGAGGGTGAGATGCCAGCGATGATACATAAACCTCTGGTCTGCTCAAGAATTTCTGTAGAAAAAGAAATGTTTTTATTACGAAAGAAGCACTGTAGGACTGTTAGTCAAACTCCAGAGGACTGGCTCACACAAGATAGATACCTATTTTTTCTACAAGGCAACAGTGTGTTGGCATTGCTGTTGCTCTCAGGTAATAATTTCTTTTCCAACCTACTCTCAGTTGAAGTAGTCACTATCCAACCATCATCCATCACTATCTACTGCTATCTTAAGCTACTTTCTAACCCAGTCTCCCCACAAGAGAAAGGAGAGACTTACTGTTTTCAAATGAATGTTTGATCTGTGACAATTTGTAAGACAAGCTAGTTTAATGGTGTCTGTGCTGTATTTTGTCTGCCTAGACATTTGATAGCAGAAGTATGCAGAACAAAAGTTTGAATGCTAACAACAGTGGTCTAATTCAAGTTGCATATTACCTATTTTTGTATGGAATCAAAGAATCTAAGCAACAATGTTCCCTCTTCCCACAGTTCCCTCCTTTTTGACCTGCTTTTTGACACGCACTTCCAGTTCTTCCTGTGAAGCCATTCTGTAATAGCACCCTTGAAATTCTGCAGCAAACTCCAGTGAGGGAGTTACAGAGCAGTCAATCAGTTCCCCTTTCTCTGCAAGACTGACAGGACAGTACTGTCCACACTCCCCCAAATGATTCTGCAGTTCCTTAGGAGTGATACATAAATCAGCAATGCTGGCTGCTTTGCCTGTTAATGAAAGCAATTAATGATAGTGTTTTATTTATGAGAGACATAGAAATATCAAACAATTTTACTCAGGAATGCTACAATCTAGAAGGTAATTCATAATTTGAAAATGATATGAAATAATGAGAACTAAACCAGCAATTTGATAATAAAATGAAGTTATAACTCATTTTACCAATTAATTTAAATAACATTTTTGTAGCATTTAAGAAATATTATCATTATTAATGATGTGGGATACTCTGCATGCTCAGCATATTAGGCTATTTTTCATATTTATGATTTCACTCCTTTGTGTTACTAAGGGACATTTCAGCTATTATTTTATTTCTTTACATTGATGAAAAAGAGTACAGGGTATGATGAAAGCCTCCCCTTTATTCAACCATATCTTGCAAATATTACATTCCGTCTGGAGGAAATATATTCAAAAATCTTGAATAAAATGTCATCTCAAACCCAAATTACTTTAAAATTGTGCTTTTTCAAGCTTGATGTGTAACAGTTAGGTGTATTTTAATATTTTTGATTATGACTCCAGTTTTTAAGATGGGTGCAGACACAAAGCTGTAAAAGTTAAACCCAAAAGGTGGATATAAGATGAGGAAGTGTATTTGCCCTTCAGAGGAATTCTAGTTAAATAACACAGACATGTTTAAAAGGCATATTTAATCCTGACCAGTGCTGCCACACAAAAAGTCAAGTGAGAACTGTGCCATTTTAGAATAAAGGGGTCTTCTTCCCAAAGCACAGAATTCAGATGGAATATTTAAGCTTATTTCTAGATTTTAAATTAACATCTTCCCTCTCCCTCCCTCTTCCTTTACTAACATTAAAGTGAAGCTGCAAGTTAGAGTTCCCCTTGTACCTTTGGGGTACTCTTTGTGATTTACCACCCAGTGTTGCCAGATCTACCATGAACCAGGGATTCTGACTTCCTTTAGCAGATTTCTGTTATCCTGTTCTTTGGAGGATGGCCTCCAAAGAACCTGTAGCTGGCTTTGTCGTCACTCTTTTCAAGAGATCTCTTAAAGATCTCTGCAGATGAGATTGAAGAATTTAAGGATATGTATGTGCCCAAGAATTAGTCTCATCCAAAGAAAGGTGAAGTTGTCATGCACATAGTACATTGCAGCTTTTAAAAGAAACAAATATTCTGGGAAAGTTTGCTTTTCTTTTACCTTCTTTTCTTCTTTCCAGGTATATCTGGATTTTTTTAACAACTGCCTGAACTTCCTGCAGAATGGTGTTCCAGACCTTCCATTTACTATGATTGGCATCAATCACACACCAGTTCTGATGTTCCTTCATATAGTAAGTTCTAATATCATTAATGTGCTGTTTATAGCAGGAATTTTTAATAGCTAGAATCTGTGGGCTGTCATGTTCAGGATAGGAAGGTCTAAAGACAATGAAAAATAACAGCGATTTAAATGTGAAGATTACATAATTTCATTGAATTTCAGGTGTAGAGTTCACTGTAAGTTCTTTTTGCAAAATTTTGCTTATTTGACACTGTAGAACATAGTTGAGAAATACAAATTTCTTATTATGAATACTACCAGCTACATGGGAAAAGCAGTGTTCTTATGATCAGACAGTCCTGTTCAAAAATGAAAAACAAAACTTTTTCTGTTTATCTCCCAAATACAACTTAATAATTGTATTGTAAAGGATTTGGAATGTATCAACACATATTACCTGACACACACTACAAATACACCATTAAATGGTACCCTGATATTGCATACTTGGTTTGTACTTAAGCCTATGAAATATAATTAAGTTTAAAATGAAGTTTAAAGTAAATACTTTCAAAAACACATAATTGATTTAATTTTTTGCAATGCAAATTGTCTTTAGTCTTTTGGTAAACAATTTTAACATTGTACTGATTACTTGATAAAAAGAAAGAGACAAAAAGAAAAGGACAAAATGAAAGAGGCATGCAATAATGCTCCAAGCTATCTGGAACTTCTTAGAAAAACTTCCTCTAATGAGAAACAGGTTCTTACACAATTTAATTTTAAG
Organism: Catharus ustulatus; assembly: GCF_009819885.2. NCBI lineage: Eukaryota > Metazoa > Chordata > Aves > Passeriformes > Turdidae > Catharus > Catharus ustulatus. The sequence goes on along the minus strand of NC_046223.1, from coordinate 71,882,870 downwards.
GTGAATGTTCTGTTCTTTTTCATTCTCTGTCTGCTTATAAACTACTTACTGTTCTTCCTTACAAACAACCAACAGCTCTTGAAACAGAATATTTATCTTCCCAGAAAAACAAAGAAGGGAATGTACTGAATTGAAAGGCTTAGAACTTCTGAATTCTGTACATTACTAAATATGCATTATTTCTGTATTTTTAAAAGAACTCTAATTAAGTTTTTAAAAGAGATTATTAAAATATCAATACCTTTTATGATAATAATTGATGAAAAATAAATCTCAGCAGCAGAGAGAAGTGGTAACATTTCTGATGTACAGTTTCATAAAACCAGCTAAACTAAGCAGTGAGTGCACAGCATTGCACATTTGTAATCTCAGTCATGTAATAGAGGGATCTGGCCAGAACATGCCCCGAGCACCTTACATCTATGTTTCTGGTCTATGGAAATCAAAGCATTAGAAAGAAGAGAGACTGGTTCCCATGTTTTTCATATATGGAGTTCAGAGACAGCTGATTTATGCTTCAGGTTAGATACAACCTCTGAGTATAGCACTGGGGCACATCAATAGAGATATTACAATATCATGTAGAAAATGGAAAAAATTCTATCAGGGAGTATCACTACCGGCTTCTGCTTTCCTTATCCAACAGCGCTCTTCTGAACACCTCCTTTGTATCCATAGCTAATTCAAAGATTTTCACTGGAATTATCTTTGTTGATTCCAAGAGATTGACGTGGTTTCTTGTTAGAGGATATCCATCAATTACAACTCTGCACACAAACAGAAACAGAGAAATAGTTTTCCTAAGAAATGAGTTTCCAATCAATCAGTAAGTCTGTGTATAATTCTAGTATATTTTCCATGGAGAGACAAAAGTCTACACCCATGCCATGAAGGCATCGCTGCTCTCACTTGACAGGCACAGTCTTTACTCCTAAGAATTTATGACAAAATTTTTAAAAAATCAAGTAGGTAGAAGAAGAAATAGTAATGAGAAAAGGAAATGTTAAAGGGCATGTGGATGGCTGTGACTTATAACAATGGTGTACTTTAAAATTCTGACACATCAATCATTCAGAAACATAATTCTAACTACAAGAAGTCTCCATGTGGATTGGGAGGAGCAGTTTTTAAAGTGGCAAGTAAAATGATTTACTACAGCATTTGAAGTGTTTCTATAATAACATTGAAGAATAAATGCTTTTCACATATTAGGCAATACTGAAAAAAAATATACTGAAACAATATTCCAGGATTTAACATGAAAGAGAAGCTGAAAGAATTCTGATCTCAAGCACAAATAATTTTCAAAGATTATTGTAGAATTGCCTTTCTCTGTAACAGTTCTCCTTTTTGGGGAGAGAAGCTGAATGTCATGAAATACTGATGATAAAGCTTTTAAAATCTGCCCAATTTCAAAGATGTTTCAGTGGTGGAGAAAGAGCCTAGGATCACATATGAATGAGGTGGAAAGACTCACTGGTTTCAGTTCCTCCTTAATAACTTCAGTTGTTAAGAAAATCAGAAAAAAAACTTTAGTACTGAACCAGCCTATATGATCTAAGAGAATCAGGTGTGTCCAAGCTGGTTCTGGAGTTGGTATAAAAGAGACCAAATGGTAGTTTCCAAAGGATAGTAGAAGATACTGGCTTATTGACTGAAAAAAAGTAACTGTCATAAAGTATATTACTTGGATTTACTGGAATATAGTTAGTTGAAAATTGCAGAAAATTATGCTTTGGTCTCACTTCCCAGAGCAGTTGTAAAAAAAAAATCTCCTTTTGTACAGATTATTTTCTCAATGCAGAAACCACTGATGTGTTTTAGTGAAACTGTTTTACAGCAGTAACATGGGAATCCATGTCTGTGAAGGGACTGGCATGTCTTGGAGAAACCCCAAAATCCCCAAGAAGACTCTTACCCAGTGATGTTATCCACGTGATTTAGCAGAGCCACATCTAGAGCCTGGATGGCCAATTCATCTGGTACGGTGAGTCCTTGGAGAAGGTGTGACTGTACCTGAAGTGCCAACTGGCTCTCTGGCTGGTTGTTTATCACAAACTGGATGGCATCTCCTAAGGACAGGTGCAGGAATCCATAAGCACTCGCAAGTCTCTGGGCAACTGCAAAATATTTTGATTTCAAGTCACAACTTGAAACAACATCACATATGCACAAGGCATGCTTATAATTTAGCTCAAACCTCAGCAGATATAGTCAACATTTTAAGAGTGTGTTAGAAAATATGCCTCCTTTGCTGCTTCTCTTACGGAACAGTGCATCAGTTACATAATTTATCCAGGAAATGGGAAATATGGCCAAATTTCATCTTAAATATGAACTACAGTAGTTTCACGAATACAAGCCGCACGGATTATAAGCCGCACCCCCGGTGCCTCGACAATGTTGCTGTCTTTGTCAATAGATAAGCCGCACCCCGAATATTAGCCGCACTTTCGTTCGTCGCGAGAATCCGTGCGCAGCTTTCACAAATTGGCCAATTAGTAACAGGATCGCGGCATAGCGGGCTTTACTGGCTCGGGGCGGGGCCAGGAAGGCTCGGCCCGCTCATGGTTGCCGACGGGGCCGGGTGGCCCAGCTCAGCGCCACGGCTCGGCGGGGCTGGCCGGCTGGTGCTGCCGCCGCCGCCGGGCTCGCTGGCCCCCCTCTCCCGTCAGCACCGCCCCGCTGCCGCGTTCGCTCGCCCGGCTGGCAGGGCTGCCGCCGCCGGGCTCGCCGCCCGCCCCGCTGCCGCTTTCGCTCGCCCTGCGCCGCGCCTCGCGAGCGCCGCGCCTCGCGAGCGCCGCGCCCGCCCCGCGGCGGCGGCGCTTCGCGAGCGGCGGCGGCGCTTCCGCGAGCGGCGGCGGCGCTTCGCTCGCGGCGGCGGCGCTTCCGCGAGCGGCGGCGGCGCTTCGCGAGCGCCGCTTTCGCTCGCCCCGCCGGCAGGGCTGCCGCCGCCGCCACCAGGCTCGCCGGCCGCCCCCTCCCGTCTGCACCGCCGCCGCGTTTCCTCGCCCTGGCCGGCACTGCAGGCCCCCGCACCGCCGGGCTCCCCCACGCTGCTGGCCCCGATTATGCTGGGCTTCCCCCGCTGCCAGGCAGCCCCACCCGCCGGCCTTCCTGCTTCTGCCATGCTCCCCTGCACTGCTAGCCCCAGTTCTCCCGGGCTCCCCCGCCATGCTGGCTCAGGCTCTGCCGCCCTCCCTGCCCCGCCCTGCTGGCTCAGGCTCTGCCGCCCGCCCCCACACTGCTGGCCCCGCCTCTGCCAGGCTTTCCCACCTCTGCCGGGGCCGGCCGGGCTCCAACTTGGCTTGGGGCTGCCGCGGGCTCTCACTTCCGTGTTGGCAGCTTTTAGAATTTTGTTAATAGATTAGCCGCCCCGGAATATTAGCCGCACTTCCGGGTTTCCACCAAAATTTTGGTCAAATTGGTGCGGCTTGTATTCGTGAAATTACTGTAATTTGAACCTCTTTTCTTCCTAACATCCTATTCTAATCAATAAAATTAATTTCCTCCTCCTCCAGTTAAAGGCAGAAGTGTGTGGGTTGACACAGTCATGGAGGAGGAAGGGGAGGACGATGGAAATCTTGGGGGTTTTTAATCTAGAAATTTGGAAACAGACTGGGGAGTGGGGAGTTGATCCTAGGACTATTTCTCCATTTTACATTAGCTTACTGAAAAAAGTAAGAATAAATTAGAAAATACTAATAAATAATACAAGGGGTATAAATAGTACAAGTCCAGTTTTTCTAAGTGCAAGTCCAGGTCACTAACATCTTAAAGACCTGGAATAAAATTCAGATGTACAATGCAGTATCAGACTGTCAAATGAGACACTAGAGAATGCAACTAAAAGAATCTGTGCCCAGCAAATAACAGTAAGGACAGATACAACTTCAGTCATTAAAAAATGTTGTTTTGTTTTTTTTAACAGATAACTGCTCATACCTGTAGTCTTTCCAGATTTTGGAAGTCCCACAATTGCAATCTTTACTGGCATAGATAGCTTAGGTTTTGGCTGACAAATATATTTGATGGGATTTGTCATAAATGCTTCTTTATTTTCTTTACTTGAAAAGAAATAAATATATTGTCGATGGATTACTGGAAAGACTGCACTTCCCTGTCTTTGCTGTGGCTTGATCACATCTCCTTGGCTTAACTGTATAACATACAAAATGAGAATCAATTCATTAGGTTTGACAAAGCTTTTTCTTCCTCTGTCCCAGAGAAGTGGCTTTATAGGCAGGCAGAGGAATACCAACCACATGAGACAAACCATCAAGACATTCTGAAATTCACACATATGGACATAATATTTTGTTCAAATCTAAGAAACTTCTATACCTACACTTCTTGTTGAAAAAGGTGAAATAAACATTGAAGACAGAAACAATACTTGCTATTTCCAGTAGGTGGTACCGTAACACTTCGTCTGTCAAGATAGTGTAGTCAGAGAAGAGTAACGTAATAGTTTTTTTGAATTTTCAAAGAATAAAGAGAATAATTTTATTCCTCAATGAATTAAACTCACCTGCCTGCCTGCCAACAGAAAATACGCTAAGAATACTGCATTCACCAGAAGTCATATACAAATGAAGATGTAAAAAGATAATCCATACTTACATTATGGTCAAGTGTAAAACCACAACAAGATAAGCTGAAAAAGTTCTTGGAAAAATACATGCACTGCTGATGAAATCTTTTCAAACACATTACACAGCCCACTAAAAATTCTCCAGTGTTGATTAATCATTGACATGTAAGAGATGCATTTGGCAGAAATAGTCATTGAAGTAATGCCAGATTAATTCCTTGCACTACTCTTCTCTATGGAAAAACTTAGTCATGTCCCTGTTGCAGCCCTTCTTGGAAGAAACTATCTTAAAGCGTCAATAAAAGATGCTTTAAAACAAAATGTAGAAAAATAATATGTAGGAAAAAAATGCCCAGACCAGATGGTATTCACCTTACTATTTTAAAGGGGCTCAGAGGTGTAATTCTGAGTAATGTGTAACACTGACCTTCCTTCAACAAAAAAGGAAGGTGGAGAAAATTACCATTTAAAAAAATTTTTTTTCCTCCAGTGTAGAACCTGGCAAAAATAGTCCAGTAAATCTGACTCTGTATTGAGCAAACTGAAATACATTAAGGAAAAAAACCCAGTAGTTACATGCATACATATAAAATAATGGGGAAGAGCCAATTCAGCTTCTTGTCAAGGAAAATCATACCTCACAAATCTATTACTATTCTTTGAAGGAGTCAGAAAGGTTGGTCTGGTTATTACAGCTAGAGATGGGGCTGTTCTACTGTGTGGCATTGTCCTGTCAGACTCTTCTCTTATCCTTAGGTTCCTATTCCTGCATCAAGTCATTTCAGGGTGCTTACCCTCAATTTATGGGATTTCATGAGTCTATTCTACTGCATATCTGCTTCCATTCTTCACTCAGCTCATAATGTTTATTCTCTGCTTATCTAATCAGTTACATAACTACTTCCCCTCCCACCCAAATTAATCTGAACGTAACTGGCATATACTCAATTTGCCTCTCTACCCCAAATCTTCCAGTCTGTAATCAATTTTATAATTTCTGTTATTATCCTAAAATGCCCTCAAAATGATCCTATTTCCCTTTCATTTTTATCAGCTTGTACATTTTCACTGTAAGCACATCACTCTTATTTTAGCCAACAGCTTCCTATGACTTCTTTCTTCTAACTAAATTGTACTTTTTGGTTAGTAAAAACCACTATATATATATATATATATATATATATATATAAATATATATAACAAAGGAATCAAGTGGAGAAATGGAATACAAAAATGTAGTGAAATGTGACAGGACAAAGTGCAGGCACTGGGTTGTAGACTAATTGCAACTAAACACATAAACTGTGGTTCAGTAGTTGGAAATGACTAAGTGTAGACGTACCTACTTCTATTAGTATGTACCTAGATTATTAGATGCCAATTGATGCAGTCATGAAAAAGAATGAAGATTCTGATCCTAAGGTTAAAGAGAGACAAATGTGATCTGAACATGTGAAGACCCAACATGATGCTATACAAAAGAGAATAAAATGGTTTGATTAATTTGCATAGTAAAATGAAGGCCAATGTATGTTTCCTTCAGGGCCTTTGTGCTTTCTGTATGTTGTTCACTGGACTTTTTTTTCAATGAATCTTTCTTTTTAATTTTTATTTACTCACAATCCAATCTGCTTTTATTACTAGCATTAAAATAAAAGAATTATCTGCAAATATTTAATTTCCTACCTTGGGGATAGTGATGAGTACTTTCTGACCTCAGCTTTGCAGATCTCTAGTAAAATATCATGGAAATAGATTTGTTGCTCTTCAAAAATTTTAGATTTTGACAAGAAAGAATTATTACCAAAGAATGAAGTACATCTAACATTTTTTGCCACTACTGGATTTGGTGGGCAGTTGTGTGTGTGGCTTATTAGAAATTCACATTCCAAATCCTTTCAGTTTATTCTCACTAATATTGGAAGGTTTAAAGAACTTCTCTATTGTCCTGTGTTTTGTGCATCATTAAGAGTTAGACATTTCTTTCTAATTCAATATCACCTTTAATCATGTCACCAATGATAGTGTAACAAATTTTACTAAATGCGTCTCAGCCTTACATTAGCTGCAACACTGAAAACACCAACAACTTTCACTATTAATGCTTGCTGTGTTTTGTGTATATTCAGTGGTGTAATTTTGATTTAGTACTGTAGTTTTCATTAAATATTTCTGGTATCAGTTGCTACTGTTTGATGACATCCCTCTTGAAAACATTCTTCAGCCATTTAAGAACATTACCTTGACTGGATCCCACTGACCAAAAGAACTTAGTAATTTATATGAGAAAACTAGCATCTTCTGTGCAAGTGGAAAAGTTATTGGATAACATTTCTCAAAAATGCTCCTCCGGTTCTCCACTAGAGATTTCAGCTTGCTGTATATTTGGTAGCACACAACACGAGGCTTCCGTCCTCCATTGATCTCAACTCGTGTTATTAAAAGCCTTTCAAGTTCTTCCTGGTTATGAAAACATAATGAAATATTAGAATCATAAATGCAATCAGATTTTTAATAAAGACTGAAGGCAAGATTTTCTGTGAATTATCAAGTATTTCCTAAGCATGTTCTCAGTCCACAAAAATCAGCAAAGTTTAATGGGAATTTGTCTTCTTGCCCACTGAGTTTAAACTTCTACATTTGGTGTCTCTCTGCTATAATATTGTATTATGATCTGGTTTTGTAAACCTCTCTGGTCAGTGGATAGAGCTTCTTCTAAATCATGATTAGTTTATATCTGAAGTGAGATACTTAGTAGATAATAAGCAAATGTTACCAATCTACCTTAGATGTAGCCTTAGCATTGCACATACCTGGTGTTAGATGAGGTTACCTCGCCATAGGCAATTGCACTGATTTCAAGAAAATTATGTCACTAGGTGTGGAAATGGTGCCAAACCCCTGCCGTCTTAACCAAGATTAGATTTGGAATTTTTCTTTACCTTTGGTTTTATCACCAGCAACTAGGAATTGTATTTAAAAATAGGGCTGTCTAGTGAGCATTTTGCCTCAAAAGTTATTTTGAAATACTGTTCATACATTGACACCAAGACTGGATATGTCTACCCAAAAGCTTCTTTTTTGTTTTTTCTCTGCTATATTAGTCATATAAATTATATACTCTTTAAAGTCTATACCTTCTCAGTACAGTCTTCATCTTGGTCACATACCTAGATCATGAGTACAGGAGCACGGTTATTTAGGCACTATCATTTTTAAATGTGAAAAATAAATATGGAAATTCTTCTTCATGTGATCATATAATTTAACAAAATAAACAGTGGTATCAATACCTGAACACTTTGTAACCTTTCTACTTCTGATTCAAACTTCTCTGAAATTTCACTTTCCATGCGCTCAACAGCATCTTGTTCATTTTCTTCCTCTTCTGGTTCTTCATCTTCTTCTTCTTCTAAAAACTCTTCGGCAAGTATAGCTTCAATATCTTCATCCTCCTCATCCTCCTCAGTATCTTCATCATTATCCTTATTTGCTAAAGCCTATAAAGACAAAATATTTTTTTGTTTCATGTCTATGATGTAGATATTTGGAAGGAACATATGGTATTCTTGTCTTTTTTTAAATTAAAAAAGCCAATAATTCAACAATACCTCATTTTGGGATATCCTTTATCATATGCAAAAATCTGGTAAATTCTAGAATCTTATTTCAGGAGAAAATACAGCAGTATTGTAGAGTGCATACAGTGAACCATTATACCAGTTCCAAGAATATTTAGAAAACCTGAAGAGCTACACTGCAGTTTTGATAAGAGGAGTGTTTTTAATACATGGTATTGCAATTTGATAGGACTTTGTTATAAACAAACATGTCTGATGAAAGTGTAGCTGACAGAATATCATGAGCAGTCAAGTAGTACGTGAATGCATTTATAAATATACTATGTAATTGATTTGGGCAGAAGTCTCTCTACTCCTGGTAGAGTCATATTCTGGATTAACCATGGATTTGACAGTGTACTTAAAGGCACATGCCTAATTTCCATTAGTGTAGGGATCGGCGCTCGGAAGATCTCGCGTTGTTACGGAAAGCTCGCGATAGGGATAAAAGTGCAAACATAAGCACTAAAAAGTGCAAGGCGAGGCAGCGGTCAGCGAAACACACGTAACCAATCATAGAACATATTACCTTATATGTACCGTCTAAAAATAAGCATAAGCATCGTATAGTATATAAGACTAATGCACTAATAATAAATTGGCTTTTGTTGCATCCACCACGTTGGTGCCTGTGCTTCATTGCCCCTGGGACGGGATGTCCTTGACCGAAGCCCTCCGGTGTTAGAACTCGGTTGCGGAAAGCAACAAGTGGTGCCCCGTGTGAGGAAGTGTACGCCAGCCGAGAACCGGAGCAGCTATCGGTGGACCGCAGGCGGTCGAGTAGGGATCCGGCCGGATCGATGGAAGGGGTGAGTCAGATTCTCATCCAGTTAGCTCGAGACGGAAAGCTTTCAGTGAAAGCGAAAGATATACAAGGGTGTCTCGAGTGGCTCCTGAAAGATGGAGCGATAACCCATCCGCGGGATATTTTTGGCCCGGAAGGATGGGGGGCATGCACGCAAGCGCTGGCGGAGCATGCGATGGTTACCAAATCAGCCAAACATCTGAAAGTGTGGGGCACAATCTTGCAGTTGCTGAAGCGGGGTATGGAGGAAAAGGAGACTATGTGGGCGGCACGCAAGGCACTGGGGTTGGACTGCCAAGGTCGCCTCCCGTTCACTGAGGAACAGGAAACGCAAGTAGAAAAAGGCGAATTAGAAATAGAAACAAGAGAGGAAGGCTCGGACCATGAGGTCCGAACAGCACAAGAGGAAAAAAAGGAAGGAAAGCAAGTGGAGGAGAGAATGGTTGCGAAAGTGTGTATGGCTTGTGGGATTGTGAATGCAATATCTGAAGGGTCGTGTCTGGGATGCATGAAGAAAGCGTATCCGGTAACTGGAAAGAGGTTGAACCCTCCGCAGTACCCCTGGGACGATTTGCGGGAGGCAGAGCGTAAAGCACGGTCCACGCAGCCCGCTCCCTCGCCAGCTCCGTTGCCATCTGCACCACCACAGTTTGTGGACCCAGAGGAATGGTTGCCTGGGCTAGCAATGAAAGCCCCGGAGGATCCGTTGGAGATGGCAGCAGAAATAGCCAGTCCGGAAGCTGGACGAGGAGCAGATAGGCAAAGATGGCGCGAGAGGGAAGTGCTGCGCCCAGGAAAGGGGAACCAGTGGCGGGCCCCTGATAAGCATCCTGACATTGCAGAGGAGGTCGAGGAGCTCTCCGAGCAGCTTGCGGCTGCGTGGGGGACGGAAGAGGGGGGAGACGCGGCAGCGGTCGGAAGCCGGAAACCGGGCCGGAAGCCTGATCGGCTTGGGGGGACCTCTCGGGCCGGGAAGGCGCAAGTCAATGACCACAAAGTGCAGATGAACCTGCAGCAGTTACAGCAATTAGTTAATGAAATAACTGCAGAGGTAGAAAAGCAAAAGCGTCTGCTTCGAACCCGGTCTCCTGTACCACCCTCCCAAACAGAACCATCCGGGATAAAATTCACTGATTGGCGACTTATAGCAGATGAGTGCATATTGGGGGGTCTGACTTTGCGACCCATTGCTACCGCTTATCCTGTAAGGGCAGTAGCCGGGGGGGGAGTGGAATGGGTGGCCCTAGAGCCCAAAGCCGTACAGCACCTCGCGGCTACCATAGAGGCTAAAGGATTGGGCCATCCCCTTACATTGACATTGTTAGATAGCATTCATGCTGGGGGGCTTTTGCCATAGGACTTACGCAATCTGGGAAAAATGGTGCTGAAGCCCACTGCCTTTCTGATGTGGAAGGACAGTTGGATTCAGCGACTAAGAGAGGAACTAACCCACGCGTGCAGATCGATATTTCCACAGGTACCGAAGTAGTGAAAGAAGCAGACGACCAGCAGAATGACGTATGAAGAAGTACAGTGGATCATCGGCGGTGGCTACTTGTTGTCTGTATTGTACTAGTTATGGTGAATATTGCCTTGCCGAGAAGACAAGGTGCTGCTATGTAGATACTAATGCCTGGCTATTTACTCACTGCAGAAGAAGTAGTTGCCCTATTCCTACTAGCCTGCATATTAAGCTGTAAGCTGATTAGTTGGTGTATCTCACACCAGCCAAGAAATTGATGCAAGATGGGGTTTAGTCTGTTTGGAAGCTTAAATTTCATTGGAATAATGACCATCGTAGCTATATATGTTCCACCTCAACCCAAGACTAACATTTGGGTCACTATGGCTAATCTTACAAATCAAGAATCTATTTGTCTTGCCCTTTCATCACCTGGTAACCCTTTCTCCACATGTCTTGTAGGTTTGCCGACAGATGTCTAGCCTTGTCCACTCCTGCCGAATTTTGTGTTCTCAATGGCGACGAACCGTATTGTTCAAACAGCGACCGCATCGAGCCAAGTACCGCTTACTGCCTATGACGGCATTTTAAGTCATGGGGAGGGGGAGATGTAGGGATCGGCGCTCGGAAGATCTCGCGTTGTTACGGAAAGCTCGCGATAGGGAAAAAGTGCAAACATAAGCACTAAAAAGTGCAAGGCGAGGCAGCGGTCAGCGAAACACACGTAACCAATCATAGAACATATTACCTTATATGTACCGTCTAAAAATAAGCATAAGCATCGTATAGTATATAAGACTAATGCACTAATAATAAATTGGCTTTTGTTGCATCCACCACGTTGGTGCCTGTGCTTCATTGCCCCTGGGACGGGATGTCCTTGACCGAAGCCCTCCGGTGTTAGAACTCGGTTGCGGAAAGCAACACATTAGTGGGGCTACTCTTATGCCTACAAATTAGATATATTAAACACATTCATAAGTGAAGTTCCTGAATTGAAGCACATATAGAGAATTCTTTTAAAATAGTTTTTAGTCTTCATGAATCCATAGTTTCTAAAGAAATTTAAACATAATATAAAATTAGCTTTAAAGTCAAAGTTTCTCCCAGTCTCTCATAATTTTACTGTTCTACCTTGACCTGAAGTCTGTGACTAAAAACTCTAGAAATTTCCATGGTATCAATGCAAATGCTTCTATTTAAAAACTGTCTTATTAGGTTGTTTTCTTACCTCCTGCTTCTTTTTTTGTTGCTCTGCTAAAAGTTCTTCCCTTCTTCTGGCAATCTTCTCATTCTGTTATTGAAAAAAAAGATGTAAAAAGATTTGATACTTTCTAATAAAAGCTCCCCTCTGAAAATTTGGAATGTAACCTATAATTAACACCTTAGAATTCTGTTCCAGTTGGTTCTAATGTTAAAAAAATACTACCTTGAGTTTGAAATGTTGCTGACAGATATATCTGTCTACTAGGTAAACATGTAAGTACATTTTATAAAAACTAACTTGGCACTTTCTGAGATTGAGATTGGAGGGGAAAAAAAAGACCATGATTCTCATCACACTGAAAATTCAGTAATAGGTTTATTGGTAAACTACTAGAAACCAGAGTTTCTAAATTCATAGCTGGTTTCTTGTGGTGATTTGTAGTCAAGTCAGCCTATGGGAGATGCTGATCACCCCAACAGCACATGCTCAGGGAATCTGGGATGCAACAATACTACAGTGCATGAACTGTCTATTTGATCTTATTATCGCCATATTCTCTCCCTCCATCAACTTGCCTTTTTTCCCAGACTTTCCAGGATTGCCATTTATCTGGCAGCACAGCTACTTTTCTTGGGCTGTGAGATGCCCAAACTCCTGCATGCATTAATTGCATAGAAGAGGAAAGGAGCCCTAAATTATTTTTGGTTTCTATGGTAAGCCTAGGAATGCTGTGGATGTTTAGGGCTGTGTCTCCTGGCTCCAATATCTATTACTCTGTGTGCTCTTCACAGCTTTGGGAGTTTCAGAATCTGTGTTCAGACCTCTCCTGTAGAAACAACAACAAAAAATGCCATAGGGATGAACACTTACCCTTTTTTTTGCTTTTAGTTCCTTCAACTTTTTTTTATATTCCCTTTTTTTACGCCGTCTGTCTTTCCATTTTTTCAGACATGGAGGAAGAAGACGGACAAGAATGTCATCTTCTTCTACTTGAATATAAACTGCAACATCAGGATAGAGTCCTTGTTCCGACAAATATCTGGCTTCATCTACAGTACGAGGGAAGCCATCCAGTATAAAGCCTGTGGACCTAGTTGGAAAATAAGTTATTTATCATTACACACTGTCATTTAAAGTGCAACACAGTGAACATGTAATTATTTTGAAAAAACCCCACAAACCCTCCCATATTAAATGAATATGTTGGGAGTAAAATTTTTAAAATATTTTCAGCTAGTATCTTTTGACAATGTAAAACTGATATTTCACTGTGTATTTTAATTAGTATAATTACAAATTAATTTCTTCTGAGGTTTTAATGTGCAATGCTTCAATATTTTTCAAGAACTTTAAAAAACCCCAAAACTAATTGTGTCCTTAGACTTGCTTGTGTTGACTCTGAAAATAATACTTCTTAGGCACTGGTCTCAAAAACTAGAAGGCGTCTCAAACACTTTTCTGGTAACAACTCTCAAAGAAAGCTTGTGCCTGAAAATTTATGTTTCTTCTGTGGTATAGGATGAGAAATTTGCCACTCAACATGACTTATATTTCTCTTCCTGCAGATGTTAAAAACAAGTTAGTTATACCTGAAAAGCTCTATGGCTTATTGAAGCTCTTAAAATTTCAAATTATTAGTTATGTAAGGATGAATGTTGTATTGATAAGAAGCAAATATTTATACCTATTACTTTAGACTTTAATAGGATAAAATTGGTAAAATAGGTAAAATTGCAGAAAACCACAGAAGCTGGAAGAAGTGGAAGTGGAGGGAAGAACAGGTAGCCCTGGTGTGGAAGAAGAGTACAACATAGTATAGTTTGGTAGTGTAATGTGATGTGATATAATACAATACAATACAATACAATATAATCTAATACAATATAATATTACAACATTATGCATAATGCTGGGTAATTTTTTGCCGTGGTGCATTCTTTTTTCCTAGAACTGATCTCCCTGTTTTTACACTCTGAAGAGAACCACTGTCCCCCATTTATAGTCAGGACAAAAACTATACAAAAATATAAAAGGTTTGTTCTTATATCTATACTGTAAGCCTACAAAAACTACCCAGTTATTTAGGAGACTTAATCCAATTCAGGTGTGCCAAATACTTTTGTCCAACCCTATGTGCAGCATATGAAACATGATATTACTGTCAAAATGTCAATTAAAACAGTACAAGAAAACCAAGACTTACAGATAGGTCATTACTTATAAAAAGTACAAGAACATTGAAATAATTTCTGCAATAGTTATTTACAATGGTGGACACAATGGATTATATACTTCCTAAAATTAATTAAAGAAAGAGAGAATCTAATTACAGTTACCGGAATGGCTCTTTCTTCCACCAGTCAGGAACAATCTTATCAAGGACTTCTGGAGGCAGTTCCATATTATACACTAGATTTGCTTTGATTGCCTCTTCCTCATCAGTTAATTCCACTTCCTTTATGTAAAGAAAATCCACCAAAAATTAAAAAAAAACCCCAAAAATCAAAATCAACCAACTAACCAAACAAAACCAGAAAGCACATATCTACTCGACATGTTTATTGGTTTTTGGCTAAGTAGGGTACTGTCTTCATTTGACTTAAACCAGCAGAAATAAACTAATTTGTCACACTGCATTGTACTATATTATAGATTTTAGGCAATTCCCTAAAATTAGGGCAATTGCTGCTGTATGAGTTTCAATGAAACCTAAAACCAAGCACAACTGTTAAGTATTTAATTATATATATGCTGAGTTCAGAGGAATAGAAACTGAAATGAGCACAGTTTCTCCTAATTGTCTACAAGCAGTTTTCCACTTGGCTATACATGTTCCCATCCTGGAAACCTGCACTACATCAGAATGTTTCTTCACTTTTTGAAAGCAACTATTATATTTGGATGGATGCCAAAATAATATGTTGAAGAAGGATATGTAAGATTATTGGGTATAGGCAGAAGAACAGACACCAGACAGATAGCATTGTTCTACACTATGTACTAGACTGACATTTAACTAGTCATTAGTATTAATGACTGGTCAAATACAGAGTATTCAAATACCAAATAAAACGACTAAATTCTTGTGTAAAACTGTTTTTTTCCAGAATATGGGTTTTTTTATCAGAATATGTATCTCTGTGAGATTGATATAGTTGAGGATGCATTTCTCATAGAATGGCTTCCTGACACAGACTGTGGTAAAAAATAATGAAAAGATGATATATGTTGGTGGTTCTGGATTAGTTTACATAATTCATATATCAAGAATCAAAACATGTCTGATACCAAAAGGCCATATCTGAATAAGAATTTCTATGCCTGACATCTGTTCTGATAATTTAGCCAAAAGAACTTGAGAATATGCTGGAAGTCACAGCTCTAATGCAGTGTGTATGAGTAGTGTTTTCTCTAGTGCCTGACACAGTATATCTATTAAAAGAAGTTTGTATGACAGAAGATGCTTAAGTAGACAAAGAAGTAGCCAGATTTGCAACACAGAGGCATCTTGAAAGATTTGTGTAAAGTGGGAGAAATCATTACAACACATATAAAAATGTATCACTGATATTACCACTGCTAAAAAGAGGTAGGAATCGTGTTTGTATCCAAAAAAAGAAAAGAAAGCTGAGATGTATATTCCAGGTAGAAAAAACAGAACGCCCCACAGAGCAGTGATTTGAAAGACAAGGTTGCCCCCCAGACCTGTCAATGATGTGGCACTAAAACAACCAGGATGATATCTTTTTGCTGAACTCCCCAGACTGCATGGTATATTTTGGTATGCCTTAAGTGGTTTTGCCTTGAACATTATAGCTGACCTTAAGCTTTGACAGATAAACTTCTACTGTCTTGTGCTAAAATGAAGGAGAATGATACAACGGAATTTAATAAAATTAAGGTGGTGGTGGGTCAGTGATAAATAGGATAGTCAGACAGTCCAGTGTTATTCATATTCAGAGAAATGCCTGGGAACTCTACAACCTTGGAAAATATTCTCCAGACTTTTGCACAGGGACTAATGAATGGGTTTCTAAACTGAACTGAAATTGTGTAAGCTGTGCTAAGGTCAAGCCATCAGATGAAGCATTTTACAAGATGTATGAGAAAAAAAACACTGATGTAGAAGATTATTTCCCAGCAGATATAAAGATGACAAGAGAAAAATACTAACAGAAATACCTTGGTGTAAGGCATGTATTGATGCCAAAGAAATAAAAATTGAGTGAGAGTCAACCATAACCATCAGTGCAAGGAACACTTGCCATATTTTTGGCTCTGATAACCAAATTGTAAACTAACTTCTCAAAAGACCCCCCTCTTTGATTTTGATGAAAACCTGGATTTTTGTTCTGACATCCATGATTTTGATCTGTACTCCATTTGTGTTGAAGAATTTGCTTCCAGTATTACCTGCTCTTGTATTATTTCATCAGAACACTACCTTCCAGTCATCAGGGACCTGCTCCACTTCTCAAGACAGTAGAGTGGCCTTGAATGCACCTTTGGCAGCTCTATCAGCACCTGCAAGTGCACCCCATTGACCTGTGTATGTCCAGTTTACATAAATGATCCCAAATTTGATCCTATTCTGGTTTTGAGGAATACTATTTTTTACCCAGGCTTTCCTGTTAGACACAGAGCCCTCTAGACTACAGATGAGACTATACTTGCAAAGACCATGTTTCAGTGTCAGACTTATATTTTCTAGATCTTTTACTGCTGTTGTACTGCATAAATTCTTCTTGCAAGCCTTCAGAGCCCTCACTAGTTTCCGCTTGCATTGGGTGCTCATCTTCCTAATACTGTGCCTGAGTTGTTTCTGCATGCCTCCTCCTCTGCAGCCTGCTGCCTCTCCTGCATGCTTCCTTAAATCCTGTAGTAGGAAGTGTTTGAAGAACTTTGATGACTAGTAACTTGAGGGAACTTGGAAAGTTCAGGAGCACACACTAAAAAAATGTTCTTAAAATGTGATGCAGAAACTTATTTCTTCCTAATCTTTGAGTGTTGGATAAATCCTTATTTCTATTGTGCAAGAGGTTGATTTTCAGTTTTGTTATACACATTTTTGAAAGATTCATATGCATTGAGATTTCTTGACTTAATGAAGGCTTTTATCATATCCACTGCTATCTAAAGAATTCATTTGCATTAAAAATTCGTGGATTTTTTTCTCCCAACAGATCACTGCCCAATAAAAGAAAATATACTCCCTGATAAAAATTTATATAGAAGTTTCTTCTTCAAAGAAATTGAATTCTGTAAGAGATAGGGTTTAGAATGTGTATTTATAAGGATTTTAAGCCAGTAGTCAATCTGATTAAGAACTAATTTTCTGAAAAGTATAATTCATTAATTATTCTGTATCATGAACATACAGCTATTTGAAACTGTCTTTTAGATAAGCTACAAGGCATATTTTATGCTACCCAAGAGTTGTTCTATTCTTCTGGTTTGAAACTGCTGCCAACAGGCAGAGAAACACCAAAATCCAGGTTAAGAGACCTATTGCATTAAAAAAAATACTAGTTTACACTGTTATTATTGCTGAATATTTCTGATATTTTATGAGAGATGATCAGACCAAAGGGTGGGTAGAGGCATTCTATCTGTTTGCTCCAAGAGAGTGCAAAGAGCACAGCTGGGGAACATTTTTAAAGTCCTGTTCAGTTGGAACACATGCACTTGACTGAATCTGCATATTATAAAAACTTAAAGGAAACCATGCCTTCCCACTATTATTCTGACCATGACCTTTTTGTCCCCTCAGTTGGTCATCCATTGGGCATTTAGCATCCATATCTACTATTTAGGAAAACCTGTATATAAATCTTGAAAATGTTTTGAAGAATGTTTGTGATATTTATAGAACATTTTCAAGAACTATAATTTCCAAATTTAATCAAGCATTTAATTTAAAATAATGTTACAATTTTTATGATCTTATAGGAAATTTCTATTCTTGTTTGAAAACAGTTATTTTGTGTATGGATGTATAAAAGATTATTATTACCTGTTTGGTTTTTTCTTTTTCAGTTTCAGTTATGGTCTGGGAGAAGTCTTCCAGTTCCTCTGGTATTTTATAGTCATCTTCATTATCTTCATCAAGAGAGGGCCCAACTTTCCTTTTAGTTTTGGGTAGAATCAATTCCTGTAGATATTCTTCAAATTGAATATGGAAAATGCCTAATTTGTCTGCTATCTGTCGTGCACAAGTACTTTTACCTGCTCCATGAATCCCAAGTAAACACACCCGTAAAGGAGGAGCCTGTAGAAAAAAATGGAATATTCTGTAACATTTTGGAATGTATAGTGCACCCACTCCCTACTGCTTTTCACTTCCAAAATATCATTATACAAAGATCCACCATAAACAGTCATAAACTTTTGTATTTTAATTTTTCCAGACTTTCTGTTGCTGTTATAACTAAATTACCTGCCCTCTTGAAAACCCAAACAAATCTACTGCCCTACTATCAGCAGGTAAAAATGAAACTTCATTAGATAAATCTGGTAAATCTTCTGTTCTTTTACCGTTTTTCAAGTTACAAAAAATCCCCCAATGTGTGTCATTTGTTAAACCATTTTAAGATAATTGTAAGCCTTTATAATCTTCTTTTTTTCTGCTGTATTTGCATCTTTAATTCAATGTGTTAATTCAAGTTTACATTTAAAATCACTTCAAGGACTTGCCTAATGTATTGTTACATAGAAAAAAAAATCAGCCATAGCAAACAAATCTTAATGGGAATGTAAAGTAGTTGTTTTAATCTGCTATTATCTGCTTTAAATAATTTTTTAATATTCTCACTTGTAGTGGTTCACTGTGAGCCACATACTCCTCAGGGTTCTTCAAAAATTTATCTCTGTTCTCAGAAGTTGAAAAGTAATAAATCTTTTCTTTATATTTAGCTGCATGTTCCTGGAGTCCAGGGTAGAGGACAAAGTTCTCTTTCAGACTGACTGGACAAAAGTGTTTTGTGTCTCCCATGTGCCTTTTCTTTTGCTTAATTGTTTCTTCATCCTGAAAATAAGAACATTTTAAAGAACTCTAATTACTTAGATTAGGTTGATCAGGTTAAATAACGCCAAATGCGTTAACTGAGAATTGTATAAGGATGGTATTCTCAAAACAGTTTGTATGCTGAAAATATGTCTATGAAAATACACACATTTAAGATTCTGAGTCAGAAAACAAACTGTCCAAGAGAATTACTGAGAAAATAATTAAATTCAAAATATAATGAATATCATAGTTAGCCATTGAGGACCAAAGTTAGGGTAGAAGTATTTATGATAAAATCTTTTCCTCTTGTGTTCTTGAAACTCATTTTCTGTTTAGATGTAGACCTCTTCAGAAAACACAATGAGAGCTGGTGTTATGAAGTCAGATTACTTATCCAGTAAAGTTAATTTCTAAAAAATCTATTCAATACAGTTCTAGTACAATCTATGGATATCCCGTACTGTTAAAATCTGGGGATGGGAATCTTCCAATATAGGACAAAGATAGAAAACTAGACCTCTAATTTCATTAAAGTGTGTGTGTGAAAATTATCAATAGCTGAAATGGAACAGGACTCTGCATCTTCTGATGTTTACATGATGGCTCATGGAATCATTGTTAGCTGACAGAAATCAAAGTTCACATTTGTTTCTTTAATAAAACCTCTCCTTGCCATCTGGCAAAACTAGATACAGTCATTCTCTCTACTAGCACGGGGATATTTGAGCTTCTTGCTGTAGTAAAACTACTATCAGCCACAACACAGAAATGTAGTGGAAGTGTTCTTGAAACACATGCTAATATTTGTTCTGTAAGAAGGATCAAAAAAATCAGTATCAGGCAAAATCTGACTTCTCTGAGGTTATGTTCAAACTGAAAATACAGGAGTTATAATAAGAGCATAAAGAGATAAAACTGGCATGCTTACTTCTTCCTCTTCTTCCCCTTCCCCTTCTTCTTCTTCTTCTTCTTCTTCACCTTCCTCTTCATCTTCTTCTTCCTCATTTTCCTCTTCAGCAGCCAGATCTTGTGCTTCCTCCTCTAAGTCTTCAACAGATAATTCCCAGCCATAATATTTAAAAGGTTCTGTAAAGGTTAGATCGGTTTTTTTCCGTTTCAATAGTTATCCTTTGGCTATACCAGAATATATTCTCTTTGTCCATAAAAGTAAGCGCATACATGGAAGAAAATAATGCCAACTGCATCTTGCATTTCTTCTACTCACTGGACAAAATGTTCTCCCCAGATGTGGAAATTAATATATTTCCTCCTCCAAAAACAGAAATTCTACAGGTTGTTTTTGGTTGAAATAATTGTCTTTCACAATGGGAACTTGTATTACAAAAGTATTACACAAGCACTTGCAGATAGTACCATTAGTGTTTGCAACAGGTTTTTTCCCCCTTTACTTGTTGGGAAGAATCACCACTCCAATTTCAGTTTATTATAGAGCCAGCACAATAGATGTTTTGGTTAATAAAACGCTTGATTTGTAGTGATAATAGGGAAAACATAGCACTATTTATCCAGTGCTCAAAATTCTGCAAGACCACACAAAAGAAATGTAATTTGCGAAAGAAATATTAATTAAAAAAACTTTATGTAGAATTCAGTCTTGAAATACAGTCTATACAGGTGGTTAGGAGAGATTATTACACATCCTGAAAGTTTCACTAACCCAATGAATATTGTACATTAGTGAACCTTCACCATCTGTCCATTTCTCAAACCAGTATCCTGGCATGTGGAAATGTGCTTTCAGAGTGTTTAGGGAGATATTATGCACCTATTTGCATAGTCTTATTTTATATATATATTTAAAATTTATATATTTGTCCCACTCTCAGATGTCTGAAAGGCTGCTATTGTGCTTTTCAACTGATCCAGAGAACACAGTATGACCCTCTTCATATCAGCAATATCAAACTGAGTATAACCTACTCCCTAATATGCTTATCACATGAGCTATCCAAAATCCCTCTTGATAGTTTAAGTGCCAGTCACATAAACAGTATTACTTACTTTCCATAACCTGCACGGTTTGATTAAGCAGGCTTTCTGGTGTTTGCTCAGCAATCTCTAAAAGAACAACCCGAACTTGAGATGACTCCTTGATTTCTGATTCCACTTTTTTCCAATCCTTCATGAAAAGGTCAATCTTCGCTTTAATTGTTTTCATTTCTTCTGTATCTGGAATACCATCCTCTGCAAACACAGGTTGCATGATTTCTGAAAATCAAATCATGTAAAATGCTCCTCTAAAATGTTTTACAATAAAAAACTATCATTATGCTTTAGGACTATTTTTATATTGCTCAAATATGGTGGCATACTTTTTTAATGCTTATTCCTCCCCATAACTATGAATTATCATATTAGTAGTTTACAAAGACACTTTGTAAACTCCCAGTTTAATTATGTTGATACTCTATACACTGAGGCTTCTCCAGGAAAATAAATGAGGTCAAATTGCTGAACTATATTTGCATATGGTTATTTAAATCAGCACTCAAAATAAATATGACTCTTTCTGCAAAGAAATATAATACAGAATACTTTAATCTAAAAATTATGATTTAATGATGAACAGCTTTTGACATAATAATTAGATAATGTATGACTTCATACAATCATACCTCATGACAGTATAGGAAAAATTTTATTGAAAAAATAAATGAAAATAAAGTTAAAAAATCCTATCATGACTTCCCTCTGTAAATACTGAAACTGGGAAACTCTCAGAGGAAATTCTGGCTTTAATGAAGCCACGTCTGTGTACAATCACTTGTTAAGCAATTAAGAAAGAAAGAATACTTTAATCTCTTAAGAAACATGCAGAAATTTGTAGTGTCTGTTGTTCACGGTCAGTCCCAGCCTGTTTCCTAACTGTTTCATGGAAAGCAGGCAGAAGTTAGAGACTGAAAGGATGCATTAATATAAATAAGAAAGTCAAAGGTACTACACATTGTAAACATGACAAAACCATACCAAATGTGTTGTCATACTCTGTGAGCAAATAAATAAGGGGTTAGTTTCTTCCAGCACAATTTCTCGCTGAAGAAGAGAGATAGAATTAAGAACTTGATGTTGACAGCTGATGTTGAATTAAAAACTTGATATTGACAACAGATATGGAATAAAAAACTTGATATTGACACATTAAAACTGAAATTACTATCCAGTCATACACTGTTAGACCCTGAAAGTCCAGAGACAAAGTCCTATCTCAGCTAGAAGACGATACCCAAGTGCCTATATGACACCATAAAGACCTTGTCACTGGCAGCAGCAATGTGATGTGGTTTTATTCTTGCCAGAAATGAAGAAAAAGTTGTATCAGTGAATGGAATGATTTTCTATTTCACCAAAATTTTCCCCTTCTCTTGTTGTTCCTGTCTTATTTTTAGTTTGAAAGAGTAAGAACAGATTTTGACACAAATAACAACATGCTCAGCCTTTTTCAATGAACTTCTACTGATTTTTTACATAAAAAGGACTATTACTACTGTTCTTCCTTATGTAACTTCCTACATGAACAAAGGAGAGATATTACTGAAAATTAAAAAGTCTTTCGTAATGCCTTTTATGTGAAAAGCTTTCACTACTTTCTCAAAAATACAAAACCTCAAAACATTAAAACCCCAATGCTTTGTGGTAATTTTCTGGCATTAAGAAGGCCAATGTTTGCTCTGTCAAATTGCAACAATGTAACATACATTTTGAGTTTGTCCCACTCTGAAAAATCCGAACAATTTTTCTGGGTTATGAAGGGTTAGATTGCTCCGTTACAATTTTCTTCATTAAGAAAACACATTTCCTCCCAGAACCAAGTATCTCTAAATCTCCCCTTTCGACTGTTAAAGAAATTTGCACATGACACGTTTAATTTTCCAAAATAGAGCCAAAAAGTGTATAATGTAGCTGGATTTCATTGATTAGGTACCAGTAAGGTTTGGCAGGAAACAGATCGAAACTTAATGGTCAGAGTAGAGATGCTGCCCAATTTTTGTGTAACATTCTACCAACTAAAGCATCACCTCAAAAGCAGCTCAAAGTGCCAATATCAGCTTCGATATGCGAGCGCCTTCAGAACGAGGAACGTTTCTAATACACTTTGTTTTGAAATTCCTTCATGGCCCACTATAGTTTGCTACCTGTGCCTATTTCTACAACCCTTTAGTCCATACATGAAATCAGGCACTTTAGAGGTAGCATGGGAGTTTTGGGTACTGCAATGTCTACATCTTCTTAAGGGTCTGTGGCACAATGTGTAGCCTTCTAGAAATATGTAAAATTTCTAAATACTTAGATGCTTTTAATAATTTAATTCTTTTATTTTTGAGGTTGAAACTTTTATTCTCTCAATACCACCATTTATCTTAACTATATACAAGATTAACTGAGGTTTGAAGCAAGTTGGGCTCTCTATAGCAATTTATGTGCAGGCTCAGGGTGTGGAGGGCACTCCCAGGCCTGGCTGTCCTCATCCAGCCCCTGGAGCTCCCCCCACCTGCCCACAGCCCAGGACCCCTTGTCAGCCCTCAGGGCTCAGCCCCTGCTCCAGCAATACCATTGCACAGTCAAGATAAACTGCAAAACTAATAACAAATAAGCATTTTGACAAATTTCTGTGATCTTTTATAACAAGCAATATTTAATGCATCTCCCCCCTGCCTTTTTTTAGATTTGAACAACAAAACTATTAGACCTGACACCTTAGTGGCTAACCTTCCTCTTATCTGATTATTAGTCTAAACATAAGTCAAAGTGCAAAAGGGCATATCATTAAGGAGAAACACCTTGCAGATTTCAAATAGTTTGATCTTGAATTAGAAGTAATGTTTTCCCTTGAAAAGGCTTACAAACACTTGCATTTTACTAAACTAGACATTCATTCTATGTATGTCATTACATATACCCTGCAATGACATTTTTGCCTCTTGCCATGATTCTAAATAGGAACATAAACATACCTTTTTATGCACATTAAAAGATTATGTCCAAATGGTACCATTAATTATGTTGCATTCTGCAGTGATATGTTCCAAATGAGACAGAGATTTAGCCAGATAAAACCTGCTTAAATTTGGGCAGCTCTAATGCAATATGTAATGATGACTCCCTTAAGAACACAGATTTTAAGAAAAGAAGGAAAGGATACATTAATAACTGGGTTACACTAAGTGCTGCTGGCACGTGTTATCCCAGGCACAGTCACACTGCAGAAATCACATGTGCTGCCTTGTGAACCACAGCCCTATTCACAGCAGTAACACACAGAAGATGGGATGACGGCTGTCTGGATCTGGCTTTCAACAGATCATCTTACAGTCCAGCCCTTTAAAAACCTCTGAGTTCTCAGTAGGTCATAACATTTTGAAAATATACAAGCAGAACAAGAGACTTAAATGAATATTTTGCATCATCATCTCATCATTTGAGACATAATATTGAATATGGCAATGAATCCACTTAATAGAGTACAGTAATTTCACGAATACAAGCCGCACCAATTTGACCAAAATTTTGGTGGAAACCCGGAAGTGCGGCCAATATTCCGGGGCGGCTAATACATGAACAAAATTCTAAAAGCTGCCAACACGGAAGTGAGAGCCCGCGGCAGCCCCAAGCCAAGCTGGAGCCCGGCCGGCCCCGGCAGAGGTGGGAAAGCCTGGCAGAGGCGAGGCCAGCAGTGTGGGGGGTGGGCGACAGAGCCTGAGCCAGCAGGGCGGGGCAGGGGGGGCGGCAGAGCCCGGGCCAGCAGGGCAGGGGAGCCCGGGAGAACTGGGGCTAGCAGTGCAGGGGAGCATGGCAGAAGCAGGAAGGCCGGCGGGTGGGGCTGCCTGGCAGCGGGGGAAGCCCAGCAGAATCGGGGCCAGCAGCGTGGGGGAGCCCGGCGGTGCGGGGGCCTGCAGTGCCGGCCAGGGCGAGGAAACGCGGCGGCGGTGCAGACGGGAGGGGGCGGCCGGCGAGCCCGGCGGCGGCGGCGGCAGCCCGCCGGCCGGGCGAGCGAACGTGGCAGCGGGGCAGTGCTGACGGGAGAGGGGGGCCAGCGAGCCCGGCGGCGGCGGCAGCACCACCCGGCCAGCCCCGCCGAGCCGTGGCGCTGAGCTGGGCCACGCGGCCCCGTCGGCAACCATGAGCGGGCCGAGCCTTCCTGGCCCCGCCCCGAGCCAGTAAAGCCCGCTATGCCGCGATCCTGTTACTAATTGGCCAATTTGTGAAAGCTGCGCACGGATTCTCGCGACGAACGAAAGTGCGGCTAATATTTGGGGTGCGGCTTATCTATTGACAAAGACAGCAACATTGTCGAGGCACCGGAAGTGCGGCTTATAATCCGTGCGGCTTGTATTCGTGAAACTACTGTAGTTCAGATGACCTTTATCTCAGATGCACTTACAATTCATGTTACCTCTCCTGATAGGCCATATTTAGCAAAGGATGGACCAGCATGTGTTCCAGCTTTGTTTTGCTACTTTAGATACATAATTCCAGCAGAATATCTCAATCCAGAAGGTTTTGTTGCTTTAGGAAACATATCCAGCATCAATTATTGCATACTTACAGAACTTTTAAATAGATTATCCAGGTCTAAGTGAACTGCAGAAACTTTCCCCTGGAAAGAGGGGAGAAGTAATAAAAGAAAAGAGATTTACATTTCCAGTGAAAAGAGATAGACCAAAAATCAGACAACCCAAACCTTATTTGGTTTTGGTTCAGGTATTTGAACCTTATTATGACAAAAATGTTGCCTCCCTGACATTTAGGTTGTCTCAGGGACCAAGTAAGGTAGCTGTACCTTTGTCATTAGGTATAAATTATAATAACTTTGCTCAGAGAGGTTATTTACGGTGAGAAGATTTTTTTTTTAATTAAAAACATAGTCAAGAAAAATACATGAAAAGACAGCAGTGGTTTAAAAACAAATTCTATATAAATGCAAACAACTTTCTGTTCAAGGAGGTGGCCTTCTACCTAGCAGTATTATTCTTAATTTAATTTCCTTATCACAGTGGTGATAGGAAACAATCTTCCCCAGCCTTAAATCTTAGGCTTTTGTAGGTAATGCCTATATGCCAATCTCTCATATTCTTTTGCTCTGCATCTTCTGTGCTTTTACTGAGCATAGTTACCATAGAGACAAACAATCCTCGAAGGCTTTCTGCCTCCGCATTCACTAAATGAATTGTTGGGGAAAAAGAGCCTTGAATATCTAAGTATCTGTGACTTTTTCTTCCCTTAGTCCATAAACAACATCAAAAGGATGAAAAAGTCATTCTTTTCTCCCCATTGAAACACAGCCAAAGCTGACACAGACACACCAGAAGCCAGCATGCCTTCTTCATTAGAGCTTAACTATCAAAATAAACGGAAAGGCTAATTACATGGTAACAGGGATACTTTCATTTCTTGGAACTGTTCTGTATTTCATTATGAATATATTTTCAGTTGTCTTTTTAAAATAGACTGTAGTTTGTTTATACAGACTTCTCATTTCTTAGTTATAAATACACTGCCAAATAATCTTCAGCATGTTACAGTGAAATGTACTCAGTAAACAAACTTATATTGTATATACTGATTTTTTTTATTTGGAAAGACAACTTTGGCTTACAGAAAAAGTCGATTCTTTCTAGTGCATAAAAACATGTATATTTAATAACTTTCTATCAAAATAAAATGGTTTATATTTTATTTATTTCTGGTTTGTTCTTTAAAATATTCTAAAAATTCTAGCAGATAAAAGCTAAAATATATATTTTAAAAACTAAAGCAGACCATCTCCATTAAAGATGAGTTGCCTTCAAAGGGCTTTGTGAGAGGAAGCTGTTCCAAGGTTTCATATATCTTTTCATTAGCTTATGGTTCTATTTCATTTGCAAGACTGATACTGGATAGGGTCAAGGAGGACAGATGGACAGACATTAAGTGAAGTAAATTAAGACAATGTCCTTTCTCTTACTATGTTTAGAAAGTGACAAGAGCTTTCAGAAAGACCGATAGCTCTAATCATAGGCTTTTGTTCTTTTTTCTGCAAAACACTGCATAGTTGTTCACCAATATTCTTTAGTCTTTATTTATCTGAATGAGAGACTAAAAAGAACTTAAGAACTGAAGGTATTTGCAATTTAATTGAGGAAGCTGTTCTTAACTTTTCTGTTTTTCAAATTTTGAAATTTCTCTGCCTAAAATGCTGGGATTACAAGTATTAAAATGCAATTATCACATCTGATTTATGAAGGACGGCAGAAAGTGGCTTTGAAGATCATGCAGCTTTGCTCCAAGACTGAACAAACTGTGAAGGTAATATCACAAGAGCCTACTTTGAAGTTTGCAGTACAAGTGATTCGGAATCTCTCATCTCCAGTTTAATAAACTGTCCTTGTCCAAACTCTCTCACTGAAAAGATTCCAGTTAAAGGTAGGGGAAAACACAAATCAGGATGCAAGTCAGGCAAGAAAAACAAAGGAAATACATTTAGAGGCTGTAGGACTGAGCACACATCATCTGCCTGCTAAATGTTAAAATTACAATTGATTCCAAAAAACATTTATCTTCAAAGACTAAACAGGAAATGCACTGACATGAACAGCTTTAATTCTTTTTTGCTGTTGTTTCAAATATCTTACTGCATTTAACATGACGATAAAAATAAAACAGCAAGAACATAGAATAAAAGCCTAAGAGAAGGGTATTGATTCAACTGTCCATCTGTAATGAGATAGGAGATCAATATTAAAGAGTTGAGATGTAATATTAAAGAGTTTATAACTAATACTGGTCTTAACAGCTGTGAAAGCACAAGCATGAGAGGTGACATCTGGAATTATCAGCCCAGCTACTGATTTATTTTTGCCAAGAACTTCTGCTCAAATAGCAAGAGCAGCACAGACACACCAGCCTGAGCTACTGAGGCATAAGCATGTGTGCTCCAGTTGAGTTTGCTATAGAAAGGAAGCAATCTCTGGCAGAAATGTGGCAGAAAAAGAATATGCCAAATATTACTTTGGGAAGATTGGAATTAACCCAAAGATCTGCTTGAAGCTGAGAACTCCTCTACAATAGCTGAAATATAGTCTCATGAATTGATACAGCTGTCTCCTAGTATAAATACAATGATGCTAATGCAAAGCTTCTGCAAAAATGCTTAAATAAAGTAAGAAATTTCTGAAAAAAAACCCCTCAGAATAATTATGTCAAAGGACATGAAAAAAATATATGAGGCTATAATTTTCAGCTAGACATTACAAGCAAGAGTTACCACATAAATTGATTTCTATCATTAGCAGACATTTCAGCACTGAACTTAGCTTCTTAACTCACTTAAATACATTTGTTAGATTTATGTGAAGTCTCCTTCTTCAGTTACTTTTACTCTCATTAAGACACATGTAAGTACCTTGTTCATTACTGGAACCATTTTTTCCTTTTAGACACAGACATTATAAGCTTGAATATGATCAGTGCAGAAGCAGTCCCAGATTCCACTGACATTAAAAAAATCTATTAGAATAGTTCAGAATAGAATAGAACTGTTTCACTTGGAAGGGACCTACAATGATCATCTACTGCTCATCAACTGAGCAACTCATGGTTGACCAAAAGTTAAAGCATGTTATTAGTGACATTTCCTAAATGTTTCTTAAATGCTGTCAGGCTTGGGGCATCAATCACATCTCTAGGAATCCTGTTCTGGTGTTTGACCACATTCTTGGTAAAGAAACACTTCCTGATGCCCAATCAAAGCTTCTCCAGGTGCAGCTTTGAGCCACTCCCATAGGATACCATGTATGAGAGACCAAAAGAGTATGATTTGGGCTCAGGAGTATTTTTCTGAGCTGTAATTTTTATGTTATAACTGCTATATATTATAAAAAGCCAACAAACTGTGAACAAGTGAACTGTGAATATTCATTTATATTGGTGTAAAGTCAGGTCACATGGGAGAAAAGCTGCAGTCAATGTGCTGATGGCACTACATGTGAAATAAAATAAAGTCAGACTAAGAGCAGCATGACTCAAGTGTTTTGGTGAGTCAGTGTTTGATTATTGAAAGAAAATGTAGGTGTAGGAAAACATGATTTTCTCTGAACGAGGACTTAACACATCTTGAGACGATGACATTATTGCTTCTATAATTAATAAATGTTTTGATGTACTCAGATCAAAATTAGTTAGATATTCAAAACTACCATAAACTTTGTTATTTGAGATGCAGACGACGAAGTATCTTTGTAGAAGCCTTTTTATTTAATACTATAGGATTCATTCACTTCGGAGAAGAGCTATAGGTTTTACTAGGAACAATAGAAAGTTAGAATGTGGATTTTTTTTAAAGCTTACATGCAATTTAAAGAACCCTAGAAAGCTACAGTATTTTTTCACAGAGTAGATGAAATGTTACCTCATTACAAATTAAAAGCATACTATCTTATTCAGTCTGTCTTATATCACCTTTACAACTTAGGCCTTGTTATATATAAGTAAAATAAATGCTAGGTAAGGAAAGAAAATGTATGTGAGACATACTGGTAATACAGAATTTAAGCTCAGCCATAGCAATTTTTTATAGAAATCAGTATGTTATGTTTGAAAGACAGTAATAGCACTCTAGACCCTTAAAAAAAAAAGAAAGTGGGAATACAAGCACTTCATTTTTTAATTTAATCTCCAGGCCTTGGGTGATAATTTAGGCCATGAATGGGAAATCTTGAGACCACATAGTAGAGAAAGAAAATATTCTTTCTTTTATAAAGTCCCCAGCCTACTTCTTACCATAGAGACAAATATTCATCCAT
Source organism: Catharus ustulatus (assembly GCF_009819885.2). Taxonomy (NCBI): domain Eukaryota; kingdom Metazoa; phylum Chordata; class Aves; order Passeriformes; family Turdidae; genus Catharus; species Catharus ustulatus. The sequence continues at coordinate 71,853,377 of NC_046223.1, read as the reverse complement.
GGTAATTCGTTGTGACAGCAGATCCAAATCAGACAGAAACATTTTTCTAAGAAACTAGGCAATGATTAAAGAAGGCAAATAGGAAAGTAAAACCCTGCAGCCTTTTGGGCAATTAAGGTTCAAACCATTGAAACTAACTGGAACTAACTCTAAACCTCAATCCAACTGACAGAGTCTGAGGTGCAAAAATCCAGCCTATTTGTGACAGCTGATCTGCTGCCAAAATCTCACTCCTCACAGATAATTCACTTCTGCCTAGGACAATTATATTTTCTCTGCTGGAAACTAAGTATAACACAATTCTGATACAACAGTAGGACCTTTACAGGAAACAAAAAAAACATGTGGTTCTGTCAATATAGAAAGCAACAAAGTAAGAACAACTTTACCCAGAATGCTTTATTAATGCTGTTACCAGATGGGAAACCCCATGTAACACATGGAATTCCATTATATTTTATGGTGTTAAGTTACATTGTTAAAGACTAATTGCCATAAGCACATAGGAGGGGAGAAACAATGACAGGTAGATGAAGCCCCAAAACTTAATCACAACAAATATAACCTTGAATTGACACCCCTCAGGGCCATTAGAAGATGATCATGAAGGCACTCTCTGGGTGTGAAACCTGTTGAGATGGGTCAGCCCCAGAAGCTCTGGCTGAGGTGTATTACTGCCTACAGGGCATGAGATTCATTAAGGGATGTCTTGGGAAAAGCAGTTTGGGATTGTGGGAGATTTAGAATATTAAGAAGCTTTTCTGAAGAGGACCAAAGGTGAGGAGAAGGAAGGATCAAAGTGGATTGGAGAGGAACTAGCACGGATAATAGAGTAAGAAGAGGATGAAAGGGGAAATGGGAATATATGCTCAGACTCATTGCATGGTCCTAGGGACACGGAGCTGCAGCAGCTTCACCTCTACTGGGCTTCTGAATTCAGCATTTCATAATGTATGCTGCTATCAGATTGAGCAATTGCTAATGCATGTTAAGAGAGCCACTGCTGAACTGATTTCCATTCCCTTTTCATTAATTCAGGCTGAACTTACAAGAGGTAGATGAGAAAATCAGACGATTTTGTGATTTTCTCATTAACTGTTGACTAACTTCCAGCAGCGTGTTGTAACTTTTAAAGAGTTACAGATTTTTTACGAGTGGTTTTGAGACAGTTAATAAACCATTTAGAAAAGTTACTAGAAGAGATACAGTCCCATCCTTTGGATTTATTGAAAACTGCAACAGTGCTGGCTGATTTAATGGAAACAATCTCTATTCTGTAACATCTATGAGGAATGACACAAAGAAATGAGTGCCCTCATCAGTGAAGACAGTAACAAAAAGTTATTTTTCTAGATGCTAAATGTATAAAGGAAATCAAAACTGGAAAATCGAACCACTAAATGATTGAAACACATAATTAGATCAGAATTCAAATGATACACACTGTCACCTTTCTCCTCAGCAGCAGCTGGAGACTGATCTTCCTCTGATGTCAGTGTTTCTTCCATTCCTTCTCTGTAAATAAAAGTTTATTTAAGACCTTTACAAATATTACCAAAGCAAGTTGGAGATATATTAAATGTAAAGATATGGAAATACAATTTGGGGTGTAAAAAAACCCCAAACATATTTTATTATCCAAAATGTTATTGATTCATTGTATTAAAAGGTTGGACTAATGGAAGGCTAATGGAGGCTAGAATTTTCTTGCTCTCATTATACACATTCAGGTATTTAGAATATTTTACCTTGCATCATCTTCTTTCCTTTCTAATGCTTCATCAGTTGGTCTTTCCAAAACCTTAGAATTACTTTCATTCCTACTTGCTAGGTATGCTCTGCGTAGTATACAGGCTCCTGCAGCACAATTACATGACTTTAATGCATCTGTATAAAACTGAAATCATTGGGTTAGGAATACCATTTATTAAGTTATTGATAACTTTCTTTTAAAGTTAACAAAAAAGCATATATACCACTGAAATGTTATCACACTGTTGATTTCTACAGTTTTAGAGCTTTTTTTTAATTTAAAGCACCTAAAAAACTGAATCTGGGATAATGGAAGGTTATAAAAGCTATAAAAAGGGAGACAGAACTGAAATTATTTATCTTATACTTATCTATATCTTGTGTTACTCTGACATTTATTTTATTTAAAGCATACAAAGAAAGCCATGAAAAAACAAATGAAAAACATTCAAATAAAAATACAAACAATGTACATACCTCTACAACTACAGCTGGTCAGCAGACATGAAGAATATGCTGTTCCTACTAGGAACTCTACTGATTTATATATGGCTGTGTGGCTGAAACCCATTTTCATCAGCGGACTTATGAGAGTTTAGACTAGGTCAGGGAACAGCTTACAATGTAATGTCTCACATGCTTTGAAAATGTCAACTTCACAACTGCATGATTACTTAAATGACAGAAAGGAATCAAGTAGAGAGTCAACACAATTGTGCAAATAAAAATAATAAAGTGAAACAGCTAAATTCAAGGAAATGTATCCATAAGCAAAAAGCTACATTTTCTAGCCAAATTTTTATACTAACAGGAGTATAAAATAGGTTGTTCAGATTACAGCAAGTAATTCAGAGCTAGGTTTTGAGAATTAGTGGAAATGGCAGAGAGGTGTATACTGCAGGAAGGAAGCACATAATAGGAAGGCTCTAGAGAGGCCTTAATTTGAAAGCCTCTGCAATGAATTCCCAAATTCTTTCCTTCACAAAATAAATAAAAAAAAAAAATAGGAGAAGTTACTGACCAGTTTTCAACATGGTTATCATGAAGAATTATGTGTTTCCAAAATGTCAGATCTAGATTAAAACCTTACAGGGAAGATGAGACAACCTTTTCTTCTATCCAGCTAATTCACTAATTTGACAAATTCTGAGAAGTGAAGAGAAATTTAATGTAATTCTGAAAGAATGTCTCCCACCTCAGTGCTCTCCCTGCAGTACACTCTAGAGATAGAACCCTGATGTTTATTACTTAGCACACAGTATTGACATATGCCAGCTACAAGAAGAAGATGGTTTTTGTGGTTATATGAAAGGACAATGCACTCTGTCCCAGAAACCAGGTTCATTAACATTTCAGTAAGCTTGGAATGGCTGGGAAGCAAAGATGAGGCATGAAAATGCAATTTGCCCCTAGGTTCTTTCCGAAAGTGTCTGGGATGAAGTCTTGAATGACAGTTTCTGCAAATATGATTTTCTGACAAACACTGGATCTAGAACTTTCTCACAGAAATGTTCAGCCAGTATTTAGTCTGTGTATGAGCTCTGGCCACACTGAAACACTTTTAGTTACAAAATTTCAGTTACAAATCTATGTAACTAAGTAGTTTAGGTACAATTCCTGAGTTGTGAGGATGATTTGCTGATCAGTTGACATATTTCTGAAAAGTTTGGGGCTTTTGAAATAAGGAATCTGTTCTGACTAAACTGTGTAACTTTGATTTTATCAGTTTGACTTTTTATATTGAGGGACAAGGGTTTGAAAAGATCTCTGGACTGATTCCAATGCTGGGCATCTACTGAATTTTCTTGAACTATATGTGAATCGATCCATCGTGCCTTTCTTCAATGGAAGCTTCTGCCACTGAAAGACCTTTTGATAATGTACAGGTAATGATCAAACATTGCCAAAGGTCAATTAAACTTGTGGTGTGGTATGAATCAAGCAGATACAATCCATGAAGACATGATCTGACAAACTTTTAACACTACAGGACTGTGTTCAGTTAGAGATGCCTGGTGCCAACCTTCCTTTTGGCTTGAAAGAATGAAGTAAAAATCCCTTACTCTGAATTCATGGATACTAAGCTATTGCATCCATCTGGGTAGGAAGCTACTAGGGTTTTTTGGATCCAAGAATGGAGAACAGGATACACCTGCTTACAAGTATTTCCTCCCTTGCCTTTTCTCTCAAGCTGAGAAATTTCCTACCTCTAACCTGATTTTGCAAATGGGAAAACCAAAGCAGAGAAATTTGACCAACAGCCACATCACAAGGTGGTGGCCAGCCAGCCAGCCAAATACAAAAATCTAGACACTAGAAGAGTCTACTGGTATTTCCTGCTGGTTGTAAATAGGAGAAAATTGAAAACTGATTAAAAATAGGAGGAATCTTCTTTAGTGTTATAGCAAAGCATTCCTGTTTTAAATTCTGTGCAATTCCCTTACTCTAAATTGTAAGAAACGGTCGTACTCTTGTTGATTCACAGGATTATTCCTTCTCTAGACCCCTGAAGCTTTATAAATGGGACATAACCTCTAGTTTTTCTCATAAGTATGTTTTATATACAAATATCAACGCAGAAAAAAAAAAGAAAACATAAAGCTGCATTAGGATTCATTTACTAACCATCTTTTTGTGTATCCTTCAGACAGACAACAGTGTCAGGTAGAAGTCCCTTCTCTGATAAAGCTGACCAGTGGTCTTCTGACAGAGGGTAGTTATCCACCACCCACCCTCCTGTTTTTGAAGCACCAGGAAACCTGTCTTTGTTCGCCTGCATAAGCTGTTAGAAAATGTCACATTCAGGAATATAAAGAGACTTAAGTCAGCTGTACAAAAAAGACTACACAATACAAAATTACTTTCTAAATGTTATGATTTTTCCTTATTGTCATTTCAGTAAAAAGTAAGACACTTATAACTTTATCTATCCGAATGAAATAAAAGACATTTTAAATGAGAAGAGACTAATGTAATAGTGATATTTTAAGCTTGCCTATAAAGAATTTACATTCCAGTTTCAATAGTTACATACCATTGAACAAATTTAAAACATTTTGAGATTTTTGGATAAATCTTTATAAACAATTCTTTTCAAACTCTTACAATCTGGTGTTCACCTCTTTAATAGTGACTAAAAATATAAGAATAGAGCAAGCAGACAGTGATCTCTCAGATAATTCTTCCAGTCATTAACATTTTACAGCTCAGGTAATTTGCAAGACAGAAATAATTTCTGTATAAGTGTGTGAATATATATACACACATATACACACATATTTTTATTATATATAAAGGACAATAAAATAGTCCTCAATAGATTTGTCTTTCATGATCTTCCTCAGTGTCTCTTCAATCCTATGTAAGCTTTTGGGCTATGTGATATAAATGAAATGGATCTCTCAAATGGAAAATTTAAAAAAATATATGGATAATGTATAAACTGTTACAAGTTGCTCTTATAAAAAAAGTACAGTAATTTCACGAATACAAGCCGCACCAATTTGACCAAAATTTTGGTGGAAACCCGGAAGTGCGGCCAATATTCCGGGGCGGCTAATACATGAACAAAATTCTAAAAGCTGCCAACACGGAAGTGAGAGCCCGCGGCAGCCCCAAGCCAAGCTGGAGCCCGGCCGGCCCCGGCTGAGGTGGGAAAGCCTGGCAGAGGCGGGGCCAGCACTGTGGGGGGCGGGCGGCAGAGCCTGAGCCAGCAGGGCGGGGCAGGGGGGGCGGCAGAGCCCGGGCCAGCAGGGCGGGGGAGCCTGGGAGAACTGGGGCTAGCAGTGCAGGGGAGCATGGCAGAAGCAGGAAGGCCGGCGGGTGGGGCTGCCTGGCAGCGGGGGAAGCCCAGCAGAATCGGGGCCAGCAGCGTGGGGGAGCCCAGCGGTGCGGGGGCCTGCAGTGCCGGCCAGGGCGAGCAAACGCGGCGGCGGTGCAGACGGGAGGGGGCGGCCGGCGAGCCTGGCGGCGGCGGCGTCAGCCCTGCCGGCCGGGCGAGCGAACGCGGCGCGGCCGGCGAGCCTGGCGGCGGCGGCGGCAGCCCTGCCGGCTGGGCGAGCGAATGCGGCAGTGGGGCAGTGCTGACGGGAGAGGGGGGCCAGCGAGCCCGGCGGCGGCGGCAGCACCACCCGGCCAGCCCCGCCGAGCCATGGCGCTGAGCTGGGCCACCCGGCCCCGTCGGCAACCATGAGCGGGCCGAGCCTGCCTGGCCCCGCCCCGAGCCAGTAAACCCCACTATGCCGCGATCCTGTTACTAATTGGCCAATTTGTGAAAGCTGCGCATGGATTCTCGCGACGAACGAAAGTGCGGCTAATATTCGGGGTGCGGCTTATCTATTGACAAAGACAGCAACATTGTCGAGGCACCGGAAGTGCGGCTTATAATCCGTGCGGCTTGTATTCGTGAAACTACTGTACTTTGCTGCATAGTACTTGTAGTCTCACCTCTGCAATAGCTCCCTTCAGTACTTCGGCATGTATTTCAGGTGACATTGTATCTTCAGAGAACGATGCACTTTCCATGGCTTCTTCCACCATGGCTTGAACTTCTGGATGGTCAGCAGTTATCTCTGGTATTCCTAACAACATAGATTTTTTTAAACGCACTTTGCAGAGAACTTAGAAATTAGGACTCAAATAAAACATTGAATCATAACTCCAGCACAGCAGTCATTTTAAGCAGTACACAATTGCTCTGAGAATGAAACAAACACCAGTTCTGAATGCAGATGTAGGGTGTGTCTCATAAACTAAGATCTTGGTTTGCTATCTCAGTATAAAAAATTCAATGTTTTAAACTGTACAGTATTTCCTGTCTCTAAGTTAAATATTATTTCAATACGAACAGAATGACATTTCTGTATGAGAACAATCAGGCAATTACAGCATGCTAGAATTTCCTTTGATTTGATTTCCCTTTGATTCCTAAATCAAAAGGTTGACCAGACTAATTTTTCAGTCAATACAAACTTTAGATCAAGGCAGAGTAGTTTAAACAATAAAGTAGCCTGCATCTCCTATGATGCACAAAACATTTGTATTGGATCCACATTTTCTTATTAATTGCTGGCACAACAATTGTAATTATTTTAAATTTTTTAAATGAACAGTCACAGTTAACAATTTGATAAAATTTGGTGAAGAACTCTTTTAGCCAACTGCATCATCTACTATGAGGACAATTTGGAAAAAATGCCATATTTAATTTCTGTATCTATGTAAAGATTTTTCAATGATTGTACTGATACTTTCTAAATGCACAAATGTACACATTTATCAGATTATTTTTGCCAAGTTAAAAGGTACCTAGAAAAGGGGCAGCATCTTAGTAATTTCCATTCTGCAAAAAAACCTCAATGCAGTCCAAATCCAAACTTCTTATCTATTAAAAAATTCTGATATAATCCTATGGTACAAAAAGATATGTAAGGGAAAATACATCCTCTGTTTGTACTTCAGTTTTGCAATAAAATTGATTGAGCTCTCCAAAGTTTTTAATTAGGATTAATTTCTCATTAATTCCAATAGGATTTCATATCCCTGACCTCAGAAGTATATACATAGCCAGGAATGTGGAATGCAACACTGTTTAACTGTTTCAATTTTGGTGTCATAGCTCATCATTATTCTTACTGCAATAACAATGATTTTTTTATCAGTCAGCACCAGTTTTACAGCACTAGAGGAATACACTGACTTTTTGTTAGATGTATCTGCCCATGAGAAAGTCAAACACAATTCCTTGATAGGTGAATAAGGCAAAATAACCTGAACGTCCATTGGAACCATAACTAGACCTATTTATAAAAAGGTAATTCTAATTCAATGGAGTATTTTCATTTCTAAAGAAATTATTTGAAAAGCCTCCATTTAATTGTCTTGTAAAAATACCACAAACTTTGTTTAAAAGATCTAAAATAACATATTATTTTCACCTTTTCAATATATGTATTGAATTCGTCAAGCTGCAGAAAACTAGGTAGCTTAAAAAGTCTAAATGTGACCAGAGCTGAAGCGACTTATGAATGTGCCATCTGTGACAGCATACTTTGAAGGCTTTTCCAAAATGAAAAATCTGTAGATTGTGGATTCACATCAGTCCAGCTGACAAGCTGCATTCTTGGTGAATATTTCATTTTTGCAGCGATTTAACTTGTCAGAAAGTCATTAAAATGGAATGTTTTCAACTAGTGCCAGTCTGCCAGTCGGGAACAATTTCATCTTTCAGCCCAGAGTTCAGAAAATTAATTTTTACATGGCCCTCAAATTCAAAGGATTTATATACATACATACATACATACATACATATGTATGTATGTATGTAAAAAATACTGAATTTGACTAAGCTGTTCCCTTCACTGCCATGTTCTTTTAGTTCATATTTAATGTACAGCAATCATAACAACTTCTGCAACTTTTTCTAAGTCAAAGTGACAGCAACTGCTTCAGTTAAATAACGTAAAGCAAATAAGACAGCTTCAAAGACCACTGGACAGCTTATTCACCTGATTGTTCTGATTGTTCTTCTGATTCTAACCTATTTTTCACTGCTGCTATAGCCTTTTCTACTGCATCTTTTTGCAATTCCTCAGTGGTTTTTTGCCTTGATTCTTTATATTGTTGAATGAGTTCGTCCATATCAAGAACCTAAGGAAATGATTTGAAAAAATACAAATATCACAGAAGGCAAATACAGCATTTGCTGTAAAGTAAAACCATTTTGTAAAAGCTCTTCAGATTTCAGAAAAAAAAAATACATAAAATTCAAGGGTTGGGGTTTTTCTGAAAATGAAATTATTTTAAATTTCTATTTATATTTAATTATCTTAGATACAAAAGTTATTAATAATATTCTAATACTAAGACAACTGCAACATAAGAGGGTATATAGAAGTATTTTTGATCTGCAGCTATGTTTATAAAAATGAATTTCACTAAAATCCTATGTTCCTCCATAATCCCTATATTTGTAGTGTGAATGTTAATAACATGACAAGAATGTGCTTAGCTGATTCCCAAGCCCCAGCTGATACTCTGCTACCTAAGACATTTATGAACTTACCTTTCCTTTATAATTGTGTGCAATTAAATTACAAATAGTTGTTCTTCCAGAGAATGGAGGACCAAATACAAATACTTTACAAGGAGAAGCTGGCATTGGAGGTAAGAGGTAAGGCCGTGGATTCAACACAAACTTTTTCAATGCCTCTGCAGACGACAGTACATACATTTTACCTAGAAAACTTAAAATACAAGAGAAGCTAAGAAATATAGACCATTATCTCATAAAATAGATATGAAAGTTAAGAGTGTCAGATTCCACTAACCTCACAGCAAACTCTGGATTTCCCATTAAAATTTCCCCTTCTTTTAGAGCCACGGGACACACTTGACCCCACCTGCTCCTACGCCATCGGTATCTGGGCGCTATCAGCTTGCAAGATGACAGGGCCCGGAAAAGTTCATCCTGTTTATTAAAACAGCAATAATTGCAAGTGTAATTTTTGTCTGAAGCTACATATGCCTTTTTATTAGATTTTTTTTGAAACCTTTTGATGGAAAATAAGCAAACTTAAAAAGAAAACCACATCATGCTTTATAGAAAAATTTTTAAAAAGTATTTATTTCAGAATTGTAGGAAAATTTCAAGAGAAATTGCTTCATTTTTCAGCTCTATTTAAAAGAAATAGTACTTAAAATAGTTCCTGTAGGCTTTACTTATTATTTTTAGAAATTAAAGATTATACAAATCATTTATTGAAGGCAACAGAAAATGGCTAAGATTTCTTCTAAAGGGTATGAAAAAAAGACCAGGAAATAGCAATGTGAAAATATGTATTTTAGGCATGCAGAAATATCACGATAGGAAAAAGTTTCATTGCCTTTTTACAGAATTGGAATAGTGAGTGAATCCTAAAGTCATGGTGACTCTGAATTCAGAACAGTAGGGACAAGTGCTGGCTGTGAAGAACTGCAGAAGAACTTTCCAAACCAACAAAGGCAGGTATTAAAATAGCAGTTTTACACAGAAAATTATAAATTTTCACTGACTCTCACTACTCAGAAACAGATCTCTCTGTGAAAACATTTTTTCAATGCCCAAGAGCAGTCAGAATGTTAGGAATGCTGAGCATGGGGAGAATAGATGACAAAGGTTTATATTTACATTGTTTAAATATTGCCCTTTTCTTTACTACAATGGGCCTCCTGTTGCCCTAATCTCAGAAAAGGCAGAGCAAAATAGGGTAAGTTTCAGAAAAAGGTAGTATAACTGATCAATCCCACAAGAAGATTGTTGTGTAAGAAGGAATAAAATTATATAGACTGGAATTCTTCAGTATGGCTATGTAAGAGCAGGACAAAAGTCTGAAATCATGAGTTACTAGAGGGTAGATGTAGAGAACCAAACTATTCACTGACCTCTGCATACTGGAGGATACTGCACTAAAAGGCTGCAGGCTCAACACGAAGGGAAGCAATTCTGTACATAATGTTCAGTTAAGATACAGAAATAGTTGCCCTGAATACTGTGGTTACTAAAAGCTTACACATAAACTAAAAAAACCATACAAATTAACTAAATAATAAATACAGATAACCTTTGACACAGAAAGTTTTCCACTTATGAATTTGTTAAGAACTGAGAAAACAGAAAAGTCAAGGGAGGGGTATTTCTATGAAAATGTGGCGTCTCCTCATTACACTTCCATTCATATATTCAAAGTTTTGTTAAAAATAGGAAAGATGATCATAACTAAGTATAGGTGCAAAAGTTCTGGTTTTCAGTTTTATTCGGAAGGGACACTAATTATAATTCAGCACTAACTTGTCATGTTTCTAATTAGTTTCAGGAAAATAGAACAAATGGGATCTCAGTTAGGCAGCACGTTGCTATATTTGGGTTAGTGTGCTGTTTCTTATTCAGGAAAAGAGTAGACTGAGCTAAGAGTCAGTTGCTGAAATGGTTATCCTTTGGCTAAAGTTTCTTTATTTCCTTGGGAGGAATTGATTTTTCCCCTACTGCTAAAGCAAATATTTTGTTCAAAGTTCTATTATTATAATCATTACCTGGTGCTTTTTTGAAAAGACAGATTTTTTTTAATTTATTTTCATACTTTTTAAAGTGGATTTCAGTCCAAGAATGACCTTAAATTCTCATTTCTGAAAGGTAAATGCTTACAAAATGCCCTTACTGCATGGTAAAACAAACTAGTTGATGTGAAACAAAGATGCTGTCATATAAGCATACAGCAGAAAAGAAAAATAATTCTAGTTAGTACAGTCAATCACACTTTAGAAAAGCACACTTACCTTTTCCTTTCCCTCCAGCATTTCTTCTTCGTCTTCACTTTGAAGTCTGATTATAGGAGCTGCATTTTGAATATCCATAGACTCAAGTCGGCCTGCCACTGCCTGAAGAGAAAGTAAGTCTTGATTTAGTACCAATCAAAATTGCTTTTGTCTTCAGGAGGGCCTCTAAAATCTATTTACAACTGTAACTTATTATTTACATAATGGCTATGTAAACACCAAGGCCCAGTTTCTAACTGAGACTCATGCTAGCTACTGATCTGAGTTTTAAGAAGCTATTTGGTAGATACAGGCAGTGCAAAAAGCCAAATCACAGTCCTTCTATCTCCTCATTATGCTGTGAATCCCAAGCCTACTAAAGGATAAGACCGTGAAGACTACCCCAAGGCAGTGCAAGTACTCAGATGAGCTCCAATTGGAAAAAGAGGCAAATCTCTTTGGGAAATCAGATTATGCACGTTCAGAAGCAATACAACTTTGGGTAGTTTAAGTTGTTTAAACCAAATTTCTACCAATGAGAACCAAATGATATTAAGTTTCTTTGAAGTATTTCCTGAATGTAATATTGATTGAATGTAAGTATTCTTGAAATGAAAAAGCAAATTCTGTCATGTTTGGGCTAGTTTTATTACAGGTCTTTGCCTTACTTGTAGGTAAAATGGTTGGAATCATAACATAACTTGATTGCACTTACTATAAATTTTGTGTTGTAATGTTCACAAACAGATAATAAATGAGGAAATTGTACATTCTAATGCTGCAAAATTACTGCTTTTTTTTTTTTTTCCCCATAGGACCACTCTTGGTAGATTTAAGCATAAACTGAAATAATTAACTTACAGAATTATAATAATACAATTTATTTCAAACAGAGGAGAAAATGCAGGAAAAGTTCACTTCCTACCTTGTCAAAGACAATCTTCTACTTAATTTTCAACCCCATACTCTACGTTCTGATTTGAAGCAACTTTTATTTGTGAAGCAGATAAGATAAATATTTAACTTCAAAAATTTACCATTGTAGGTTTTTTAAAAGTTACTCTGTTACAAGCTAAAAATATAAATACACTCAGCAGAATTCTTCCAAGAATCAAGGGTCTTCTATAAAATTGTAAAACAGTATCAAAATTAATTAAAATTATATTCCATTATACAAAATGTATTTTAGACACAAGCATCAAATAAACCAGTTTTGCAAATATATCATGCCAAAAATGTTTTTATTTGTCATTATATTTTACATTAATACTGGTCAGAAAAAGCACTGAAACCAGTTGGACATAATACAAAAGTTTGTAGCCTGCCTGAAAACACTCTCATGTAACATATATGTAAGCCTGGGGGCAGAGCAGTGAATCTTACAACTAACAGAGGAAGGAAAACAAGTATTTGTTTCCTATAGTAAATGAATGCTTTTTAAACACAACTTAAAATTTTGCCAACAGGAAAACAATCCTCAGAACTGAGAAATTATTTTCTAGTGGAGGTTAACTTAGCTGGTGCATAGTTTACCGACCTCAAAGACATCATCTGGTTCCTGACTTCCATCCACTTCAATAAGATATCGACAATCATGCTGAGTCAGAAGTTCCTGTTTAAGAACATACCCGTCAGTTGACTACATAATATAGTTAACCAGATAATGACACTGAAGCTCATTCTCTTCCTATACATATCAAAGGCTGGACTCCTGGGGACTTCAGCAAAATCAAGATTCATTGTATTAATGACATATAAAATCTTCTGGAGATTAACTTTTATTTGATGACAGACAAATACAGTGATAATTCTGAAACTGGAGTTACAATGGGTTCAGAAGACAGATGTCTTAGCTGAAATGCAAGAGCTAAAAAATATCAAGATACAGTAACATTTTATGTATGAATTGAACTTTTAATTGTCTAACTACCTTAATTCTTTGCTGGAAAATGATGACAATCTCAATTAATACATTTCTTGGAAATGCTAGTCATGAGACCAATGTTTTAATTTTGGTCCTGACTCCCAATTCCTTTAAAATTTGGAAAATTTTATTTTTCTTATTTTAAAATTTCACACTAGAAAATAATGTCTTAGACTGAAAAAAAAATCCAATGTCCATTCTCTCTCTCTGAAGACTGAGAACACTCACTCCATTTCTGACAAATGCTGGTCAAACCTCAAGCCTAAAAAGGCCTATTGAATGTGACTTTACAAGTTTGCAGGTAATCTGTTCCAGATCTTCACTACATTTATGGTCAGAGCTCATTTCCTGGCTCATTTCATCTAGTCTGTCTTCCATACTGTAAATTAAATCATCTGCTCTATCTTTGGTAGAAATAGATAATGACTAATTAATTCTTTCTAATACTCTTCTAAAGAGAGCATAATAATTTGTATTTCTCTTACATACGATGGTCTCACAGTTTTTTTAGTACATCCGCAGCATTTGAGTTTAAACAATAGCATCCCATTTATTGACTCAGTTTTGACTAACTAAATCTTCACAGAGTTGCAGATTGTCTGAAGTACAGAGGTCTAGCCAATTACTTGACATGCTGTAGTTGTTCATTAGGTTTCCTTCTTCATTGCAGTATTTCACATTTACTTTAGGTGATTTTAATCCCAACAATTTATCAAGAAATCAAAGTGTGCTCTCCCATGTTCGTTCTACCTATCTCCCTATCAGTGCAAACTGCACATCTTTTAAGTTTTTTGTTTCAATTTCAATTTCATCATCTCAAACTCTGCCTAGGCCAATTGATAAAACCCTATGTTCTTTTAATGTATTAGTGGACCACTAAGCATTTTCACCAACTGCTAGTGAACCCTAAGTGAACCCTACCAACCAGTGGAATGTGTTGAAACTGATAAAGTTTGGTATACATCCTAAAGTAGTTTAATCTATACAACTTTCCATTAGCTCACTTACAAAAAATCCATCTGAGATTGTGTAATGATTAAAGATACCACATTTTTTGTTTTCCCCTTCACAGCAGTAACAAGCTTGTTACCCCAGCAAAGACCATTATACCATTTTTGCACAATTTTATCTATAGGTTTAACTAATCCATAGGGAAATTAAAAAGCATAAACAGCAATTGTCAAGTGGGTATCAAACATGAGGATTTTGCAATTGCTTGTACTAAGAGATCATAAACAAACAAAAAGGGAAAAAAAAAACCAGAAACAAAGAAGCAAACACAAAACAACCCAAACCCCAAACCAAACCAAACAAACAACAAAACCAGAAAGAACAAATTATTCCACTGGTCCTCAGGTTTTTTTCTTTTTTATGGGGGCAAGGAGGGGAAGAAACATACAGAAAATCCCCTTTCCTGAACACAACAGGGAAAGAAAATGTCATAGCTTTAGAAATTAAGTAAGCGGTAAAACAAACTAATGAGGTAATTACTGTGTATAGAAATCTGCAGTCAATGAAGCAGGTGAGAAAGGGAATCCACTGGAGTGGAAGAAATGGATGCAGATTACTTATGGGATTGCATTCTGGAATGGACTGTGGTAATGGAGATGAAACAATGGAGTCCTCAAATATTTCACTTACTAGATTTAGAAAGCATATGTGGTGGCAGGTAAGGTTTCATTTTTAAAAGTCAAAGTTGATTACAGTAATTTCACTATTATAAGCCGCACCATTTTGACTAAAATTTTGGTCCGAACCCAAAGTGCGGCTTATAATCAGGTGCGGCTTATATACTGACAAAGAACAAAAAGTTGCTGTTTTAGTTTGGAGGACAGGTGTCTGCTGAGAAAGGCAGGAGCTTCTCTTTGAAATGGAGAATGTAAACCCCCTCCCTCCAAATTATTATAATTTTGAAATCAAGGGGCTTTCAGGCAAAGATATGGGAATTAGGAATAACAGTTCTTTTCTAGGGAAATTAAAATAGAAATACAGTACTACAAAGAAACAAACCCCAAACACTGACAAAGTCAGAGTACAACCTGACACCCCGTCAGGCAGGGTGTTGGTAGCAGTCCCATTCAATGGTGGTTGCAGTCCCCTTGCAGTGACAGATGTGATTCAGTTGAAGCAGTGCTCCTGTAGAAGGTGCAGTCTCCCTCCAGAGGTCCAGTGGTGATGTGGAGAAATCCAGTTTTCCTCTGGAGTCCAGTGGAGAAAGGGGCTACCTTAGTGTCCCAAAACCTCTGTTTTTATTTTGGTAAGAAATGTTGGGCTCTTCCCCCTGGCTGGAGCAACTTCCAATGGGATGAAGTAATTTTATCAGTCACACAGTGGGACTCAATGGGCCATTAGCAGAAAATGACTCATGGAGGAAGGATGGGTTGTGAAAAGATAAAGAACAATGCCCCACCTGGTTTCAATGGATGGCCCATTAGCAGATAATATCTCCCATGGAGATAAGGATCACTGCCCCCACCCTCAACAGATGGTGATAGAATAGATACCTTTTATCACACTCTGTATTGTAACGTGTGGCTTATAATCAGGTGCACCTTATATATGGACAAAGAACGAAAAGTTGCTGGCACCTGGAAGTGCGGCTTATACTCAGTGTGGCTTATAATCATGAAATTACTGTACTTTATCTTGACTGCAGAGTAGAAACAACACCTACAGATGACGACGTAGTATCACTGATTTCAGAATAAATTTCAGAATTTGGGGATATGTTGTAGCACGACCACCTCTATACAGCAAATCTCAAACCATTAAAACAATGAAAACAGTGCAAGATATTTTAAATATCTTTTGTTATGCATAACCATATTACTTTGCTTTTTCTTACTTCTAAAGGAGAAAGCATTATATCCTTGTATATTCCAATTCTTTTCTCTGCATTTTCAAGAAAATCTTCAGGCCTATGCACTAATTGATGAAAAGATTCTGATTTCTTACGTGGACCTTCTCCAGTCTGCGAAACAAAATTTCAGGACAAAGAAACAATGTATTAAAATAATTTTTGTCTTCACTCTAATTTAAATAAAGTAGCTTTGGAGTGTATTGCAATGAATATTAGTCCAGTGACTGCAGACCATGATCCTATCCTGATGAAGTGTATTTTCTATGAATAGAGAGCAATGTGCCTAGAACTTGCATTGATAAGTCTCTAGCCCCTATTATAAAAATTTGACCTGAATTCAAAATTAATACCTTCATGAAAAAAAAAGAAAATCCATTGGTAGTAGTGTAACGCCAAAACCAGAAAACCAGTTAGTGTCCTGCAAATATTAGTAAAAAGTTGCTATAATAAACAAAAATTAATAACTTTTATTTGTCTAGATCAAGAAACAGGCAGTGTCACTCTTCTCCTCCTGATAGACATTTATAACTTACGGTAAGAAACAGATCAGTAATTTTGAGTTAAGACTGAGTCCAGGTTAAGCTATACAATGATCAGCATTTGTTGTCATTAAAACCTACTGTTTAAATGTTACCCCACACCTCTTAAAGCAGGACAGAAATGGAATTAAGATTAAATTTGAGCAAAATAAATTCATAACATAGTATGGTGATATTTTAGAAGATAAGAATTTTTTCTGCTTTGCTAAAAGTACATTGTAATATTTTGCACTGTTTAGAAATTAGCAACATCTACCTCTTCTTCTTCATCTTCTTCTTCATCCTGGTCTTCACCCTCTTCTTCACCCTCTTCTTCATCCTGATCTTTCTTACGCTTATCAATAACTTTAGGATCCCACTGGCTCCTCTGATATATCTCCCCTGAATCAGGGTTTTGCCTTTGTCCTGATATCCTTTGGCATAACTCATAATCTGGACACTAGAAAGGTAAAATTAAAAGGAAATTGTGTTTATTGTACTGCTATAACATCTTTTTCTTGGAGAGACAAAATTTCTCTGAATTGGTCTACTAATAGCAGTACTTCATTGTTGCAACACTTATCTAGAATATCCCTTCTTTCTTTATTTTTGATCTAATGAAAATAGTTGCAATTCTAACATATCTGTGAAAACAGCTTCAATCCACTGAAATCAAAGGCAAAGTTATTTCTTCAACTTTGGGACAAGGATTTTTAATGTACAGTAAATTCACGAATACAAGCC
This sequence comes from Catharus ustulatus, assembly GCF_009819885.2. Taxonomy (NCBI): domain Eukaryota; kingdom Metazoa; phylum Chordata; class Aves; order Passeriformes; family Turdidae; genus Catharus; species Catharus ustulatus. The sequence goes on along the minus strand of NC_046223.1, from coordinate 71,836,288 downwards.
GCACTGAGTATAAGCCGCATCTCTGGGTGTTGGTAAATATTTCATTTTTTGTCCATAAATAAGCCGCACCTGAATATAAGCCACTCTGTCGTTGGCAGCGAGGACCCGCGTGCAACAAAGTTGCCAAATAGTAACAGAACGGCGGCAGGGCGGGGTTTAGTGGCTCAGCTAAGGCTGTGCAGGCTCGGCCCGCTAGGGGCTGCTGATGGGGCCAGGTAGCCCAGCCTGGCGCTGCCGCTCTGCGGGGCCATTGGGGGCCAGCCGCCGCTGCCACTGGGCTTAGTCACCACAGCCCGGCACTGCCCTGTGGTGGCAGGCAGGGATGGAGTCCCCGCCGCTCCCGCGGCGGTGGCGGCGGCAGGTGGGGACGGAGCCCCCCGCCGCCTCCCAGAGCCGCAGCAGGGGCGGCCCGGGTCCCCCGCCGCCTCCCCGAGCTGTGGCAATGGCGGCCCGGGTGCCCCCTCTCCTCCCAGAGCCGCGGCAGGGGCGGCCCAGGTCCCCCCTCTCCTCCCAGAGCCGCGGCAGGGGTGGCCCGGGTTCCCCCCTCCTCCCTGGGTCGCGGCAATGGCGGTGCGGAGCACCCCCGTCTCTCCCCTGGGCTGTGGCAGAGGAGGAAAGAGAGCTCTCCCTCCTCTCTCCCCACCCCCTGTGCTGCCTGCAGGCAGCCAGGCTCCACCCGCGGTGCAACAGAGTGGCAATTTGTAACAATCGCAAAATGCCGACTTTGCAGCTGCTCGCCTCGGCACCCTGGCTGGCACTTCTGAGGTTGTAAATGTCAGAAAATTATTCACATATTAACCGCTCCTGAGTATTAGCCGCATTTCCGGTTTAGGAGCAAAATCTTAGTCAAATTGGTGCGGCTTGTATTCGTGAAATTACTGTACATTTAGTCTCAGTCCTTTTCCCAGGTGACATGATGTTAGCACATGAAGTCAAGACTTTAATTTTTCTTTCTGGTGTAGTTAGTATTACTCTTCTATTTGTATTGGTGCACACGAATCTATACAACACATATTCTCAACAAAGGGGATTTCTCACTACGTAACATTAAAAAAAAAGATTGCCTTTCTGAAAAAATCAGATCTGCCTGAAAAGCAGGACAAAAATATGCTTTGTTGGTGTTTTAGGATCTTTCTGAGACCACAAAGTTTTGAAGTAGGCATTCACGAATTTTCATTAGGCATGTTCAACCAAATTAAGTCTTAATAGTATGGGATTAAAACAAATACTGAGTTAAATCTGCAAAGTGATAGACTAGGTCCATACCCTGAGGCTTATCATCTGACAAAACACATAGATGTGCCAACTAGAATTAAAATCCCAATGAGAATGGAGCCCACCACCAGAGGCTGACTATTCAGAGCTGTCTCAGCAGCTCATTCTGCACATTCAAAGTAGAAGACAAAAATAATCTAGCTGAACATAAATAAAACACTGCTAGAGGAAGAAGGTGTGTTAGTGACTATGCATACAGCTATTTTGCTGGATATATCAGGCACAGCTCAGTGTGGGCCAGCTAGAATCCTCCCCAGCGAACAGCTCGGGACAATCTGGAGAATGCCACAGGCCTCAGGTCTTTCCCTGTGGGCAGTTTGGGCACTGCCACCCCATTCTGACTAATAAGACAGCTTAGCAGTGTTGGGCCAAAGCAGTTGGCCCAATGTCTGAGGACTCTTGCCTTGTATTGTTTACTAATGTGGACATAGCAAGCAAGTCCATTCTTTTAAGTTACACTGAGAAAGTCCTCAAATCCCACCCTAACAATGATTTATGTTTCTCTAGTTATATCAGCTTTTGTAAAACATCTGGTATGTCACATCACTGCTCATGAAGAAATTGAGATTTGTAAACAAGATGAATTAATAATGAAGCAGTTTCACAATTAGCGACTGAAAAATAAAACTATTTACTTTCTAACTTCCATATGTGAGAAGTTCCTTCCTGCATTACAAAAGTGGTAGATGTACATCTGTCCAAAATCCTGTAATAATCATGCAATTCAAAGTTTCCCTTTCTTGAAAACCTGTATCTTCTAATTGGAGGTCCAAAAACTGCAACTGCTGCTGAAGTTTTAGGACATGTTCATTATTTTCCCTCAGCAGTGCTTACAATGGAACAAACCAGTGAAATTTTATTCCAATATAAAAAAGAATTTATAATTCCTCAATAAATTCAATACTCAAGTATGCAGAGGAAAATACTGTATTTGGCATGCATAGCATATGAGTCTACTAATAATTAGGAAAAATACTAGGAAGTTACTGAAGATGACAGTACCTTAATGTTAATCAGGATGTCCGGTTTTAATTTTAGATTCATTATTTTCTCGATTTGCTGTGGAACAGTCATGCATTTCTCCGAGAGAAAAGGAAATCCAGTGAGAACATAACCTGCCAAATACATTTAATTGAACATATCTAAAAAGTAGCAAGCTTTCAGTGACCAGTTTTACCACTACAAGAGTATAAAAGGCACTGCAAAAAAGTAGCCAGTCCATGATTTAAAGTATTTAAACTAGGAGTCTGGGCTTTTTACACAACCTTGAAATGTTTTGGCTTCTAATGAAGAGAGTCTGAACCACTCTCCTGTCTCTCAAAAGGAGGCACTATGCACAGAGTGTGCACATGGGTAGTTCGGTAAGCACCTGTTCACTCAGAACTCCCAATGTTTGGCAAACAGACATTGGCTAGACATCAAAAGCAGAGTGTTAATATGTTTTCCTAGTATTACAGTGCTCAGCCCCCAGATGAACTTGTGTCTTCAAGTTCCTAGGAAAGTACTGCAACTACTGATGGCTGTATGCATGCAGTTAAGAACTACCGAATTGCTACAAAATCAGTATTCATGAGGCCAGGATGAGAGAGCAAACAAAAATCAGGTGGATGTTTTTAGCAAAATAATGAGAATATTCCCTTAAGAGAAATGGTGCATGCTTAGAATTTTATGTGATAACATTTAAATGCAAGTCTGGGCAGCACAAAAAAGAGGCAGCAGTCTTTGCAAGAGGTGATAGGAGTGAAGACTGCTGCTTCTTTGGGAAGCTACTATCCATAGATGCAAGAGAAGATGATAAGCAAGGGAGAGCAAAATATATAGTTGTTCCTCTAGGAAATTCCTATCCTGGATTCTAAATTGTTGATACCTTTAGAAAATTCTAACTGGTAGTGAGGTGTGAAGAACATGCACAGCCTCTGCTTATCAACACATCCCAGATAACAGCAGCGGATGTGAGGGAAATGGGAGCGTAACGGGGGAAACCATTCTCTGAGAGAGTGTTTGGCCCCAGATCAATAATGTGAGGAGACTAAAAATCATGAAGTATACCTAAGGCAACTATCAGCTAGATCAAAAAGTTACCAAGGAATTACCAAGCATTTGAGACACTTAACGGTGGGTACTGTTTAAAAACTTGCATTTTACTAACACTAAAAGTAAAACCCCCAACTTTTCAAGCAACAGTTTCTAAAATCTTTAATGAATAATTTACAGTGAATTGATTGAAAACCTACTTAAGCTTCCCAAGGATTCGTTAAGATAATAGTTGATAAACAAAAAGTTATTAGAAATACTAAACCAAAAATTGGTTTTGGCGGTCAGTTCCAGTGGGTAGAAAAAATAGTGAGGATGTTGGTTATTCTATTCCTTGCCACTTTGGGGCATCTGTAATGCAGAAAGTGTCTTGGCTACAAGAACTAAACTTTACTCAACTTTACAGTCATTTTTACAGTCTCCAGGATTTCTGTGCTCCTCTGTGATATAAACACCTTCAGACTGACTCAAGGAGGGGAACTCAAATAATACAGAAGCCTCTTCATGCTTTTACCAAAGTCCTCACATACAGATTAAGAGACTGGCATTTCTGCTGCTACCTCTTCCAGCAGTTTTTTGTGTCCTTTGTTTTTGTTTTTTTTAACTTTCTTCACTATTTCTCTTTTTCATACTGTTTTAAAAGCCTAGTTTCACCAGATAAGGCTGTATATTTTGCAAACACTTGAGTCTTGTACTAAAGAAGGAATAAAACCCATTGCAACTGAAAGCTTAGAAAACAGGCTAGTTTTTAGAACAGTAGAAACTACCATTGGCACTACACCTGTCTCTCTCCTATAATGGAAATGTCAAATAAAATTCAAAAAGAAAAAGGAACATTTCCTTCCTTTACTCCTAGCAGTACATTTGTTTTCTCATCAGGGAAGCAGGTTCAGACACACAAGATCTGCAGCACTTGTCCAGACAGCCTCAATTAACAAAATGTTTTCTCAAATAGAAGAATTATAGCCACTACCATTACTATTCTCATCCATCCGACTCTGTGTCACAAAATGCAAAGGGAATAAACAATTCTGTAAGAGAAGAAAAAGCCATAATACTTTGCATTTTAGTAATATGTTTTCCTTCTTTATCATTATTTAAAATGTTTAAAATGTTTTTGCTGATGAATTTTTGTTGTGTTGTTGTTACAGAAGTATTGAAGAATAAAATATCAGTATTTTAAATCCTAAGATTTTTCTGAATAGGTAATACTGTCAAATAAGAGTCCTATCAACATTTAAAATTTTGGGAAAATTATTTTCTCAAAATCAACACAACATAGGATTAGTATGACACTTTCTAAGCTCCCACATTGGTAAATTAATCCCTTGATACACTTTCAGTTTATTAAGCATAACAAAGTTTATAGGAGCATGACAAAAAGCTAGAATTATATTTGAGCGCCCATGGATGCAAAATGGATGTAAAATTATAAGTAACACATTCTAAGAAATTTAGGCTATAAACATTCTTACCAAAATGATCAACTTCTGGAGACTCAATCTTTTGCAGAATCATTTCTGTCACCAGTTCCTCAGGAACAGTTTCACCTTGACAAAGCAGTTCTTGACACTAGGGTAAAATGCAAAATATAGTCTTTTATAGTAAGTGTAAGATAAGACTGTGACAAAACTTACTAGAAGATTAGACCTTTACCTTAAGTCCATATTCTGTTCCTTGTTGAATATTTGTTTGAATTACTTCTGAAGCTAAAGAAGGATATCAAACATAAGAAAAACACTTAATAGAAAATATTTTCTAAACAGACTTGTACATACAGACACATACACACACAGGAGAATGTACGTGTGCTCCAAGCAACCAGACTATTTTGAATGAACAGCCATTACATTTAGGGCCATTATTATACTTTGCCCATCCAGAACCTGATGCCTTATGGCAAGGTCTGAGTAGGTGTTTCTCCCAGCAGCAGTTTTGCAAGATTATTTGAACTACTGATTTAAATTCAATCAGCATTACTGTCTTGTAATCTAGAGATGAGTATTTGAGCTCAATCACTTTTTAAAATTAAAACCCAAGATTTAGAAAAAGTGTTCAGACACACGAAAGCATCTGTTTTAAGAAAAGTTACATCCATCAAATTCAAAGACTGCCCTATGCCTCTGTGGATAGATCAACACTGGAAGTCTCTGACACTTCAGCATGACTTAAATAATCAGACATTTTACAGAAGTTTTCAAGAATGACTCTTAAAGCTATATTTATATTACTAACAAACCAGGTCAGGGAAAGATCTTGAAGCCAGGTGACTCAGGACATGACAGGTGACATGCCTATAGTTATAATCTTTCTTCTCAAAATATAATGGCTGTTTTCCAACTGTTCCTGCTAGGAATGATGACTGTTGTACATCCTACCTTTCATACTATGGATAGGTGTTTGGGAGAACCATATTTGCCATGGGTTAAAACTGGGACAGGGAATGTACGAATTAACAATACAGGCAACTGAAAATCAGCAATCTGTGTGCACTCTGGCCCTGCTTTACTTATGAGTGTTTATCTACTTACTGGACAAATTAATAGAAAGCATTACGTCCTTAAAAAGATTACAAACACCATTCCTACTCAATAATTTTCTGTCTTGGTTTATTTTTAACCCAGGGCAAGTTCAGTGGAGGACACCAAAACCATCAAAAGATTTGAACAGTCTAGGAAAGGCTGACCTTTTTCAGCCTGGAGGAAACCAGACAGTTCTTACTGCTATCTAAAACTACTTATTGGGAGGTCCCAAAGATGGACCCACGGTCACCACAGAAGTGCAGTTAGGACAGGAGGCAACAGACATGAATAGCAACATGAGAAATTCGAATGGTGTAATTAGGAAGCAATTTTTCATCAAGAAGGTAGTCAAACATTGCAAAGTGTTTCTTTGGGAGGAGGTGGAGTCTCCACCCTTGGAGATATTCCAGATTCAAATGAGCAGGCCTCTCTAGTTTGACCCTGCTTTGAGAGGAATGTTGGACTCAGTCACCTCTGGATGTCCTTTCTGAACTAAATTATTCATGTTTATATAAGCCAAATTTCTTCATTTCTTTCTTTTTTGATGTAGAAAATGAAAAAAAATTACTAGCATAAGTAACAGTGTGTGTACACATGTGCATTCATTAGCTAAAAGAAGATTAAAAGAAACATCATGAATAAAGTAAGAATACGTAATTCCCTGAATTAGAAAAAAGGCTTAAAAATGCAGTAATTGAGATTTAAATGAGTTGCTACGAAAATCTTTCTCATGGCAAAGAGAGTCTTACAGAGAGACTCCCTATAGTCTATAGACTAGAAATGGTTTAAAACAAATTTGATGAACATTTGTCAGTACTGATTTAAATACATTCAAACAGAGTGGACTGGCTTAAGTACATTTGCAAAGCTCCTTCTGATTTTGGCCTGATCTATGTTTTGGACCAGGTATTAATTTTTTTTCTTGTTCTACAATACTATGAATTAAAAATTATATATATACCTAAGTCATAAAACCACTTTATTAAAAGTGATTTTTACCATGTTACAATTCTAAATCTTCAAAAGAAGTAAAGATACTTCATTTGATAAATAATTCTGTTTCCTGGAGCGCATCCCCTGCACAAACAGAAAGGAAAGACCCTCCTATTTTTTCATGGTCTGCACTGGAAAATGTTTGTACTCTTTGGAGTTGAATGAGTTGTCCCCGTGTGAACAAGAAAGGTCACATGAATCCACTCACAGGATTTGGAACAGAATTTATGATTAAAAAATACAAAACCCACAGTGTTTTTTCTAAGCCTTTCAATAATTAAAAGACCACGATCAGCAATTTTATTTCTGGTAAAATGGTTACTTGGTCCTTAGCAGAAGTGTATGCTGCAATCAGAAACATGCCCTTTGAATTATAGTGAAGAGTGAGGGTATTCTAAACCAAAAGCTATTGTGAAGCCAAAGAAATGCTCCAAAAATAGCATGTGTTTACCTTCTATGAAAATGCAGTTCCATCTCTGCGCTAGTTTTCTAGCTAATGTTTTCTTTCCAGAACCCTTAAAATGAAAAATACACTTTTACAAGAAAAACAGACAGAACAAAACCAAACATATAACACAGTGAAGATTATGTTTTCACATGATAAAACCAATTAAAATCTACCATTGGGATTAGGGCCTCTGAGTTACGCATTGGGCAAAAACAAAACGCTCTTTTTAATACTATCCTCTACCTCATATTTCCTAGCATTGCTAATATGCTGCTACTTGTAGCTAATTATCTCCAAAGTCGTTATATTGAGTTTGTTTCTGAGTAATTCTGTCTAAAACTCAGCTATGATTTGACCACAAATTCCTATGAGAAACTCTTTAGGACTAAAATTTATTATCTTCAGCCTCAAAACAAATTATGACACAACCCTAACTCAACCCTTTCTGAGTAGGATACATCAGGATATTTTTTTACTAAAACAACAAATGCTTAAAAACTGCCCTTGTTAGTCCACAAATCTGGTTAGATACTGGCAAAATCTTTATTATATACATTAATCCAAAGGAAAACCAACATAACTGAGAGTTATGAGGCTTCCAAGAGTGATTAAATGAATGGCATTTTATAAAACTCACCATCTTCCACCCTTAGGATTGTGCCTTTTTTTAAGAAGGTCAAATAAGAAAAATCTGTTCTTGATTTTTTTGTCCTTAATAAATTTTGTGATTAAAAAAAGAGCAAAACTCCACAAATAAATTAAATTCCCAGTTAAGAGAGCATCAAGAAACACTCCAGCCTACTTATACCTTACATCATACAGGTGTGATGAGAATATATGTATTTGGCTTTGTTTTAATGGCACTATGCTTTTAATTTAAAAGATATATGTTAAATAGAATAGGCACTCTGCACATCAGTAAGATATATAAAAGATATTACCATAAAAATAAACTATTTAATTCCCTGCTTTCCTAGTAAGGTCTGTACAATTTCAATACTTCGTTATATTAATGTCAAGCATCAGTTGAAGGCAATGATTGAGAATATGAGAATTTTTTTGTACTGTCTTCATTTTATGGTGATTTTGTATATAAAACATAAAGTCTCCTTTTGCATGCAAGGTTAAAATTTTGATGCTCATTTAAAACTAGATGACTTAGTTCAATGTAGTCTTCTGTTGAGCTGAGTGCACTCTTACAAGTGCATATACTCATATGTTATAAAGCAAACTTGTACCAAAGGAAAAAACCCTCTCTTCAGCAAACTTAGGCAATAATGCAAACCCACACTTGGGGGAAAAAAAGAAATCTAAAAAGTTTAGGTTTACAAAACATCAAATTTTTCTAAGTTAAGGAGACCACAAATGAGTTGAGAAAAAGACCTTGAATTAAAGCTAAAAAGTAGTACAGATCCTTTTATCGGGACACCGTGGTAGATTTTCAATGTTTCTGAACACACAGGACAGAATTTTGTCAAAGTTTTAATACCAAGATCTGTAATATCTCATTGCATGTCTGTAAGTCAGTAGATTAACCTGAAGGAGCTTTCACACTAATTTATGTCTTTAATATGTCAAGTTTATTAAAAACTAAAATATTTTAATAGCATTGTTTCTGGTTTTGGCTGGGGTAGACTTAACTTTCTTCACAGTAGCTAATGTGGGGCTGTGTTTTGGATTTGCACTGACAACAAGTACTGATAATACAGAGATGTTTCTGTTACTGCTGAGCAGGGCTTACACGGAGCCAAGGCCTTTCCTGCTTTCCATACTGACACACTGGTGAGGAAAACGAGGTTGGATGGGAAGTTGGGAGGGAACACAGCTGGGACAGCTGACTCTGACTGACACAAGGATATTCCAAAACACCTGGTGTCATGCTCAGCGTAGAAAGCTGAGGAAGAGAAGGAAAGGGAAGTACTTTTGGACTGATAGCATTTGTCTTCCCAAGTCATCATGAAATGTAATGGAGCCCTGCTTTCCTAGGGATGGCTGAACGTCTGCCTGTCCATGGGAAGTGGTGAATGAATTCCTTGTTTTGCTTTGCTCGTGTGCATGGCTTTTGTTACCCCACGCACTTTATCCCTTTTACCCTTCTGATTCTCTCTCCCGCCCCACCTGGGCGAGTGAGCAAGAGGCTGTGTGGGGTTTGCTTGCTGGCTGGGGTTAAACCACCAGAAAAACAATCCAGTTGTCAATGTCAAAAAAAAAGAAACATTTTGAGCAATGTGTAGCTTTTAGGTACGGTAATATTTTTAACCGCAATTGACTGGTCACTGAAGGCAAAAATTCGTCTCATTAAATGAGACAAAATTTTTACCATCCTCTGCAGGATTTGAAGAGTGGGAAAAGTAAAAAACTAGGTATTTGACCCTTTTTGTAGCACTAGTAAACTATGTTTTGAAAGGAAAAGTAAAATTGTTGGCAGTACACCTGGAAAAAACCCTTCTATCAGACATCTTACTGGCTTTCCAAAGACAATGAAGCAAGTGGGCTTGGACAACAGAAAAGATATTTCAGCTTCATCTTCATCAAAGATGTCTGTAAAGGGCTGAGCTTGTTTTTCCTCTTGTGAAGCCATGTGTTTTCTAATGCTAGAAGGAAAAAAAGGAATTTATTACAAAGAACAGTAGTTACATGTGTGTAAAATGACCTTAAAATGGAACCAAATTACAAGGTAAATGGATTTGTAAAAAAAGAAAGCTTTTATAAGAAAAAAAGGTATTTAGAAAACGTACACAATGCACCCATCCAATGAGAGAAAGCCCATTTCTGAAAAACAAAGGACTGTTGGAACAGCCCCTGATCACCAGCTGTTGACTTCCTCATGACTCTCATACTGGTTGTTGCTCTTTCTTAGTTGTTTTGTTGATTTTTTCCTTCCTGCTCCAGTTACCACACAATTGTGACTTCTTTCTGGTCCCTGAAATGGGCCACAGGCATGCCAAGACCTTTGGTTTTGTGCTTCAGACACAGAGGACCCTGCCATGGTCAATGGAACTACTGTGTCCTCACAGGCAGGAACACAAATAAGACTCTGCAGAAATAAATCACAGTTCGCGAACTCTTCCACCATCCTCTCACAAATCCCAGCTCTTCCAAGAATGCAGGCACTAACAAGTCCAGAGCTGCACAACAAATTAAAACCTAAACAAATTTCTAATTAAGGTAAGTTGGAAGAAAATTTTCATGGACCTTCCGAACAAAATGGAGGCCAAAACATGAGGAGCTTGCTGAAGTTTGTTTGGAAAAGGCAAAACAAAACTCCACTGTCTTTAGAGGGCCACTCCAATCTCACAGCCCCAGCCATGCCCTCATGCCACCATCCAACCCAGCACAGCCCCACACAACTCCCAGTTTAAAACTAAATAAAAAACTTCAACTAAAAAATCGACTTCAGGATGAGAATCTGAAAAAGTTGGTCTTGAAACATCAAACCCAACTCTTGCATTAAATGTTTTAATGTAAAAAAATATAAAAAAGCCACTACATGTGAACCAACTCCCCATCGCCCCGCCAGAAAACTCACCGGCTGAGCTTTACCTGCCATTCCCAGCAGTCTCGCTCCTTCCCAAGCCTTCACAAGGGTCTATTTCCTAACAGACAAAAACGACCGCAACCAAAGCGAAGAGTTAAACCAGGGGCACCACCCCCCCCCCCTCCCCCCCCCCCCCCCCAAGTACACACCCAGGGCGATGTCCCGGTGGGAATACCCTCCCGGTGAGAGCCCCTCATGCGCACCCCCGCTGCAGGCACCGCCCTGCGCGCCTCCGCTGCCCGGGCAACGGACGCGCCCCGCCCCTGCCGTTGGCTCCGCCCCTGAGGGCGGGCGAGGAAGAGGCCCCGCCCACACAGGGGTGTGTTTGCGGAGCTGTTCTTGGTGCTGACCATGCTCACCTGGCGGGAGCGGTTCCCGGTGGGGAGCGGTTCCCTGCGGGAGCAGCGGGTGCGGATGCGGTGGCGCCGCCGCCTCGCCCGCCCCTGTGCCTCGCTGCTGCCGCCGCCGCCGCGCCCGGAGCCGCCGTTGCCGGGAGGCCGCGAGTGACGCGGCTCCGCGACGCAGGCGCGCTCTCGCGGCCCTCCAAGGGCGCGCCTGCGCATTGGCCGCCGGCACTTCCGGGTTCCCTGGGTGCCGGCGGTGATTCCCCGCTCAGCCCCGGCGTGTTCCCCCCCTGCTCTGGCTGTTCCCGGGGTGTTCCCGGGGTGTTCCCGGGGTGTTGCCGGGCAGCCCCCGCCGCGCCTCGGGGCCGCCATGCCGGTGGCGGCCGCCGCCCCCCTGATCAGCTCCGTGCAGAAGCTGGTGCTGTACGAGACCAGGGCTGTAAGTAGCATCCCCCCCCCGCCGCCGTAGGTCCCGGGCAGCGGGGATGTCCCGGCCCCCCGGCGTGTTGGCTCGGCCCGGCCCTGCCTTACCTTTCTTTTCGTTTGTTGGGATCTGCTTCTTTTTGGCCACACATTCAAAACAGCCCAAGTACTGAGAAAAAGGTTTTAAACTTCTTGTTTTCATTGTCTCTGCCCCTGCTTGTGACTTGAGGGACGGAATGGCCTGTGACAGGCAGGTCAGCGCAGGCCCCTGCGGTGTGGGTGCTGCCAGGCTGGGCATGGAGGCTGGGCCTCTTCTGTCCTGTGGCTGCTGTCACAGAGCCAGGAGAGCAGTGCTCCCCGTGCCAGGGGGAGTTAAAAGTGGGCAGCTGAAGGTGTCCGGAATTAATATTTGGATTAAGAATGGCTGAAGTGGTTACCAGCTGCACCGACCTGTTTGTTGTTAATGACACACTTCACTCCTGCTTGTCCGAATGGCTGGTGAAACAGCTTCCAAAGTTTTCAGTCTGACCTCTTGAAGGTTTTCAGCATTCCTTATGTCCTGTTGCAGAAACTGTAGGCATGTGTTATTCACTGTACTTTTTTGTCATGGGCAAAGTGGATTGGAGGCTGGAGTGTAATTGCTGCTTTGGCCATGTGATGAGCACAGTGTGAGTCAGAAGCCAATTCTTGGTGTAAATACCACTGTGTTTACCATTCCCTAGTTCCAATCAAATTTGTGTCTCATAGTGTGTTGGTTTCTCCCTTGTTTCATAGTATGTTGGTTTTCTTTACTTGAGGTAGTTTTGGATAGGGTTAGGTGACATGGCTTTAAATGTAAGTTAGGTATAGTTTCAGATTCAGATGTTACCTGTACTGATAACAAGAAAGATAATTTATACACTGAAGCACCTTGGAGACCTCCCAAAATGTCACAGATTCAAGAATGATCTCAGTATAAATAGGAATCTGACTTCCAGCTTTGCTTCTGTCAGAACTAGGTTTGTGCTTTTGTGGTAATTCCCCACTGAACAGCCTATGAAACAGAGAAGGATTAAAGCATGCAGAGTTGTTGGTACAAGTACATTTTAAAAATGAAGGTTACACTCCAGAAAGTCTTTCCAGAGTGTTACTTTTTTACCTATGCCTAAATGAAATTTGAAGGCTACCTTATTTATCTTTTGCATTGTTGCTGGTAAAGGCTATATTTTGTTATGTTTTATGCTGAATTACTGTTATACATGAATAGGGCACCAGGAAAATGTGATTTCTGATTCAGGTCCTGTGTTATTCATTTAGCTGTTCTTGACTCACAACTCATGCTCCATCTCAGCTGAGATTTGGCTTCTTGTGTCTGGCATGTGTGGATACCTGGTCTGCTTCTCTCTGAGCTGTGAGGCTTGGTTGCTGAGAGACAGCATGCTGTGTGCAGGGCAAATATTGTGCTTTGGAGTTCTGTCAGCTATCTGCCATTCTCTGGGTCTCTCCAGCTGATCCTGTTATTTCAGGAAACAGTCTTTTACATCAGGCCAGTGGCAGCTGGCAGTCTCTGCCTGAATGGATGGATTTGTCCATGCTGTGCTTTGTTCAGAATTCAGTGAGGGGCAGATCCAGCAGTTCTGATTGCTCCAGGAGGCAAGATGGTTTTCATTAGCTGTGAAAGGCGATGGTTTGTGGCTGAGCGTGTGCTGTTTGAAATATCTCAGCTGAGCAAGGGCATCTCAAAGCTGTTACTTCAGTCACTTCTTGTGAGTGATGAAAATGGAATTTTTTCCCTGAGTAAGGTCTTGTTCTTACTTTTAAAAAGTACAAATTGAAGCACTTTGTGGTTTGATATCCAAATTCTTGTAATTTTTTCAAAGGAAAAAATTTAGTAGGAATCGTTTTGGGTATGATTATTTGAAAATACTTGCTGCACTTAACAAATGCATAGACTAAGGGATGTTAGAAGGGACTTCTGGAGAGCACCAAATCGAGCCCCCTGCTCAAAGCAACTTCAGTGAGCATATTGCTCAGGGTTGCGTGCAGCTTAGTTTTGAATACTTTCAAATATATCCATTTTACAACCTCTGCAGACCACTTGAAAAAGTTTCTCTCCCTTTTTACAATTTCCTGTTACATGAGTTTAGACAGCAGCAAGACACTGCCAAAGCTTTCTGAAGGCTGAACAAACCTAAACCCAGTTGTCTCAGCCTTTCCCAACACATCACGTGCTCTGTCCTGTGGATCATCTGGAGAACTCTGCTGGAATCGCTCTGGTATATCAATGTCTATCTTCTACTGGAGAGCCCAAAATTGAACTTCTGGTTTGATCAGTCACTGTTACAGCTCAGTCAGTGTCATGTTGTGCTGCTGACAAACTTCTTCTCCCCAGGGTATTCCATGCCATCTCCTTTGCATAAGGTCTAATAATCATACAGTTGCCAGCTGTGACAGTCACTGGGACAGCATAAGCATAATTAAAAAAAGAAATTAGTAGTTTTCTTCTGTTTCAGGTTGCTCTTCTGATTACCCTAATGCCATAGACTTGCTAGATCCAGCATGTGGGATTTGGAGTTGTGTCAGATACACACTAACATGAGACCATATCCTAAGATTTATGGTGAAGAAGGGATTATTTAAATTGTCAACAGTGGGAGAAACAGTGAAGTTTACATTGGTCATACAGTTTATTCCTGTAAAATCCCTGTGTTAAAGCAGGAAGAGATGAAATGGATGAGGAAGTGGAAAAAGTGGAAATTTTTTGCAGAGGGTTTCTTTGTTGGGGTTTCTTTTTAGATAAAAATACAATAGTAGTATTGAAGTAAAAAAGGATAGGCTCTGGTAGTGTTATTGGAGTCAAATGAGAGACTGCAAGAGGTGAGGAGAGCCGAATTCATGGTGTCAATTGAATTAACAGAGAGCCAAATTCTATATTTTCTATTAATGTTTATATTTAGGATAGTTGCTGAAACCTACCTTTTCAACTGATACTTTGGGTCAATAAATGCCATGGAGTTGTGAACTGTATGTCCTGATTGTCCTAGGGAAGTTGAAAGCTTGCTTAGAAGTAATCAGAAAGATGAACTGAAGGTTTTATTCAGATCAATGCCAATTATCTTTCCTTTATGCATATATTGATCACTGAAATGCACACCAGAGGGCACTAAAGATACTTGAGCACGATGACTAATAAAAGACAAAAGATATTTTCCTCTCTTCTTCAGGAGAAGATGGAACTTTTGTGTTTCCCCCAGATGAAGCCCACCTGAAAGCTGTAGGTTAATTCACTGGAAATTATCATTCCCCTGAGACAACGTGACATTGAACAAGGCCATTTGTGTTGTCACTATAAAGTCATATCACTTGCCTATCTTTCAAGATATTTTGAGGCTTAATTAATAGTATTTTATTCTAATCAGGTTCTTTTACAGTCTCCATCTCCACAGTATCCAAATGACTTGCACAAGCTTATTAAGTAATGTGACTGGCATAATTGCCTGTATATATTTCTGCCCTTTATTCACCAGAGAAAACTATGGACATTTGTTTTATATTAAATGTGGTTTATTCTAGTAATAGCAGTGTAAAGATTTTTATATTAAAAACTCCAGCTTGCATATTTAATGTTGAAGTTAATCTTGGTCATTTTGTAGAAACCTCAGTGTAGAATATGATTTCACCGAAAAAACCATAGAATTTTTACTGGCTTATGAAGTACACTGATTTATATAGATGAGTATCTGACACATTTTCAAAATGTTGAAAGTAGTGAACAGCCTACTGGGCAACCAGTAGCTACCAAATTTACTTTCAACATGAATGTACTGAACAAGAGGCGAAGAGTGAGTAACAAGAATAAGGTTATGAAAAAGGTATCAATCAGTGTTGAGGTGAAAATAAAATTAAATATACTAAACAGTGAAATGACTGTGAGTATTTTCAAGTTGCTCAAGTCAAGGGTGGTGCTGTGACTGGAACATGACAAATGGACTATTTAATCCATTTTGAAGTCTTGCATATATGAAAGTAATTGCAAATTCTGGCAAATGACATAAAAACAGTCTAGACTTAGAAAGATGCTGTCAGATTAACCTGGTTGTATTGCACATTTTCATCTAAAATTAGAGGGATTTATGTATTTAAATCAATTCCTCTATTGAGATGCAGTGTGACAAGGAAAATCTCTGGCTTTGTTATGGAAGGAAGAAACTTAGTTGAGAAATTAATAGATAAATTAGTGTGGAGTGAATGAGGAATCATCTATTAGGGATGATTATTTTTAGGACTGATGTACTTAAGCAGTTTCATTAATGTTATTAGCTCAAAATGTGGACCAGCTCTGATTCGTTTTTTAAGGTATTGTAAATAAGCAGGATAATCAGAGCACAATAAAGCAAGAAATGGTGATGATCCTCAGAAGTAGATAAAAGAAATCATTTGAAGTATAATGATATAGTATAAAAGTTCATGCACCTTGCAATTGATTACATACCAATGAAAGTTTATTGAGAGTTTATCAATTCAGAAGCAGCAGAGGAGAAGGGGGAGGATCAGAGTGTTTATCTGAAGGAGTGGGAGGATTGAGCTGCTGATGAATTACAGCTCTGAAAAAGAGATGTGGTTATTTGTGGTATGGTCATTAATGAAAAATACTAATGTATCTCTAGAATAAAACCTTATATGGTATATTGTGTAGATTTACAGTCCATATTAATCTCAGAAACAGGAATTCAACCAGGAATAGGTCCATTGAAGGTCTGGTGAGGTAACATACATGATAGTGATATCTTAGGGGGAGCAAAGGAACAGCAAGACTTCTTTAGTCTATTGAAGTGAGTGCTGAAAAGGCATCCAGTTACTTATTTTTCTGAAAGCATTCTAGCAGAATAGATGCAAAAGAGCAAATAAGTATTTGGCTAAAGAAAAATGTATAGAAGATAATGAATAAATTTAGCTGAGAATTAGAAGGGCGAATCTGGAGGAATCCTTCAATGGATTAGCAAGAGAGAAGTCCTGTTTGGGACCAAAAAGCTTTGGTTGCCTTGGGACAAAATGGATTCACTAAATTCTGTGGCTTGTAGGATGCAGAATGGGTACTCATTCCTACTTGCCCAGGGAGTGGTGCTTGGCAATATGTGTTCTTAAAATTTCTCGTGTTGAATGAGCTTCTTTTGAAGAACTTCAACAGATTATGGGAGGCAGACAGCTTTTCTTTTCCAGGTACCTCTCTTTGCACCTTATCATGTCTTCCGTTCTTCATGTCATTCTGCCAGTTTCTATGAGAGATGAAAGACAGACACTTCCAGAATTACTCTAGGTCCTATAGAAAAAAGGAGCAGAGTGGAGATTTACATTGAGGTGTAGTTACACTATGATTCTATTTTAATTGTCAGTAAATTACATACATTCTCCCCAGGTCAAATCTGTTTTGCCTGTAATGGTCAGTGTTAGGCAATCTTTCTGTTCTGACCCATCACCTTTTCCATCTTATTTTCCATGCCTGTCCTGTTGAGGAGGGGGAGTGAGAGAGCAGCTGGGTATGGATCTGGCAGATCGCCAAGTAGAACCCACTTCTTCTGAGCTTTGTGTTTTTAGATACATCCATGGTCTCAACAGGTATCATTTGCAAGCTTTTTGTCTAAGATCATAAGTGTTTTCTTAATGCTACTTGCAGATTTTAAAATTTGCTGTATTAGTGCACTGCCTATATTTCAACTTGTAGTGTATTTTTGTGTTTTACTTCTTTTTCCTGCTGATTAAGCTGTTTGTAGCTTTTTAACTGAAGATTGAAAAAGTTTTTTGCTGTGCTAGCATTCCTTAATCATAATTAGTCTATACAAAGGAGCAAATCATAGTTATAGACTCAAAGTTCTAAGAAGCAATCTTAAAGGAAAAAAAGAAGTGAGCAGAATGTTTGATTTCAGAACTAGTATCCTGCCATTAAAAAACAACAAATCACAGTAAGAAGTCTTTTTATTTTGTTTAGACTCCTTTTAGAAGAAGCTGTTTTGTTTGCTTTGGCTGAATCAAAAGATTGATAAAAGATGGTGTAAAGCCTTTCAATTAGATTGCTTTGGTTAAAACTCAGTCCCAGGTGGAAATGACTAATGACTGTTCCTATCTTGTGGTTGCTTAGTGATAATTGTGCAATAAATTAAGCTTCAGTCCAGCTCTTGTAGCTGCCTGGTGTGTTGCCATGGTTGGTAAAATGTGCTTGTTAACAAATTTCTGCAAAAGCCAGGGGCAGAGTAAACCTGGAAGCAGCATGGGTCACCTCAGGTATGGTTGGAGGGCTCTGACCATAACAGGATGAAGGAGCCGGCAGTTTCTCCTGAAGTACTGTTCTCTAGAAAAAGTACTTTGTTGGTCAAGGTTGCCTGTTTATCTTTATGCACTGGCTGAGCTGTGGAGTGGAACTGTTTGAGGCACTTGGGAAATGCTTCGAATTATTCAGTTCAACTTACTAATAAACAGAATGAAGTAATAAATATAAATATCCCAGAAAGGTTTCTGTAGCTTTTTATCTTTTTTTTAATTGTAACAATTTTTGTTAATCAAAAAAGTTGTAAACACTACAGCACATTTTAGCTTTGATTAATTTTACAATTATATTACAACCATAGACATTTATTTGCTATTACATGCTCGGTGTTATGTTGATTTGGTATTTTTCTTTGTAATTTCCTAGTATTCATGTGATGGGAAATATAATTGTAGCACATCACTAATATGGTTTTATTTGTGCTCCTTGTCATCCAGTAAGAGAGACTTATTTATTCATTAGATGCATAAATTAGGTAGCAGAAATAGCTAATGTGAAGTGTCTTTTTTTTGTGTGTTTTTTTTTCTTCATCATTGATTTTCATACAATCTTTGTTTTCCTTTCAGATCTTGAAGGTTGAATATGAGCAGGCATATCAGACTGATTTTCAAGTAACTCTGAACTTGTTAGCCACTCCTAAAAACTTCCCAAGCAAAGGTCTATTTTGGATTCCTAGTTTTGAACACTAACACAGATTCAAAAATTTTTGCAGATATTTCCTTTATTATTTCCACGAGAATATTCTCTAACATGCAGTGGGTAAAATGCCCATTTGCTAAATAGAGATTTTTTATTGCCTGCCTTACTTTAAATCCATTGATGCTCAGGTTTGATGCTGCTCTCAATTGATCTTCCTTAATCCATTACACAGTCTGGCTCTCAGCTTAAACCCCGTAAATTAGTCTTTAAATTACTTCAGAGAGCCTGTTAAGTACCATTCATTATGGTGGTTGCTTCCTTGGTCTGCAGGTAGAATTACTCCTCACCTAATCTAACTCTGCTGCTGTTCTAAGCAGCAGCAGCAGCAGCACCTAATGCTGGCCTTCTAGCTGTGCACAGCCCTCTATTGCAGCTGCCAAGGTGATGTGAGTGATGCATTCCTCATAGCACTTCTTTATGTTTTGTTGGTTAATTCAAATGGAAACAGAGAAGTATGTAGATGAACTTCCTTAAGTAATAGCATTTGCAACTCTATATCTGCCTCTCTCTCTCTCCCTCTCTCCCTGCCCCGCCACCCCCCTCCCCACCTCCCCCCCCCATGTTATTCCAATTTTAAATTGTGTTCTATCATCCAGACTGCTATTTGGATAAGCATCTTGGAGTTTTTAATAGGTATTATTTGCTGGTAATGATAGGCGTCACTTTGGGAAGAAATTGCACTCATTTACAGTAATTTCATGACTATAAGGTGCACCCTTTTTACTAAAATTTTCCCTGGAACCTGGAAGTGCGCCTTATAGTCCGGTGCGCCTTATCTGATGTACAAAGTTCGGAAATTTACGAACCCAGAAGTGCAATCTGTGAGCTGAGCCGGGACCCGCGGGAGCTGTGGCCGTGCGGGGGGAGTTGGGAACCACGGGAGCCGTGGCCGCCAGGCAGGGGAAACCGGGAACCGGCGTGGCTGCTGGCCAGGAGAAGCGGGGGGAAGCGGCACGGCCACAGTAAAGCGCCGAAAAGCGCCGCGGGAAAGCACCGAGAAGCGGCGAAAAAGCGCCACGGGAAAGCGGTGAAAAAAGTGCCGCAGGAAAATGCTGAAAAGCGGCGCCGCCGGCGACCAGGGAGAAGCCGGGAGGCAACACGGCTGCGCGGTGGGAGCCCGGAGCTGTGAGCCGTGCCAGACGGTGCCAGGGCGGGCGGGAGTGCCGGCGCCTGCTGCACGGGGAGGGCACCAGGGGCTACGTTTAAAGGCTACACCAATCTTTGAAAAATGTTTGCAAATTGAGCATCTGCCAGTAATTCGTTACTTTGTTGTGCTCCGTGCGGCTCCTTGCTGCAAAAAAATAGTGCGCCTTATAGTCCGGTGCGCCTTATATGATCAACAAAGTTGCGAAAGTTGCCGACTCTTGGAGGGTGCGCCTTATAGTCTGGTGCACCTTATTGTCGTGAAATTACTGTAGTGTTCTGGACATAGTGGGGCATCACTGAGCTGTACTGCAGTATTATGGAACACTTAGAATTGTTTACCTTTAACTAACAGTTTTCTACTTAACTAACTTATTATCTGAGTATTACAAATGAATATGTATTTCCCTCTGCCCATCCACCTTTGTTGCATAAGAAAAGATGGTGTAATGGCATGGTCAAAGCAAGTGTCTGCCTTTCTTGGTGGTTTGGTGTCTCTTGCTGATGGTGGGCAATACCAGTGGAAGAGCTGTACCACTTGGTGCCATGCACTGTCCTTATTTCCCTCCTGGCAAGCAAGAGGTTGGCACTAAGGGATCCCCTGCAGAGGCTGCTCAGAGGAGGCCAGACTGGGGAGCCTGGGCTGTGCACCGCAGCACATCACTGTGGAAAAATACCCTGTAGGAAATGTTTTCCCAAAGTTCTACCTCAAAGGCTTCAGTGAAGGAGTGTTGTGCTGGCATATGAAGGGCCTGCTTACTGTCATTTGAAAGTAAACGGCAAAAATTACCACTCAGCACAGTAATATCAGTGTAGAAGATGGAGCCAGAAGTTGGTGGTGTTTCCTTTTATGGCTTTTAAAGTTAAGTACTTTATTTTCCTATTTAGACCTTACTGATTATCTATATTCTTTTGTGGATTTAAGGAGGCTGAAGAGGGCTTTATGTTCTTCTTTCACCTTAAGTATTTTGAGAGTAAAGATGTTTCTTAGCATCTAATTGGTATAAATTATGAAGTTGTGAGGTTTGTATGAATATCATTATTGATTTCCTTTCCCACCCCCTAAATCCATGTGACTTTTAGAGTTAAGAGCTGACGCATAGATCCACATGAATTTGCCATGCTTTCCTACCAGGCATTATTAATGAGTTCCACCTTGCTGTGCTAACACCACACTGATTAAATGAATTAGAAAAAATGAGAGCTACTTTTAGAAAGTCAGTCCTGCAACCTGTGCTTATTGTTAAATCCTCTAAATGTAGAAATTAAGTTATAGTTTGATCTCCTTACATGAAAAAATGGACATATGATATGTTTATCTGTGGTCATTCTTTCATGTTTTAAATGTTAAATAAAGCTAATGGTTTTTTGAACAGTCATATTGTTAACCAGAAAATTTTTGGGTTTTTGGAAGAACATTGTTGAGAAGACTATCATAGCAAGTATATATAAAAATAGAAGAAAACTTGCAGTACTGAAGTACTTACAATTTTGCTGTGTATAGTAGGGATCAGGAAAAGAAATAGCAAAGGAGTACAATACAGCAGCAGTTTTAGATCATGAAAAGTTAAAAACTCATGTATAAGTTCTGCTAAATTTTACAAAGCAAGTGAAAAGACAGTAATGGCTGGGGCAGAGTGTGGTTGGACAGTGCCTGATGTAAGTTACAGTTTATGTTCTCTAAATAGGTTTTAACCTTTGATTTTAATTTTTTTTCCTCCATGTATAAAGGAAAGAGGTCTTTAAAGTTGTAGAGGTTGATTGTATACAAATATACCTACCTAAAATACTGATGTCTAAACCAGTGTATTAACAGTCCATATGGAATATTGCATGTTTGATGTTAGTAGGAATGGATCTAGTCTAGACAATATGTAAAGGGCATTGCTGATGTCTTACATTACACTGGGTTTTCATTGCTTTATCTTGTATAATGTTCTGACTTGTTGGTTTTCTTTCATGTAGCGGTATTTCCTAGTTGGAAGTAATCCTGCAGAAACCAAATACCGTGTTTTGAAAATAGATCGCACTGAACCAAAGGATTTGGTTATAATTGATGACAAGGTACGTGCCTCTGTATTTAGTTGCTGGGCTTTTCTCCAATTTTTTCAAATAATACTGGTTACTTGTTGGTAGCACTGAAATGGGAAGCAAAGAATGTAGAGCAGGCCTTTGGTTTATTGTACATTTCACAGATTAAGCAAATTCTGCTATTCTCTGACATGAAATGACATTTCACTACCAAAACAGTAACTTCTGTGACTTTTTGTTTTTAAAGCATGTTTATACACAACAAGAGGTGAGAGAACTTCTCGGTCGCTTAGACCTGGGAAACAGAACAAAGATGGGGCAGAAGGGCTCTTCTGGGTTGTCTCGAGCTGTCTCTGCTTTTGGTATAGTAGGTAAGTGTTTTGATTGATTTTATAAAATCTTTTGTTTTTCTAGTGTCATGCTGTATATCTTTCTGTCTATCCCTGATTTTATTTATTTGGAAAACTAAAGAG
The DNA here is from genome assembly GCF_009819885.2 of Catharus ustulatus. Lineage (NCBI taxonomy): Eukaryota > Metazoa > Chordata > Aves > Passeriformes > Turdidae > Catharus > Catharus ustulatus. The sequence continues at coordinate 71,814,064 of NC_046223.1, read as the reverse complement.
GATTTAGGAATTTGTCATGCTCAAAGTTAAATAAGTTTCTGTGTATGTTTTGAAAAGAAGTGGTCAGTACGGGGGTGAAAGTTGTGCTGTAACCAACCTTTTCTTTGTCCCTAAGGGACAGATCTAGGAAATAGCCAAACTCTAGAAACTTGGTTGAAGATATTACCAAACTCAGCTGATCTTAAAATACAAATCATGTGGAACCTGGCTCCTGAATTCCAGAGCTCACAGAATTGCTTTTTAAAAAGAAAGTCAACATTCTTTATTAGGCTATATTTCTTTATCACACACTATTCAGAAAGATGACTTTTCTTCTTAGTTAACTTTTGCAGTGACGTATTTAAAGATTTCTTTTTCATGTTTGAACAAGTATAACTGACTGGTATGTCTGCTCAATTTTAAAATGCTGCTCAGCTGTCCTCAAGCATTGCTTCAAAGATTTAATAGCTTCTAACTTCATCTGAAAGTCACTACTTTCTTGCCTATTGTCTGATAACTGAGGTCAGTGTATTGATGGCTGATGTCTCTAAAGTAAATGTTAATGTGTGCTGTGACAGCTGTCAAAATAGTTTGTAGTTTATTAGAGTCAATATACACCTGGACATTTAAAGCCAAAGCTGTGGAGAAAGTGGAGGATGCAATTACTTTAAAGGATGCTCCTGAATTTTGCATAACAATCAAAACACAATCAAATTCTATTCTAATCCAAAGTGGCATATTAAGCAGACTTTCTTCTTCATTCTTTTTGTCTGTGAAGCATTTTGAAACTTATCAACTTTTCAGAAATTCCTCAGATGGTGTTTGTTTCTTACCGATTTAAGAATATTTATAATTTTGATAAACCTAAAGGAGCTTCTAAAAGCCTTGGAGCATTGTTTTTTGGGGTTTTTTTTTTGCACAAGCCATCAGGGCTCACTGTCTAAATATATGATAAATATTTGGTTGCAAAGTGGTTGCAATCAATTAAAATTTTGCATCCTAATTATATGACTGTTTATATGTGCTGTTCATAACAGGAGAGTTTCTATTCTGTATTGGTTAACAGATATGGTGTATTTCTAGATGACTCTTTGGAAGTAACAGACTCTCTATCAGATGATATACTTCCAAATTACATGAGTCAGACCATATCCATATAAACATGTAATTTGAGGGAATGCGACTAGTTGTTTATTTCTGCCTCCTGGCTCAGGTCAGAAGAACAGGGCTATTTTTTCTAAAATTGTAAAGAACAGCTTTGTTCTATCCTCTAGTTATTTCATTAACCAGATGCAGTACATTCAATGTGCTCAGAATGGGGGTGCTGATAGGCTGAGTTGTGGTTTACTGTGTAGTGTTTAAAAGTCGAGATTACTTTTATAAAGGGAGAGAACTAGGCCAAGGAGAAAGGCTCAGTTCCTTGTTAGACTTCGGTATAATGTTTGGTGAAATTCTAAGGGCAGAGGCTGTTCACATAAGTGATTTTAGTACCTGGGGGATACAGCAAGAACTGTGACTACTATTTAATAACTGAAATTCAATAGTCTACTTCAAATGGAAGGTTTGTTTCTTATTGTCAGCAGGGCCTCCTGTCTTTGTGCAGGTGAGAGCATTTTTCCGAGGGGGGGCTAATAAGGTGGAAGAAAAGATTGCAGTTATTCGATCACGTTGCAGCCTCCAGCGGTGACAGGGAGGAAAATGTGCACTCTCCTCATCCTTCTTTACTTTGTAATGCAAGCTAAAAGAACTGAGAATAAATGCAAGTAAAACTGTAAATTGTGAGGGTGTGTTTGTATCATGTCGTCATCATCATCACCTCTGTCTCCAAATTAATTTATTTGTTGATAGTGCAGTAGTGAGTGAGTTTCAAGCTCTCAGCAACCAATCAGAGCAGTTACCGCCAGTAGCTAATTAATGTCATTTATTACTTATTAAAGAATATTACTGCTGTACTATACTGAATTAGTAACACTTTGGAGTTCAGGGGTGGTTGTGTATTTCTGTTTTTCATTTGAATTTCTACATTTGTGTTGTATTTAATGGTTTGTTCCACTTTTTCCTAATCATATATAATAGAGGTATCCAAAGAAGGCACTCCATGAAGAAGCATGGCTATGCCCTGCAGGGAGTGAAGATGGAGGCAGCAGAAGCCATCTTTTTATAGGCAATAAAACCAGACACTGCGTGTTCTACCTTCTTAGCCTTCTGCATTTCAGCGGGGTCAATTGTTGATATCTGAGAGAAAACAAGAAAAAAAGGAGTACCCCTGATACTCTGAATGGCTGATTTGGGGGAGATGAGGCTCTAGTCAAGGAATTCAGTTCCCTGCTGTTAAGGAGAGAGAGCACAGCAGTGTCATTTTACCCACAACTCCTTTTGCTGTTCTGTGTCCCTCTCCAGCAGAGAATACATGGACCTGAAAAGAAAATTGGTGTCTCGGATTCTTCCTTACCCTGGAAAATTAACCTTTTGATATCTGAACTAGAGTATGCTTCACTCTGAACGGAGTCCTATTTATCAAAAGCAAATACAAGTATGTTAAGTAGACAGAAACATAGTCCAAATTGTCAGTGTCCTAACCACTACCTAGTATTAAAAGCACCCACAGTGGGAGGGGAAATAAGTAAAAACTTGATTAATGGGAGTGAATTTTAAGACTCTGTGTATATGTGCGTGTGTGTGTGTATATATATATATATGTAACATTAAGAACAAATAAAAATTCTTTGAAATCTTGAGGCAATTCTGATACTGTTTTGCTAAATATGTTTTATCAAAAACACAAACATGCAACTGAAAGCATTTTAATGCTGTTTTAACAGGCTTTGTCAGGTTTTTAGAAGGCTACTACATTGTGTTAATAACAAAAAGAAGAAAAATGGCAGATATTGGAGGACATGCAATATATAAAATAGAAGACACAAATATGATCTATATTCCAAATGACTCTGTAAGAGTAAGTCATCCTGATGAGGCCAGGTAAATAATGCTGGTAATCAGTGTGCCCTTTTTGAATATTTTCTAAACAATGTTCAACTGCAACTACAAACTTCAGTCATGGTTTTTTTGTATTAGTATGTCATTCAAGCCACGTTATCTTGTTGGATGGAAAATAGGCTACAAATTCTTTGGTGTCTAACCTGGAGAGTAAATACAACTGTCATAGTCTTCTAGAGTTTATTGTTCACATCTCCATGTTACAGCTAAGTTTAGCAAATCTGCACCAAGAAGTGTCAAATATAAGCACTGTTCCTGCAAGGGCAAAGTAATGCTAATATTGTACGATTTGGGGCACTTTGTGCTTTTTGGTTCTTTATTTAGTAGCTCTTGCATGATGTCAGTCTCACCTGAAGAGATCGTTTGTGCCCTTCAAAAAGTGCTGAACAGATTTTAAAGCTATTCTGTGCTCTCAGAATCTTGTGAATGTTTTAAAGGGTGGTGAAAAGATTCACCAGCAACTTTAACTGCTTCTTTCTTTTCAGGGACTTTTTTATGAAGAGAGAAATTTGAGCCTTTATGTTTTTATCAGAGTAGGGTAACTTTGCTTCTATGAAATAGCAGGCAACTGGTTTCAATAAACTGCTTTTCAATCTGTACTAAGTGTGAATAGTCAGAAAGTGATGGTTTATGATAAATTGATGTCAGCTAATGAACCAAGCCTGTAGTAAATATTAAAAAAGCTTCCTCTTTAAGATTGGATTGATCATAGACCTCAGTCTCTCCTCTTAGTGTGCAGCAGACCATTTTATCTAACCTACGTATTTATGGTGTCAGCCATAGACATAGACGTATTCATAGACAATGTAATGGTTTCTTCTGGGAATTTGCAAGATTATGACAGATTTTACTAGATACTTCTTTTCTTGCTCATTTATTTGAGAGTAATTGAAAAATTTTATTTCTTTTTAGTATTTTTAAAATTTTTCTTGTTTAAGTCCTGAAAAATTTGATGTGCATAAGTGGGAAAGAGAACTACAACTTTACGATTGCCTAAAGAGACAGAGTATGTATATGAGTAGACTTTAGGGGGATTTTTTTGTTTGTTTGTTTGGTTTTTTTTTGAAAAAAAGAGTATTTGATTTACTTAATCCATATGCTGACATTCTAGTGTAATTACCTGTCAAAACAATTACAGTAAGATAGGAAGGAAGCATAGAGGAAGAATCAATATTTACGTGTAGTTTATTTTCTGTGATCCTCTGAATGACTTCATATGGTCTGTCTGGTTAAAATAATAATTTTTCATGCAACTTGAATTATTTTGCTAGGTATCTGAGAATCTTTCAAAATGTGGACCTTTCTAGCAACTTCTATTTTAGGTAGGTATTAGTTACTATTCCTTTTAAAAAAATGTGTACTTACGCTTGCTAGAAGATTATAGGTTTTGTTTTTGATCTCCAAGAATTTTAGGTTGATATTCTGGGGAAATAAGACACATGATCATGCTGCTTGTAAATGCTTGTCTGTTTGTGTATTTTGAATCTGCTTTCTCCTTTAATCATTTGGCTAGGAATTTCATCTCCATTAGGTTAAAAAATATAAAACTATTAATAGCATGGAAAAAAATAGACACTGAAACTACTGTTTCCACTGGCTGTTCAGCCTTGCCAGATTATGCACAGGTTCTCTCTTTGGAAAAGTATTATGTTTCAGGGGGGTTGCTTGTCTTGTTATTTAGTCTTTATTTATCTTATTTTCCATAAATCAAACTTTGCCTTGATTCAGGAGCAGAGGTAGAGAAATAGGTCCTTATTTAAGGCACACCCTGTGTGCGTTGTCTTTCATAGGGCTTTCTAGGCATTGCAGTTCTCGTGTTTCATAAATGGCATACCTAAGACATGTTTCTGTGTCCCAGCTACTATTAAGTGAGATTTGTAGAACAGAACAAAAATGGGAGAAATGTGGCAATAAATCTGGCAGTAGTTAGAAGACTTGAAGACTGAGGAAAAAAAAAAGAAAAAAAATCCCTCTTGCAATTGCCAAAAGGTGTGTCAGCCTAGAAGATGCTTCCTCTTGGAAAATGAAGGTTTTTTTGTCACAGCTGGATCTGTAGGGAGAAAACTACCCAAATTTTATGTGTGTTTCATGCTTTTGCATGTGAAAGACATTTTGTAGTATAAAACTTGAGTTTTTCTTCCATGCATTGTCTCCCAGCCCTAATATTATACAACTTCCCCCCCACTACCTCCTTTGCTTGGAGATGACAAATATGTACTGTTCTTGTAGTTTTACATGGAAGGGAAAGATTCTTATGTTCCTCTAATAAACACGTTTATCATGAAATGAATCACAGAATGGTTTGGCTGGAAAGGACCTTACAGATCAGCCAGTTCCAACCCTACTGCGCTCACACTACAGAATTTCCTCCTAAATCTCTCCAGTTTTAGTTTAAAACCATTTCCCCTTGTCTAATCACCATCTGCCCATGTAAAAAGTTGCTCTCCTTTTTTATAAACCCTCTTAAAGTACTGGAAGGCCATACAGTGGTCTTCCCAAAAACTTCTTTTCTCCAAGCTGAAATGTAGAATTAAGATAAACTACATATTTAAAATTTCTTGTACAGAAGAAAATGAGTAAGCAAATGACTTTTACAAAAGTGTGTTTTTGGCACAAATCCTGTGTGGCATAAATGAAAACTTTCCTACTAGCAGATAATATACTGTTTATGTTTTAGTTTTCATTAAAAGAATTTTTTTCATAAAACAATTCTGTGCTCTGTGTTTTAACTGCATATTTAACCTGATTTTCACTTTCAAAAGGAGAAATATAGGATGATACTAATATTTTTTCTTATTGTTTAGAATCTTTTTCATTTATCAGCTTCATTTAAATTGTTCTTGGCTAAAGCATAAACACATTTTCTGCATGATTTTTATATAATTCCTGAAGAAAATTAGAAATCAGTTATAAGAAAACAGTTGGTCTAAGGGGAGATTGGGGAAGCAACCTGAACATGTCTCTTACTGGGATACTGTTTAAAGGTTATATTATATGCAAACAGAGCATATTACAGACTCTTTTTTCCCCTAACAGAGGGGTCAGGACATTATTATGGAAGTAACATGGGTTACACTTCGTTATTATTAGTAATAAATCTAAATGTCTAATTTTTTAGATCTTTAATTAATATCTAGAACTTATGAGAGGACCAGTAATCACTGATGCTGTCTTAGACTAAAATGGAAATACATGAGTATTTGTGATTTAAGTATAGTGTACATTTGGTTTCTCCTTTGGTAGATGCCTAGTAGCTTAAAAAATTAGCAATCAGTATAGTGTTAGTAAAAGAGATATGAGGTGGAAAATTTGTAACTGTTATGGAACTAATAAAAAAAACCCCTTTTCTTAATTCAGCAACCATTGCCTTAATATGCATCTATGCTGCAGTCATAAATTTGGGGACAGATATGATTTTTGTGGACCATTTTTTTTGGGCTGTTTTGAGTTCAGGTAGCAGTTAGAAAGTAGCAGCACTTAAATCTCAGAACAGTGAGGTTGTCCATTGTATATAGATAGTTCTGATGGAATAGCTTTTTGAAAACCTCTGGAATGCTTCTTGGGACATGGTGAATTAAATTTCTTGATATGTTTTGTTTATGTGTTTAGTTTTCAGTTAAAAGAAGAATATAAACACATTTTAAGTCTTTGTAAATGGTAAGCAGTTTCTGTGTTTATAAAGCTTATTTTGGAAGTAATTTGTATCATTTGCTATTACAGAATCAGAATCTGTGTATTTTGTTCAGAAGTCTTTTCTATAAAATGCTACTGTGTTAAATATAAGTACAGATGGAAAGTGAGGGCTTTCAGAAAATTCCTCTGCATCTACAATTATTAATAAATGTTAACTGTCTATCAGTTACAGCTATGATCTGTCTCACTCCCTTCAGTATAATCTTACTGTCCTGAGAATGCCACTTGAGACATTAAAAACTGAAACAACCCAGACCCGGCAAGAGAGTTTTGATATATTTGAAGATGAAGGACTCTCAACACAGGGGGGAAGTGGTAAGAAAACACATCTAATTAAACTGATATTGGTCATGAATACCTTTTAAATATGTACCACTTACGTTTACTTTTGAGAAGCATTCATGTCTTCTGTTGTTGGTCAGTAGTGTCCTAACAATTGTGAGTTAATAAAAGGTTTTGTAAAGTGCCAAATGTATTTCAGTTTGAACAATGTGATTTCTGGAGGTGTATAATCATTGTTTTAAGTTACATTGCAGCTGGGGAAAATGACCGAGCATGCTGACATTTTTCAGCAACTGATTACTCAACTGACTTCTGAGTCTCCCAACAGGAATGAGTTACAAGGAGAGTGGGAAACAATAACTGAATAAGTACCATGACATTTTTTTTTGTTTTATATTGGAGAATACTGACAACAGAGAAACTGTATGAAGTTAGGATCGTCTTACTCTAGTAACCCCTGTCAAGAAATGTAAGAAAAATTACTCATTTTGGTTGAAAGCTCCAGCCTTCAGTTTGGATCTAACATATTCATAACAGTATAAGGATAAGCAGCCAGAGAGAAAGACAATTTTCTCTCCCTTTTTCTTCATACACACACACACACACACACACACACACACACAGAAAGTTTCTCCTGAAATTCATAATATTGGATTTTATTCTGTTGAATGAAACACCCATGCCCCCAAGAAAAAGATATTAGTAACGTGGTCATACATATCAAGATACCAGCAACTGGTTATCAAATATTACAATATCAGAAAGGATCATAAGGAATGAAGAGAGCAATAATTCCTGTTTGGCAAAGACTCTAATCTGGAGGATGCCTCATCATCACCATCTCTTCTATGTCTTTGTAAAAACAGTAGGAAATGAAGATGCCCTAACCTTGACCCCATCAGCACTGTGTGCTAGTCACCTGTCTATTCATAGGATATGTGTAACAATAGCCACCTGTCACTTAAGTCTCACTAAAGTAATGCTGCTAGTAGTAAGAAAGAAGAAAAATTGCTGGCTAATTGCTTGTGACCAGCTTCTGCTGTCTACACTCCTTCAAGAAAATATTTTGGTTACATCAATTTTCTCTGGGCTTACATTAAGTTGGGTCTAGGTAGCAATAGTTTGTTTAACAGTTGCATTTTCACCTGCAGTCTATAAGAAGAACTCCTTTTTCCTACAGTAGAACATTTGACTGCTGTAGTTGTCTGCTATAATTGGCACTCATACTACTGCAATATAATTTGTCCTGTCAGAAACTTCACTTGAAAAAAGTGTGAAAAAATACAGGTGATGGAATTCTTGTCCTCTTTCTTCTAAGTTTTAGATTCATTCAATTCCCTCTACCACCTTTCAGCAACAGTTGTCATTTTGGTGGTGATATTTGAAACAGAAAAAGACTCTGATTCCAGAAACAGAATTTTAATTTGCAGGTCTACAATAGCTGTGTTTCTTAGTGTTAGTGCAAATTAGGAAAAATGTGTTGAATTGTGTGAAAAAATGATTGTGATGTGCATGATCTTGTAGCATGCATAATTACCTAGTTGGTAATTAGAGGTGACCCAGAACTGAGAAACTTATGAAGTCCTTCTTTAAGAGCATTTTTGCCTTAACTGGAATTCACAACTTTGTTTCCCTTGTTATCAAATCCATTGATGCTGGTATGTAGAGCTCTCTTTTCAGTACTGAAGTATATCGGTAACTTCTACATTAAGGCACTCAATCACAACGGTGACTGGCAGCATAGAAAAACTGCAAGTCCTCATAAATGCTGGGCTTCAGCATGTGCCTGAAATTATCTGTGTTCAGCAAACCTCAAGGATGCCAGTAAATGATACACTGAGTTGCAGTCCATGGAAAATCAAAAAGATCCAACGTACTGGACGTTAAAGGAGGGGAGCTTGTTTCTTGCTAATGCATTTTCATTGTGACAACTTCTTAGGTGTCTTTGGGATTTGCAGTAAGCCTTATGAAAAGTACGTGTGGAATGCCAAGCTTCTGGAAGCAGTAAGAACTGCTGTTCATCGTGACTGGCTGCTGTATATTATTCATGGATTCTGTGGGCAATCAAGTATCCTTCTGCTGTTGTAATGAATTTTGGTTTATCAGTTTTGAAAAAACCCAGTTTGAACATTATTTCTTTGTCATATAAATACCATTTAATTTCATACTGCTGTTGTTTGGCTTTTGTTTTTGTTACTTTCTAAGTAAGAAATGTAGTTATTGTAAGAGGCCCCTAACACAGGTAGACTGCATTTTCAGTGAGGCTCTGTTTATAAACATGGGGTTTAGTAGTAAAGAACTTGAGAGGATTTTTAGGCTCAGCTGTATTTTTTCACAGATATTTGTGAGAAAGGAGAAAAGCTAAGCAGAACTGAATTGCTGACTGATCTTGTTTCAGCTGTGTTTAAACCATGACATTGCTGTAGAAATGCTCTCCTACTAATCTTCTCTAAAACATTTTTTAGTAACTGAGATTTACAGAAATTCTTGTATTTACTGTCTTTCTATTGAAGATGATGATGATAGAATTTCAGCCCTGCTATGTGAGGAGCACTAGGACATGTGAAAAGCTCTTTTCTTGACTATATACTATTTTAAATGGTTAAATGGGTCTAGATACATTGTAGCAGGAGGAGCAAAAGTCTAAATGCATACCACAGTCCAAGGAAATGTCATGTTATATGTATTATGAAGACCCTCTTTTATTCACCAACACTATCATATTAGCTTAAAATTTCTGGGGAAGCAAATGCAATTATGAAGTTAACGTTAGTGATGCCTACAAAATTTAATTTTGGTTTTTTATGATTGTAAGACTGTTGGTCATTTGCGTAGTCCCCAGACAAAAAGCTAGATCTACTTTTATATGCCACTATTTCATTTGTGGTCTTACTTAAGCAAAGCTGGATCTGACCACCCGCATTATGCCTGCAGCTGCTTAGTGTGTGAGAAAATGTCTTCTTAACTCTTTCTTGTGCCTCCCTTGTACTGAGGTAGCAGTGATAGTCTCATTAGGCTCTGATTCTGTTTGGTTTTAGTAAAATGGAAAAAGACTATAAAAAAGCCACCACTGCATCCATAGCCTGTTTGCCTCTGGCTTTCAGTTGTTGTTACTTAAGTGGTTGCAAATTTGTCTCTTTTTCCAAATAAATAGTGGGTGACTAATATACTTTATCTGAAAAAGGAGCTCCCAAGTTTTAATCCCAGTATTCACAAAAACAGCATTTGCTGTGCTAAGTGTTTCTCATATCTGTTTCACCTGCACTGTTATTTCATAAAAGAGAAATGCTGCTTCTCTTCTGTAGGTTCTGAAAAGTGGGTGATGTATTGCAGTGTGTATTGGCTTTTCAAAGTTCTTAAAACAAATTGTTGGAAATGGCAATGTTCTCTTCCAGCTGCATAAAAATAAGTTTGGAAGTGATACTCATCACTGTTGAGATTATTTTAGTAAATCACATATATCAGTTTCATACACCTTTGTTAGAACTTATTTTTGCATGCATAAAGTAAATGAATAAAATAATTGCACGTGCCATGTGAACCTTAACTTCTGTTTCAAGAACTGTTAATATACGGCCGCCCTATATATGTCACTCTGATAGCCAGAAGATCAAGCAAATTTGCTGGAACACGTTTTCTGAAACGAGGAGCAAACTGTGAGGTAAGTCAAATACGATTTTAGGGATTGTTTCCTCCTGCCCCTCCCCAGTATGAAAGCTTGAACTTGACTGGCTGAAGAGTTGAAGTGGTTTAGAGGGTTGTTAAGGATTTGGCTATAAATTATGCTATTAGATGATGTTATCGCAGGTATCATTACATTTTTCATTGCCATAATAAAGTTGTTCCTAAAATAGTATGTTCAATGGTTCTAAATTGGCACTTGTTTTGGTTTTTTACGCTTCATGTTATTTGCCAAACTGAGGTGAAAAATAAAAATATGGTAATATACATTAAGGACAAATGGGAATTTAACCTTCGGTGTTGTTCTCACTATTGTGGTTCAGTGTCTCACAGTTTAATTGTGCTCTGTTTGTAATGATCAATTCTCTGTACTGCATGCAGCTTTTAATGTCATGTCTACATCATATGTGTATTTCTGTTTGGTTTAGGGAGATGTTGCTAATGAAGTGGAAACTGAACAAATACTTTATGATGCTTCAGTTATGTCATTTTCTGCGGGGAGTTATTCTTCCTATGTTCAGGTTCGAGGGTCTGTCCCTCTGTACTGGTCTCAAGATATTTCAACTATGATGCCTAAGCCACCCATAACACGTGTGTACAAATTATTCTTTGTGATAGATTATGGTTAGTGCTGTGTCCTAAAGGAACATCTGAGAGAATAAGTGAAAACTGAATTTGCAAAAATGAACAAATTGTCTGTTCGCTGTGCTTTGTGAAACCATCAAAAATTAAGAAAAAAATCTCCATCTTAGACTTCAAGTTCAGAAATTAAATAGGAAAAGTTTCTGTTTGGAGATGTGGGCTTTCTTTGTACTACTTTGTGTGTAAAGTTAGCTACATTTATCTTGGTATCTTGGATAAAATGCTAAGCCTGTTGAAAATGGTGGAAAATGTCTGGGCTGAGATTAATGGGGCTAGAATAATTGTTCTTTATAAGCATTTAATGAAAATTTACAAAGTTGCCTACAATTTGGCAAAGGGAATGTTTTTAACAGCTTTTGCATGAAAAGAGAGGAAAGTATTTGACTGTGTCATTACTACCAGAGAATTAATGCATCTTTTGTGAAGAGTACTGTTAAAGGAAAATTCTACAGCTCACTTATTATCATCTTCGATTTATGTTTGTTTCAGTGGACCAAGCTGATCCTTATGCACACGTTGCTGCTCTTCACTTTGACCAAATGCTTCAGAGATTTGGCTCTCCCATTATTATATTGAATCTTGTGAAGGTACAATATTTTGAATATGCTCTATGTGTTTGATTTTTAATATTATGCTTCTTTCTGTAGAGTCTGTGTAATTTTGGTTATGTTCTAAAACTAATATTAGCTTACAAGTGGAATATTTTCTTCATGAATCTCGTCCTACTCCTGTAAGGATGTACAAAACTCTGCTTCCACTACAGCCCTTCAAAAAACAAATTTCTCATATTTCTTGCAGTAACATTTCACTGTTCTTTTCAGGTTTTTTGCCATTACCCATTAGATTTAAGTCCAAATAAATTTATCACTAAATTTAATTTAACACTAAAAACTGCTGAAATAATTCGGTTCCATTCAAAGAGAGATTGGAACTAGATGATCTTAAGATCTCTTCTAACCCAAACTGTTTGGGGTTCTATGAAAATAAATGTTGTATTCAAGCAATTGCAACACAATTCTAATTTTTAAGAATTATTGCAAGACTGGGAGAAGAATTTCCCTTTGTCCTCCTACATCCCACAGCTGAATGGGATGCTTGCCTTTCTGCATCTCTTTTTGCTTCTCTTTTGCTGTTCTCTATTGCATATACATTGCCACTTTTATTTCTGTGTGCTGCTCTTTACGCTTAGAGCATTCCATTTTTCAGCCATGATTATGCACAGTTGAAACAGATGACTACTAATACAAAGTGATTGTTAAAAACCTACAGTGTTCAGATTTTTCTATCTTTTCTGTTCTTATTTCAGTTGAACTATTTATGAAGAGATGCCTGCTGTTGTTAAAGCTTCCACTTTTGATTTCCATTATATATGCATACATATATGTGTGCAAGTGTATGGGTTATATACGTTTGTTAATGAAAATTGTGATGTTAAATTCCTTTTCTTTCTGCTAAAGGAACGTGAAAAAAGAAAACATGAAAGGATTCTCAGTGAAGAACTTGTTGCTGCTGTGACATATCTCAACCAGTTCTTACCCCCAGAGCATGCAATTATATATATACCCTGGGATATGGCCAAATACACTAAAAGGTAGAAAAAGTCGTTTCTGTACTAGTGCTTGTAGCTGCAATGCACATATGGAAGCAAATGTTACTGAACAAAACGGCAACTTGCAAACAAAACAAGGGAATGGGATTCAGCATAATCATACATCCATCCTTTTCTGTCTCATTCATTTTTTTGAATCACGTAAAGTTTGATAGAGAAAAATCAGTTTGATGCAAAAAAATCAAAGGGTTTTAGGTATTTTATGTTCTGCTTCTAGTTTATGGAATATTTTTTATCGAAAAGAGGCAAAACTGCTCAGATACAGTCAGTCTCCTACAAAATCTAAGAAAACTATAGGCGTAATTACTGTATGATGAATAAAGCTGTGATATGGGCCTGTTTTTAAGTCATTTTTGCTATGGAAAAACTTTTTAAGTAATGAATTTTTTTTTAGTATTAATGTATCTTGACTATCTCTTTTTTTTTCCTCTCTCTTCAGCAAACTTTGCAATGTCCTTGACAGACTGAATGTGATTGCAGAAAGTGTAGTAAAGAAGACTGGATTTTTTGTAAATCGACCTGATTCCTACTGCAGTATCTTGCGTCCAGATGAAAAGTACCTATAATTTATTTGATGCATAATGAACTGCACCTATTCCTTAGAAAGCTGTTTGGAATTTCTATGTTTATTAAATTATTTCTTAAGACTTACTAATTTGAAAATTACAAAGTAACTTCTTTTGAGGCATAATAAGATAATTGTCATCTAAATGTTATTGAGTCTGTTGTTAACCAGTGGATTTTATGATTTTATGAATACAAAATTTAAAACTGTTTTTTAAAATAGAAATTGTATTTGCTTAGACTGCTGCAGATGAGGTCTCTCAAGTCCCTGAAAATCCAGAAGTAATTATTTGTCACTGAGTAGATCAATACATGATACAATCTGTTATTTTATGAAATAATTTGAAAGTCATTCTGTTCTGTTTCTTTTTCAGGTGGAATGAACTGGGAGGTTGTGTTGTTTCCACTGGTCGCTTGCAGGTACTAAAATATGCTTTATTAGTTCATAGTTACAGTGATGTAGGTCAGCACTCCCAAAGAACAGTGAGTCATTTCACTTAAATTCACTGATTGGTGACTCACAGACTGCTCTTAAATTGAGATTTATAGTACACTTTATTAGGGCTGTCCTTCATAGAAATCTAATTGGGAATTAGGGCCTTAAATTCTTGCATGGTACCCCAAAACCTTATGGTGTTGGAATTGTATCTTTCCTGGACTTAGTCTGAGAAATGCTTGTATTTTAAACTAGTTTCCATTACTGTTTAGTCTGTAATGTTATCAGTGCAGTGTAAGTTAAACCAGCAGCATCTGGCATTTTCACCTGAGTGCTGAATATTCTGTACATTGTTAGAGTTTCCAGCACTAAAAGAAAATAAAACTAGAAAACGTGTCTTCCTTTAAGGTCAGAAAAGTACTGACTAAACTTCAAACCCTACAGTATCAAATTTATACCGGAGTGTTATGGTTATATGCTCTGAACACAGGGCATATTCTTAAGAAGCATTAGTTGTTTTGACTTGCCATTCATAATTTTGTATTTCTTTTAAGTTAAAGAGCATGTGACCATTCCTGTACTAGCTGATCACTGGCATATGTTTGTTGAGGGTGGATAAACAGTACAGCAGATAGAATTTGATCTCTTTTGAAAAAAATCTACCCAAGTTAGCTTTTTATATGTTAGTCTTACTTGTTTACCTGTAGTAGGAAAGTGATTGTTTTATCTTTAATAATTTGAGAGTCACCAGTGACATACATGGAAGCATTCGGATCACAGTTCATCTCTGACTAGACATCTTGTGAGTCACATCCAAATTGTGACTTCTTCAGGGCTCTTTGTGAGTTGAAGGAACATCCCGTTGCTGTGATGATAAATGCAAGAATATTTTGAAAATAGGCATGACAATAGTCTGATGTAGCTTGCTAGAGATTAATTGCTTTTGAACTTTTATTAGAAATGTTTTTCCTCAAATTTTTGTGAAGACATAATTTGAGATTTGATAAGACTTAGCTAGTAGTAAAAAAGTAATAATCATGAGTGTAGTAATTAGTTGATTAAGATAAATCTTTTATTTGGATTGCTTTACCAGACTGGAGTCCTTCGAACCAACTGTGTGGACTGTTTAGATCGTACGAACACAGCACAGTTTATGGTGGGGAAATGTGCTTTGGCCTACCAGTTGTATTCATTGGGATTGATTGATAAACCTAATTTACAATTTGATACAGATGCTGTAAGGTAAGAAAGATTAATAGTGTGCCATGGTTTTAATTTTTAGTTTTGAATCTAGAGATGATGGAGAATTATGTCTGTGTAGAAGAAGCGTACAGTTATTTTTGCTGGAATGGTTTAATGTTTGTTCATCTAAGTTTAAAATATCTTTCTTACTTGAAAATCCCATCATGCTGAAAGTTTGATCTTCTGGAAAAGTATGTTAATCAGTCTTGCAATATAACTGCTTGACTTCATTCTTTTTATATGCCTAAACTTAGAGGTGTATTTTCCTTTGAAATAAATTTAAGAAAACCTCTGCCCCAGTCTTTTATGCTTGTTTCAATTGCTTAAGGCAAAATGCTGACTGAGAGGGAAAACTGAAATAAATACATACTTTCATGGAGACTGCCAAACTGGTATAGAAGTATATCTTACCTTGCTGTTTCCTGCCTTTTCTTTGGAAAGTTTTCATGGTTTTTGATTTATTGAACAAAAGTTTTTCAGCAAAATTGTTTTTTGAGATCAAGTGTCAATGGTACTTATACAAGCATCTCCAAACCCTTTATGAAAACCCAGCATTTGTATTGAAATGCTTTAGAGTGTCAGGGTGAACTAAGCTGCTTAACTTGTATACATGCTTCAGAAATTAATGTAGGAGTCTTTAAGGTGCTGTGGTTTTATTCCTTTAAGCTCTTGTTGTGACTGTGAAACTTACAGCTTCATTGCTGATTTTAACTAATAGTGTGATAGTTTTAGACAGGTTTTTTTGTATTCAGAAACCACAAGTAGTCCAGCTTTAGTCGCCTTTCACATGAGATATGCCTTCAGCTCCTCCTCTTTTTTCCATTGGTTTCCAGCACCTGCCTGGTGCCTGGAGCTGATGAGAGCTGCAGAGACCACCTCACCTGCAGCATGTTGGTTCACTGTGCAAGTGGTGGCTCCTGGCCTCTGCCTTGTGGCCAGGGAGAGAACCTGCTGGTGGCTTCCTGGGTGTGCTAGCAGTGCCTCTTATCCACCATGTCCCAGCTGCTGGGAGCTGCACGTTTACCTCTGGGAATAAGTAATTCCTGCTGCCTGTATGAGTAGCTGTGCAGCCTCCTGAGGCTATAGGTCAAACAAAAACAAACCAACCCACCAAACCCAAAGAAACAAATGAGATTCTCGTACATGGTGTCATGATCTCTGAACAATTTGTGTGGAAGCGAGTGGGTTTGGGGTTATTTCTTCGAGGTTTTTTTGTCTGTTGGTTTGGGGTTTCCATTTTTTTAAAGTTACTTAGCAGATGTTCCTCCTAATTGATCTTATTGTACTTGACCTTGGACAGAAGATTTGCTGGACAGCTATTTAGTTTTTACAGAAATTGATTTGCTGCTCAGATAAATGTTCTTCATCCAGATCTTTTCCAGGAGAACTTCAGTCAGATGGTTGCTAGGTTACATATGCAATACTGTCCCTTTTTTTTGGAAACTTTATTAGGGCAAAGTTTTTGTTATCTTGTTTTGGTGCTTTTTTTTATTATTTTGTTGTTTGTTTCTGTCTTCCTTTTCACCCCTTAAGGACTTCTTTCCTCTTCAATTATTACGTGTAGATGCCTGAGTTACTTTGTCTTCCTGTACTGATGTGAAGCACATTCCCACACATTTAGTGACTGGGTTTGCTTTTTAGTTTTGGGGAGGAGTTGGGGATTGTTTTATACTGGTTTGGGGTTTTTTGCCTCTTAACTAAGCTTCCAATCTTTTTTAGGAATATATCATCCTTGTCATTGTCTTGTTCAAGCAAGGCCATAGTCTCCAATTCTGAGAAGTGCTTTTCAGTCTCTTGTCTTTTAGGCTGAGTGCCATCTCCTTAAGATACCCTCTTTTTCTGAGATTGTTGTCATGTTTTTGTCGTTGATAGGAAGTTTGTTTAATTTTTGCAGTTTGGACTAGTCCCAGTTTGGGTAGTGTCAATTTCTTGATGCCACAGGACTTTTTTGCTTTTTAGCCAGCTCTCCTTGTTCAAGTCAATTCTTAGCCAATTCTTTTTGCTTTCTGCTTACATCAAGCCATCATTATTGTAACTACAGTGATTTTTGGAAGGTTGTGCTAACTTCATCCCTGGTGTACTTAACAGAAAATGTAGCCTTGAGATATTGACATGTCCTATCCCTTTTAGTGTATTAGGCATGCCTTGGTTAGTGAAGATACATCGTTGTTTTCTCCCCATTTACGTAGTAGGACATTGTAGTCTTCTTCCTGAATCTACAGAACTACATACTGTGTCAACCTCTTCTTTTATATTAAAAAGCAATAAAAATTTGAAAGTCTAAACCTTCTTAGCAATTATTATGTCTGAGTAAAATTTCCACATATTTATCTGAATAAAGGAGAAGAAATTGTATTGCATTTGCAGAAAGACTTTATTATATTTTCTCTTTTAAAAATTCTATTCAGGAGTTTGATAGATGACACATTTTGCTTTTCCTTCAGATTGTTTGAAGAATTATATGAAGATCATGGGGACACACTTTCCCTGCAGTATGGAGGCTCTCAGCTTGTCCACAGAGTAAAAACATATAGAAAGATCGCTCCATGGACTCAGCATTCCAAAGATATTATGCAAACGCTCTCAAGATATTATAGTAATGCTTTCTCAGGTAAATTTAAGTGCTTTCATTCAAACCATTGTTTACAAAACATCTACTTATGATGTTTCAATAATCTACACTATGATCTTCTGACAGAGATCCTCTATATTATAATTTCCAAATAATTCAATATTCTGGTATTCTGGTATTCTAATTTGATGATGTATTTATTTATACAATAAATAAATGTTGTAGCATGCAGCCCTTTATTTAGGAAATGCACACATGTGGCACTGTATCTGTCAGTGACATTTGTAGATCAGTAGAGAAGCAGATGGGTGTTACAGAGTTTTAAAATGTTGGACAGAATGAATTCAGCAAATATAAGGAAACTGGTGAATCTAAACATGAGTAGAAGGCTTCATGTGAAGTATTTCTTGTGATGTTTCTGAGAACTCAAAACAAAGCAATCTATAATGCGTATAATTGCTTTGTGCAAATAGGAGCTACAAACTGTTAAATCTGTGGTAGAAAAGATAAACTCCCAAACTAAGTAAAAAGATTTTTTTTTTCAGTTAAATAAGCTGTAAAATATTAACTTACTCCTTTACTAACTCGTATCACTCATTAGTTGAATGCTGAGTGTTCTACTTTCTTCTGGGCAACATTGCTAAGGGAAATCTTTGAAGAATGCTGAGCCTTATCTTATGCAAAATAACAAAAAGAAAGTGTGGTGTGTTTAGAAGTCTTGAAAAAGATCTAAAGGAATGATCAAAGGACAGTCCAAGACATGTCAGAAGGGCAAACACCGAGTGCTACTGTATTATAAATATTGTGTCAGTCCTCTGTTATTCTTTTTCGCAACAGTTGCATAGCCGGGGTGGAAGTACCTTTTTTTTCTTTCTCCCTCATTCAAAATACATTATTCTAAAAATCATCTACTCTTATAAGAAAATATTTTCATCTCTTGACCTCAACACTCTTAAGATAATTACTACTAATTAGGTTGTACGGATGAGAAAAAATAAGACACGTATTGAGTAATAATTTGGTGTAGCTTAGAATATGGCAAACTAAATTGATGATTTAAACCAACAGAAAACAAGTCCAAATTACTAAAAGGTGTTTGTGAAATCTAATCATTTGACTGTGTATTGGCAAGAAAATCCCAAAGAATTCATCATTTGTATGTTTTGTTGGAAGCTTGTGTTGCATGGATATTGTTTAATTTCATTAAATCATTTATCCATTATTTAGGCTGCAGTAAATTCACTAAGGTATGTCAGATTTCCTGAAACATGCCATAATCTAGGCATGTGCTTCATGCACACACATGGGAGACAGAGTTGCAGTGTGAGGTCTGACTTCTGCCAAGCTTGGGCTCCTGAGGGAGATGCCAAAGGAAGAGGCAACATTTGGTACCAGCCCCATGTGCCCTGCAGTGTAGCAGGTCTGCTGTAAATGAAGTTCCATGCTGCTGCTTGAAGCCCAGAGGGCCCTGCAGCAGTCATAGGACACAGGCACTCTGAGGAGCAAAGAGAAGCAGTGTCTGAATGGGCTTGAGCTGAGCAGTGCTCCTG
The DNA here is from genome assembly GCF_009819885.2 of Catharus ustulatus. Classification (NCBI taxonomy): domain Eukaryota; kingdom Metazoa; phylum Chordata; class Aves; order Passeriformes; family Turdidae; genus Catharus; species Catharus ustulatus. The sequence goes on along the minus strand of NC_046223.1, from coordinate 71,794,817 downwards.
GTGTTAAGTGTGCCTCTTATCTAACAGATGCGGACAGGCAAGATTCTATCAATCTCTTTCTGGGAGTGTTCAAGCCTGCAGAAGGAAAGCCACATCTCTGGGAACTTCCCACTGATTTTTATTTGCATCACAAGAACACCCTCAGTCTGTCACAGACCAGGCCAAGGTATTTTACTGTTCTGTTTTTTGTTTTGTCTGGTATTGCTCTAAAAAATTCTTAAAAATACATGTTACTAATCAAATAATTAGGTCAACCTGTCAAAAACTTGCTTGCTGTTTTTTATGTTTATACAAAAGCTTAAAAAAACACCTTCAAGAGAATATAAAAAAATGCTGAATGTTGTTGCTTCACAGGATTCGCTTTTGTATGTAATTTTCCCGTTGTTCTTAAAAAGAAGTTTAATTTCATATGAAATTCTACCCTTCAGTATAAAATGCTTCACTGTTTTACTAAAGTATGGTTACTATTGTTTCAATAAGAAATATATAGGTACGTTCTTAATTGCCAGATTTATTGGCAATTTATTGGCAATGGTTGAATTTGAGATTATGTGATGAGGATAACATTTATTTTTCTATGTACTGCACTTGGTCTGCAGCCATGCATACCAAGAAACCCATGATTTTCCACCTTCCTTTCAGCCTATGTCTAGCCTGTTTTGAAGACTGTTTTTCTTCATTTGCATCCCACTGTAGTTACGTGATAATATATAGAAGTAATAAAGTATAAAAAAATTTAAGTAATTTGATAGCTCCAGAGATAAATGGTTTTTTGAAGACTATGAATACTGTGTGTTTTTTAAAAAATCAGTTTTAACGAAGAGGACAGTACTCAACTTGTCAACTAAATAATCTGTTAGGATTTTGGCTGATTTTATCTTTGTTCATTCTGTGAACTCTAAAGCTCTTTAGTACAAATGGTAGATCTGAATATCTGCATTTAGATTTTTGTCTGGGCAAAAATGCAAATATTTAACCAGTGTGATCAGTCCCTGTTGGCTGCTTGTGCTGCTAACCTGCTGCAGCAGCTGGTGCATGATAGGGCTTTTTCTGAATTTCAGTTGTCTTGTGTTATCTCCTGAGGCTTCTCTTAAAGGTAGCTTATATCAGCCATACAACTACCGTAATTTCACAACCATAAGGCGCACCGGACTATAAGGCGCACCCCCCGGGAGTCAGCAAAATTCGCAACTTTGTAGATCATATAAGGCACACTGGACCATAAGGCGCACTTTTTTTTAGCAGCGAGGCTCCGCCCCCAGCTCCCCCCGCATGGTTGCTGGCCGAGGCCCCGCCTCAACCCGGCAGCCATTGGCTCCCGGGCCCACCTGTACCTGGTGGGGCCGGGCTATGCCCGCCGCTGCTGCGTGCAGCATCCCCGGGGTTGGGGCATGTCCACCGCCGCTCCGCGCAGCGTCCCCAGCACTGGGCTATGTCCGCCACCGCTCCGTGCAGCGTGGCCGGGGCCCCGCTGCTCCGGGAGTTCCCTGGCGCTCTGGGTGTCACGCGCCCCGCTGGCGCACCGGGAACCCCGCGCTGCCCGTGCCCTCCGGGAGTCCCCTGGTGCTCCGGGTGACCCGATGCCGGCGGGCTCGCCCCATGCCACCGCTGCCCCGATTCTGGCGGCTTCTCCCCCCCCCGCCCGGCGGCCGCCCCGATTCCAGTGGCTTTCCCCACCCCACATGGGGGCCGCCCTGATGCCAGCGGGCCCGCCCCGACCTGGCACTGGCCTGATGCCGCCGCCGGGCGGGCTCTGCTCAGCTGGGGACTGTTGCGGGCTCACACTTCCAGGGTGGCAAATGTCGCAACTTTGTCCATCAGATAAGGCGCACCGGACTATAAGGCGCACTTCCGGGTTCCGGGGAAAATTTTAGTCAAAAGGGTGCGCCTTATAGTCGTGAAATTACTGTAAGTGCTATTTCAGGCATACATTAAACATGCAATATTAATTTTCTCGGCTACTCATTCTGAACATTATTGTATGTCTAAAATTAATTCAGCTGATACATTTCAAGTATACAGATGTTCTAGTCTCCCTTTCATCAGTTACTCTATTAAAACAACCGTCTCTTATTTGTCACACATTCTGTTCTCAAGTGAGGTGGAATATTAAAAAGAAATGTTGCTACTCTTCATTTACTTGTTAATTACCTTTCATTCTGACCAAAATTTCTTCTGAGCAGTTATAATATACAATCAAGATATTTCATTATGTGAATAAAATTACACCTTCCTCCAATAGGTGAAATAAATACATGGAAAAAACCTCCTCTAAGTAATTTTTTGTTTCTATCAAACATTTAGACAAGTTCTTTGTGTAAATTTTTCCTACCGGTGTAGTACCTCTTCTAGGTTCCTTGGGCACAGCAGCAAAAGAAATAATAACGCTCATAATAAAATCTAGGATATAGCAAAAGATTGTGTTTCCTGTCAATGAAATTTCTTTTGACTATCTGTGCTTTTCCTATGTTGTAATGGTCTCTTTGTCAGGAGGAAGATATTTAATAAGGTTCATATATTCTATATAATTTATGAAAGGACAGTGAATATGGAAAAGGAGACTTTGTGTTGCCACGTTACTTATCATTTATGCAACCAACAAAATTGGGTGTGTCTGCATCATTTCTGAAGGCCCTGGAGAAAATAACTTACTAGCATGGGACTTTGAGAAGAAGCAGGACCATCTGGTGTAGCTCATTCTTTACTGTCTAGGATATATAGAGTTCTTGGAACTGAAGTGCACTTTCCTGCCTGTCCTGTGCCATCTCCTAAATCCTTCTAACAAACCTATCCCTGGCCATTGGAATATACCCATTTTGTATGCTGCAGATGGCTACATTGACAGGAATTGCAGATAACCACATTTAATGATTGCAACCCTCACGTGTTGTGAATACGCAGATATTTGAAATAAAAATCAATGAAGACAATTGTGTTTTCATTCCATGTAATGAAATAGAGGAGACTATCAGAATAAATCAGAGAAGAAATTAAAGTGTATTTGAGAGGAGACAATAAAAATGTGTAAACATGAATGAAAGATAAAACGTGCTTTGTTCTATGAATGTTGCTTGACTTCTTTTGTTGTTTTACAGAAACCTTGAATAAGCTTCCAGCAGGGCTTGAATTTTGCTGTTAGATATGCCAATGGCTCTCAGACTTATGCCAGCTGTTACATCAAAATGTATTTCTTTGTGTAGAAGTCAGCTGCTTTGGCAATCATCCGATTTTACTATCATTGACCTTCACTTCTTCATACCTTTTCCCTAAATTTTGGGATCTGAATAACATCTGGTAGGGGATGCCTCCCTCCCACTCTTCCCACCCTCCAACGACCAGAACAAGATAAATACATAATACTTTTGATATGTGCTAACACTTTAATTTTCAGTGCTGTAGAGGTAGGCACCTGAAATGTATTTTTTTTTTACATTTCAAAACCACTCTTCTGTCCATACCTGTATTGAGTTTCATATGTTTAAGTTTCTTGATTTGAGAGCACAGTAGTTGGACAGGGGCCTGTTGAAATCCTCTATACAATGTCTCTGAAGTGACACTGTATAGATGGGTTTTATATTCAAACTGGATAGGCTGGATACAAGATCCTATCTCCTGTATCAATTGTGTTTCTGTTTTTCCTGTACAGCTATACTTACTGGTGGACCACAGGTGTGCTAAAGCATTTACCTCTTCCTTTTGATGAAGGTAGGACCTATATTTGCTCCTTGCCTTGCAGAGTATCTTGAAAAAGAAATTTTAGTTACAAATGCTTTTTTAACTGTTTTAGATCCCAAATCTGAAAAAAAAGGCATGTTTCCATAATGGTTTCTAAATACTTCTCCACCCTCACCCCTGCAAGGAGATATGACTTTTCAGTTGCAGATTGCAAGAGCTACCTAAGTGGCTGAAACTTGATCATATGTTTATGAACCAGAGCACACTTAGTTATTTTTTTTCTTTTTTCTTTTCTTGTCTATTAGGATATATTTATAGTCTGTGCTGGTGGTTCTATTCCTGTTGCAGATGACAAAATGCAGCTAGTGTGTCTTATTTCTCTGGGGTGCTGTGGAACATGTTTTATTAGGAATTGTCATCATGAGCTGAAATCAAATTACAGTGGTTGATAATGCATATTTATTAAAGATGTGCAATGCATCTTCTTCATGTCAGATTTCCTTGTCTCAGAGGGGATATGACTGTAGGAAAAAATTGCCTGGTATTGTGGCTAGGTGAGCAGGCTGCTGTTTGATTAGATTTTTACAAGAGTCAGTAATTGCTAGTAAAAAGATTTATTTTTTTTCCCCTCTCAGTGACATGTGCTGAAAACAGACGCAAGTTGACAGTGAAGAAATTCCACAAATACGAAGAGGAAATTGATATCCACAATGAGTTTTTTAGACCATATGAGTTGAGCAGTTTTGATGAGACCTTCTGCTTGGCAATGACCAATTCTACACGGTATATTGGGATGTTTTGTGGCTCTAAATCCTTGACTGGAAGTTGATTTGGTGTGAATTAAATATGGATTTGATTTACTTGGTTAAACAGGTGTAATTTCAAATTTAGCAAAGTTCTTGAAACTAAATCACAATGCTACATGGAAATGTTATTCTAAAAAAAGTCAGTTAAAATAGCAATTAGATTTCTGATTATTTTTTGTTATGGAGTGCCTAGCGTCTGGGCACTTGATGGCTGAGAAGTGGACTTTTCTCTGTTGATTCAGATCACAGAGGCTACTTTTAAAACAATTGTTTTCTTATTCTGCTATCATTTTGCAGTTGTTTTCTTCAGTTCATCCAGTTCTCACAGCTGGTTGGATATTTTTGGGATTTTTTTTGTTGGCAGCCATCAGCTGGATATTCTGAACATAATCTGAATAATGATTTGGCTAAAGATTTCCAGGCAGATTATGTTTCGTGTAGCTGTTTGACCCAATTTGTGTGTTGGCAGCATTTTGAAAACAATGTACAAAGCTCTTAGTTATGGGGCTTCTTCAGCACAGGAATGGAACACAATGCTTTAGCATCTCAGGGAAGTGGTGATACTTGCAACTGTTTTATGGAACTGAATAATGCAACTGAAAACTTTTAAAATACCTAGGTTATATATACATCAACTTGAAATGACAATATCTCTTTATGATGATTTTTTTTTTAGTTCACAGGTAGATATTAGAGGTGGTTCTTCGGGAAATTTAAAAATTTTATATGTTGCGCTTTGTTAATGAACACTACTTCCTTTCAATTTTGGCAGAGATTTTATGCCTAAGAATGTGGGAATTGATCCAAGTCCGTTTACTGTTCGTAAACCTGATGAAACTGGAAAATCTGTGTTGGGGTAAGTCTGAAATCAGAAATTTTGTTCTGGTTTAGTAGTAATGAAATTGTAATGAAAATGTATAAACTCATATGTGTGTGTCTGTGAAACATGTTCTATTTTACATATAAAATAAAAAATTCATCGGTGTTCTACTGCAGAATTGTACACTGTGAAAATCACATCTAATTTGAGATTTTATTTGACACTAGGAATTCTTAATTCGACTGGTTTAATATTTTTTGTTTTCTCTCATTCCTCAAAATTAAATTCATGAGAAGATTCTATCAATAATATACAGAAGTTTTTAAAATTTGATCATCTCTTCATCCTAGTGGCAACTCTATTCTCTATTGGAGTTGACAGCAGTGCATATTTTCTTGTTGTCTTTAAAAAATGATAATTTTTTTCATAAATAGTGCTTATTCTGAAACAGCAATAAATGCCAATTTCAGCATAGTCTTTGATAAAATATATTATTAAAATATTTATGGATAAAATTATATAAAACGAAACAGTAACAATTGCTAGGACAAATGAATGCTTAGTTTAGCTGCTTTTGCATCTTGGACCTACTTTGTTATTCCATTTATTCCACTCCTGTGTCCCACAAGGACTATGCAGAATCTTCCTGAATTCATTCTCTCTTTGGTATATCATATTAAGGAAACCTTTTGTCAGTAGTTAATTTGCTGTCACAACATTATAAGTTCCTCTAAAAACTTGCTGTTCTATTAAACACTAGAACATTTGACTGTCTCATGTGCTCTGATCCTGAGGGTCTCATTGTCAATAAATATTGAGAGTAGACTAGGCTTATCACCAGTAGAACCTCATTTCATGCTACTGATTCCCTGGGAATAAACAGGAAGACTGTTCAACTGTTACACAGTTTATCTCTGCTGAGAATTTGAGCTTATGAGTATTTTGAGGATAAGCTTTATTCTTCCGCTTTGGTAGAATGTCAGATTTTGGACTAATTTGTCTCCAGGTACTCCATTAAATAGTTGACCATTATATAATTTTCTCAGGCACTTTTATTCAAGCTCTTTGCTGTGATTTTTAGGGATTGATGTGGGACAGAGAATCAGCTCCATCAAAGCCACATTCCAGGACTCCCTGCATATCACTTATAAGGCTTCCCCTTCATTGACTGAGTTGTAGGGTAAAACATGGCTTCACTCTTGCACCTCACCCTTTTCAGCCTTGCAAAAGGCAGTACCTCTGCCTTGCTCATTGGTCATCATCTTTTGATCTAAGACTTTTCTAAAGGAAGTTTGGTGGTCTCTTTTTGTCTGTCTCAAGTGATGCTGATGAGAACACTAGACCTGCATCTCCAAATAGCATTTGCATCAATCTATGTGCTCTTTTCACAGCCTCTAGCATGCTGCAGTCTTCCTTTAGAATGAGTCACACACTATCTGTCAGTGATACATGGGATAGTCACTACAGCAGGGAAGAGATGTTCCTTCCCTATTTCCAGGGATTTGTCTATAAACTGTCTATTCATTAGTTAATGTCTATTCATTAACTGCCTTCCCTGAAAGATTGTGATAGCATCTGAGAGGAAATTTCAACTAAATACTCTTCTGTGGCCAGTAGGAGAGGATGCAGGGCAAGTAAGTCGAGTATGATTTCTGATGGGTGAAGTAATGTTTACCTTTCAGAGTGCATACAGTTAAATCCAGTGTTAGCCTGATTACATAATGTATCTTAAAGGCTTCTTATTTATAAGGCACTTCTTATAAAGAAGGCATTTATATTGACTAGAATTTCTTGAGTGAGAGATACATACTGCATCAAGAAATTTGCTGATTAAAGAATTAAATTGAGGAGAGAGGGATGAAAACTAAAGGAAAAAAGTGACGTTACCATTAAGATTTGGAGCCAAGGTTAAGGAAGCTAAGGAGTGGATATTGTTGTTAATCAGAAGGTGAAACTTTTTCCAAGATCAAAACCAAAGATGTTATGTCTCAATTAATTTTTATTCCTTTTTATTTATTCAGTTGTGAGGAGGGATTTAAGATAAGAATCAGAGAATTGGTGGAGAAAAGCTGACAGAATCCTTTGGGCTTTCTTTAAATGCTCTGGAATAACAAGAGATTGAAGAAGAGAAATCAATTGAGGATTTTTAAAGATAAGCAAAAAGCTGCCCCAGAGGTTAAAACTTATTTCCCTGGAAAGACTGTAACCAAGATTAAGAATTTTAAATATTCATTGCTAACATCTTGCTGATTCAATAAATGCACACTGCCTTTCCTAATAGGAACAAAAATAATAGAGAAGAAGCTGTGCTGCAGCGCAAAACAGCTGCTAGTGCTCCTCCACCCCCAAGTGAGGAAGCAGTGTCAAGTAGTTCTGAAGATGATTCTGGGACAGATAAAGAAGATGAAGGCGCTGTTTCTCAACGTTCAACTCCAGTAAAGGTGACTGATACAGGAGACAATACAAAAATCACAGAGGTAAGAAATTACTGTGTTAGGCAAGAAGGCTTGAAATTCACATTCCCTTAAAAAAAGCTTTATAGAACAGTCAGAAGTAAACCACTGAGAAATTTAGTGACAAAGGTCTCCAGCGTAATTATTTTGTGTAGATAGTAGCATAACTGCAGCACAACTGCTTGTTAACCTATTCTATTCTTCTTGTCATGTAATAGTGAAACACAATGGAAAATAAGATTTTAAAAAAAGAAAACTACTGTCAGAAACCTATGGCATTTGAAAAGTACACAGGTCATTACATAATGTAAAATGCACCTGTATTAATGCACCTGTGTGTTAATTCATAGCAGTAGTTCACTCTGATTATTGTCCCTTACTGTACTCTGGCACACATCATTAGGTGGCCTTGGAGCATGCAAATGAATTCCTTTTTTCCAGGAATGTACTCGGTCTACCTACTTGATCAACATTTAGTCGGTGGGAGTTAATCTGGAGCAAATCCCCCTGAAAGAGATATAGTATGAACCTGAGGTCCTAAGAACCAAGAAGAATTACAAAGCAATTGCTTTTGGACAATGCCACTTACTTAGGTCAATTAACTGTAAATTAATATTCTTTCTAAGTTTCAACCTGATTTATGTGAACAGTTTTAAATAGCTGTCCCATAATTATGTGGTCTGGCATTTAAAAAGAATTAACTTCAAAAATGTGAATGATAATGGACCACACAGGTCCTATGCTGTTACTGCTACTAAGGTTGCAGATAATGGCAGTGAATAAAATAGTGAAATAAACTGCATTTTCCCAGTTAGACGGAAAAAAGTCTATTTTCGGTTGTAGGCTATGAATCTTTTTTGCTAACATAACTTCCTTTTTGTTGGAATCCCTTGGGTGCTAATTTAATGAAAATATTGAATTTATAAAGAATTATGGAAATATCTATTTTATTAGTTTCTGTAATAGTTCTTCAAATTCTTTCTTGTAGATATCCATTTTGGATACCATTGAAAGTGTCTTAGCAAAAGGTTATGCTAATGTACAGGATAGACATTTGGAAAATACCTATGTTGTCTGGAGAGTTGGGTTTTTTAAAGTTACAGCTAATTTAAATGGTTATAGAATTGTGCATGTTATCCCTTCTGAAGAAAATTGAGTATTTATGACCTTAGCATTAAATGTAGTGCCTGATAGGCAACAGAAAATCACACTGCCCTTTTTTTTTTTTTTTGCCAGGATTCAAATTTTGATTCTATTCAGTCTTTAGCCTAGGGTTGTGTGTTCTCAAATGATGAATTTTCAGCCTGCAATAGTGCAATAGTGTCTTCTTCCTAAGCCAGTACAAGCACGTTTCTTTATTTATTTGTCTTAATGCAAAGTATTTTATTTGGAAGTTTTCCGTTATGTCTGAATAACAGAGTACCTTTTCTCCAGCAAATCAGATTGTCTCTAGATTTTTTAAACAAACATCCAAGTTGAAATTTTATTCTTTGATTCCTACTCTTGCATAATTTCTTTCATATCAGTTTTGCCCTCTGTTTTGAAAGAACTTCAGCACTCAGACCTAAGATACCTTTTTTAGATTTTAAAGATGCTTAAATGAAAGGTGTATGTAAACACAAAGTATGACTTGAAATACTGAATTTTACTGGCTTATAAATTTGGTGAGATATTCTGACTTTTAATAATGGTATGAAGAAATATATTCCAATTTATTAGCACCTTTTCATGCCTTGAATTTTAGTCATAATTTGCATTGTCATTTCATGTCAATCCTTGTTGTCTGGGGAATTAAAAAAGCTAGTTCCTTACTGTTCACATCTCTGAGAAGTTAATAAATGCATTTATACTTCTGGTCAGGATATACCTTTCTGAAGTTCTTTGACTTTGAATTGTTTTGAACTAAGAGAAAACTGTCTTTATATTTGACTCACAGTCATATGTGTCTTGTCAGAAAATCCCCCTCAGTTTAGCACTGAATCGCTAGACACAGTTAGTTAAATACTGCATGTGCATTGATTCCTTGTTATAGTTGACTGACATGATTGCATAATCTATAAAATAAAAATAGTTTCGTTCAACCTGAGGTTTGTAATTATTGCAGAATTGAGAGCAGGAAATGTGAAAGCAAATGTGGGAGCATGTTCTGAACGAATATGATTTGTTCTATATTAAGTTTCAACACAGAACAGAATTTAATAACTACACCATTATTTTCTATGAATATAATTTTTTTTCCTAATGTACTGTTTTAACTGATGATAGCTTTCAAGAAGTCTTTACTTGTTGAATAAATGTGTTGATTAATATTTTCAATAAATTATTTTCTAAAATAATATGTGTAAACTAAGATTGCTGTGGATGTATGTAAGAAACCTGTTTGGTTTTGTCTGCACTTCTGAAATTATATTTTGGTTTGAAAGGAAGTTTTTTCTTAAGAGCAAACTTTCTTTGGACGTTGTTAAGGTATTCTTAATCTGAATTTTTCTTATGTTCCAGAATGTAGTGCAATCGACAAAAGATGTGTATGGAGTCAATCTTTCAGATGTCCCTTCAGAAGATGATCTTGCAATATATGCAAGGTGAGATAAATTTCCTGTGGTAATCGGTAAATGATAATTTGAACTAATTAAGTGCATTTTGTCAAAGTGCTGCCTTTGATTAAACTTATTTAAATAAGAAAGTTGCCTGTATATGCTATCTCTTTCAAAATCAAATGTTTGCATGTGTCTGTGTCAATTCCAATTTCAGTGGAAGCTATGCAGATGTCTCTGAAAGCAAAATTTGGAGCTTAAATCAAATGAAAGGTGCTTCAAAAGAAATACCTGTCACTTAATATAATCCTAGAAATTCATATGTAAATTCATAGGAATTCCATATTCCATTGATTAGTAAATTCCACAGGAATGGTTCCATGATTGTAAGCTTTGTAATCTGTAGGGTTTGCATTTTTCAAGTGTTGAATTACTCCAAGTCAGTAGTAATGAAATAGCTTTTTCTGTAAAAATGCATATAAAATAATAGAAGTTGTCTTTTTGTTTAAGATGATGTCATAAAGGGGTCCAAATAATCTACATCTCATCCCAGGAAAACACTGTGTATATACTGAAGTGAATACTTGTGAGATATGCATTGGAATGGCCTTGTGTGCATTTGTTTTTATTTTCTAACATGTAATAGCAGTAGCTACCTTGTTATATTTGAAACCTTTTCAATTTTTAAGGGAAATTTTAATTTACTGTGATATCTACTTTGGTGATATGTGGTATTTCATCATGACTTAGTTAATTAATCCACTCAAAGCATTTTTACTTTTTATTTTAAATTATTTTTCTCTTACTTTTTCTTTAGGTGTAACTATTTCTCTTGCACTCTTTTGTTCTTTAAAATTTCCATTTCTGCCTATTTCTTACAAGCTGACTCATTTAAAGGTACTACATTTGAATAAGGTTAAGGAGGATGTTTCTCCATATATCTGAAATTTTACCTCCATCTATGCCTCTATCTTTGTTTCTTTTTTTGTTTTAACCCTAGAAGATGGATGCAAATTTGACAACTATCCTTTGATACAGCAGGTAGTTATTGTTCTGAAAATGACCCAGTGTGAGCTGGTATCTACTGTGAGTCTCTCTGTGCAGATGAACAGCTCTGTGTTAACGTCCAGAATTGCAACTACTTCCAATTTTATAACTTCTTCAGGCTCAACTAATGTTCAATCTATTGCTAATGTAAAACTGTTAACCCCTTGGAGGTTTTGAATCTCCCTATTTATATCCTTTTTAAGAAAAAACCGAGACAAACCTTGCATTTATTTCATTTCCTTCAAGCAATGCAGGTTTTAAAAATAGAAAAAATTACAAATTCTTATCTCTTTCAGCTAACAAGACATAGTGCTATTTCTGGTCTGGTGTGCTGATTTATGTAATAAAGGATGTCAGTAAAATCTATACTTTCCAAAATGTACATCACTTGAGAATAGCAGCAATTTCTTTCACAGTATGATTACGGTTCTCACATCAAGCCATTTTCTGTTACTGTAATAAGGGAAATGGAGATGTAAGATCCTGACTTCACGTGACATCACTGGACACGTTACATGTTCTTTCATTATTAGGACTAGGGTCTTGAAGATTCAAGGTACTTCAGGTTAAGTTACTTTGCACCTATATTAAACCTACTTTCAAATGCAAATTAAAAGTAATTTGGATCTATTCAGCCTGTTTTCATCGATGGCTGAGATAATTCTCATCAAAACAGAGATCACAGAAGCACAGATTGGTTGAATTTGGAAGGGACAGGAAGTCCCTCAGATAATTTGAGGATGAATGCTGCAGATCAACTGTGTGTGCTATCTTCCTGAAACTTGTCAGGAAACGCTTGTGTGCATTAAGGTCTTGTAACTTTCAAAATACTGAATAATTTGAAGCAATTAATTAAAATACTTATGCAATTGGTTTCCTTTGTTTTTTGTTTTAAGTTGATTTCAATAGCAGGCTCCTGCACTAGAAGATCTTGATTTCCACTTAAAATTCTCTTATTTAGTAGTGTAAGTATTTATACATTTAAGAGTCAGTGATGTTATTTGTCTCTGAGGCTTTTGTTTCTACAGTATAGAATCTGAATGGAGCAGAAAGAAAAACTGCAAGAAATTGTTTAGGAACGTTTTTCATTTGACTTCTGTACACTCTTTCGTTCAATTGGTTTTGCACTGGTAATAGTTGCTTGTCAAAACTTAGTAAATATTCTTGAAGCAGACCAGTAAAACTTCTTAGATGGAAGCTTAAGTGTTAAGAAAAACTCTGCCTCAGAAAGCTAAAGTAGTAAATCACAGCTGACATTTACTTGTCTTTTCAGTGGCTGTGTTGGAGAGTGCAAATTGAGTGCAAGATAGCTACATGTATTTACATCTGAAACTGTCTGACTTTTCCTTCTATACTGAGTGACTAAGATTAGTGATAAACTACTTTTCAGAAGATTTTATTCTACTTCATTGCCAATAAAAAAAAAAGCCATGACAGTATTTTCCATGGGCAGTGTCTTCCAGAAAATATTTGGAGATGGAGAAATTGTCCCAAAAGGTTGTGCTTGTAAATAAGTGATCTGAACTAACAGCATTTCAGATGAATAAACTAGATTGAATTCAGCAGAGGACTAAGTTAAATCTGAAACTTGAGAGACTTTGTGTCTTTTACTGATTTTTCCATAGGCTGTTCCTCTAACTAATTGCTTTGAGAAAGACATAGAAAGTTGACTGTAGAGGGCTACCTGTTTCTTCCCCTGACATACTAGGTGACACCAATTGATAAGCAAATCTTTTTTCGAAGGAGGTTCTGAGTTCATGAATGCACCCTGTATGAACTTTTCAAAATCTCTCTTGTTCACCAGAGAAGTACATCATGATCAGCGACTTACATAGCATGATTCAAAATCTTATTTCTGAGTGTCATTTTCTTTTGTTTGATGATCTGTGGGGGTTAGTTCTTTTATTTCTTTTATTTCTTCTTTAATCTACTGCTTTTCACAGGTTTGTTCAGCTGGGACAGAGTCAGTATAAACAAGACAAGGGCAGCCAGCAATTTTGTTCAAAATGCCCCTTGGATAAGGTCATAAATTTGTAAGTATTCTTTTAACCTTATTTTGCTTTTGTCATTAGATATGAAAAGTGATCAGGTAAATTCAATGTTAAATTGCTAGAGAGTTACATTTCTATTTTCTTTACTGCATAAGGGGATTCAATGAAGAACTGTTTTTTGGGGGAGTTTTGGTTTTTTTGGGGTTTGTTTTTTGTTTGTGGTCTTTCAAGGAGTCTTGTTTTTGTTTGTTTTTTTTTTTAGTTTTTGTACTATAAGGGGCTCATATTCAAAAGTCTAAACAATCCTGAATTAACAGAAAGTGCTGAATCTACTGAGTTTAGAGGACGATTTCTTCTTGCATATTCTTCACAAAAAACATTCAAAATTGCACTTGAATCTTCTGAATACTAGTGTATAAAAAGAATCATGCTATTACCCAAATGTCATACTAATAATGAACCAGGTCTTAAAATTTAGATGATCAAGTACTACCTTCCCAGTTGACATCTTCCTGTACTGTAGGTAGCTTAAAGTTTCCCCAAGGCAAGGCAAAGTTTTATTTACTTCTGTAAATTATTATTATTATTTACTTCTGGGGTACATGATCCTTGATCCAACAGCATGGCCACTTCGTACAACTGCAAGAGCTTTTCTGCAAGCCATTGATTTACAGAAGCTTCCATTTTGTTTCCTGCACTGTCTCTTGTCCACCCCTCTGTGCTGGTGAAGTGAGGAAACCTTGAACACAACATTTATACCTGAGTAGGGAGAGAGACTGGTTGAGTCTCAGTTGGCCTGAGAAAGAATGACATGAAACAGATGTAATGCTGTTTATGAGACAATACTGTCTAATAGCAGTGTTTAGTGCCTTGGTATTAGCTACATTTAAAGTGGTAATACCACATTTGTAGGTAAATGAGCCTACAGTTTTATAATAAAACATGCCTAATGGGTATTAAAGTAGTAAATTGGATTGGCAAACTGTAAAACTGTTCTTCAATATGAGAGAGCAGACCTGAATGTTTTAAATGGACATGTTTATTAAGAAAATATTTTGTAAGAAGAATAATATTTTTGCTATGAATGAAGGCAATTTCGTTTTCGTAATTGCAACATCTCCCAGCATGTAATACAGTGAAGATAATCATTCCTTTCTTACCCCTTTAAATGTAAATTTTTTCCCAGTGCTGAGCTGCTGTAAAATGAACACATTAAAGAGAGTCTCTACACAGAATTCTGGTGGCTTTGGGATAGTCAGATATTAATTTTTCTCTTTTCCCAAGTGTAATTTCCATGTGTTTCTGAATAGTAGAAGTGTAAAAGTCATAGGGCACACAAATCTGTGCATCCTGTCACTCCTTGTAAGTCATGTAGATAATCTCTCCTTGCCAGTTCTACCAAACATCCTCTGTGTAGATCAGAGAGGAAATAGAGTATCCAGGAGTTGATAATTTCTTTTTTATTACAGTATGTCCCTAGACAGTTTAAAAATTTTCTTTGGGTTTTGTTCTGTAACTTTTAAAAAATGTTGTAATACCGTTTGGATGGTGACAGATCGTTCTTTTAGTTAAAGTCATAAATGTAGCCATTCTTAAAAGGCATGTTGTCAACTCTGAAACAAGGAAGCTTTCTCTTACTGAGTTTGAATTGCTGCTCTGAATCAGGAATTTCCTTGGAGAATACTAACTTTCTAGAGATAAAACAGAGTGAACAAAAGTGTGCTCAAGATTAGGGAGAGAGGGAGGGTTTTCAGTAACAGCAACTGAGGCACAGCTTACATTTGTTTCTCAAGGAGCTCTTGAAGAAATGGAAAAATTATACAAACTTTTATTAATTTGATGTTAGATGCCCCTTTTTTGAAAATTTGAAAAAAAAAAAAGGACAAATTTAATTCTCCAGTGGTTGCTTCATATATGATACAAATGCAATCAAACTCTAGTTCTTTTCATACTAACATTAAGTACTCAGTCTAAAACTTTGGTTTTCATATCAGTAGTGAGATATAATTTTGGCTTAGGTTGTCTTTTCCCCACTTGTTATTAAAAAAGATTTTCTTGACCCCACATTTCACAATTTTAAACACTTGACCATTTTAGTCAAATACATGAAACCACTATTTAATTATTATGTTGCTGCAGTGATATTTATGAATTCAAATATGAATTGTATAAATACTGAAGAGAAGGTTCTGGATTAAATTTAGAAACTGTAAGTATAGACTATAAATAAAAAATGGGGATTTTAACAGGGACAAGTGATGCAGTGAAATAATACTGAAGTTGAGTGGAAGATGTGGAACGACTCTGAAATTCTGCTTTTTGTTCTTAGAAATTCTATGAAGGAAAACGTGATGGAATTTTACTTAGAGCTAAACAAAGCTGGACTACTTTTAGCACAATCTGTTATAATGTGTATGAAGAGAGACTCTAAGTACTGTAGTGTAATTACTGTTGGCTGACACAGTGCACCTGTTCCTAATTCCTAATTCCCTAGTATTCATTTTGGTATGATATAAATAATACTGTTGTAAAAATACACTCTCAAAGCCTTTTCAAATGTACTTCATACATTTATCTAGGAGTACAAGAAACTTTATTCCCTCCTGAAAAGGGAACTGAGTGTTTTGTTATTCTCTGTAACACAAAAGGAGAGTGTAGGCATGCTTAAACATCCTTGTACCAAAGTATGGCTGGTGCACACATCAGGGTCCAAGCTATCTCCAGTGCTTGTGCTTCAGCTCAGGTCACAGAATGCTTTGAGTTGGAAGAACTCTTAAAGACCATCCAGTTCCAACCCCCTGCCGTGGGCAGGGACACTTTCCACTAGACCAGGCTGCTCAAAGCCTCATCCAGCCTGGCCTTGAACACTGCCAGGGATGGGCAAACACAGCTTCTCTGGGTGACTTTTTCCAGTGCCTTGCTGCCCTCACAATGGAGGATTTCCTCCTACCGTGTAAATTAAACCTTTCTTTCAGTTTAAAGCCACTCCCCTTGTCTCATCACTTCATGTCCTTTAAAAAAGTCCCTTAAAGAAGTCCCTCTGCAGCTCTCTTGCAGCCCCCTTTAGGCACTGGAAGGTGCTATAAGGTCTCCCTGGGAGCCTCCTAGTCTCTGTGCTGAACAAGCCCAACTCTGTCAACCTGTCTTCGTAGGAGAGGTACCCTAGCCCTCTGATCATCTTTGTGGATATTTGCTTAGGTTTCAAACAAGGTGAAAAAGTACATTTTGTTTACTTTTTAGATATACTTCAGAGACTTGAGGAGAACTAATCAGTGTTGAAACAAATGCAGGGGCTTTCTGGTGACTGCTATGTGTCAGAGCTAATCCACATCACCGTGCACTTTTGCTTGGAAGCATGGAACATCTTCATTATAACTGAAAGTTTTACTGTATCTTTTACTGTAGATACAATGATACTCCTGGTGAAACCATAACATCAGGAAGCCTGCTCACAGGTGGCATGAAAATAATTGAAAATTGCATGTCAAGAGTGCTGTCCTTCATGACAAAAAGTTTATGTTTCTACTACGTAATTTTCACTGGGAGACCATAAAGCTCCTGGTACCTAGGGAAACCTAATAGCCAAGTCATAAATAACGTGCTCTCCTTCATGACTATTGTAAGACATTAAATTTATTAGGTAGAATAGATTTTTACATTAATATGTTAGAGAAATGACTTTTAATTAAATGACTGGATAATACAAGCACTCTGCAAATAGTTACAGCTTAATACAGGGTTATTAATCAAGGTTGGCATGCATGAACATGTGGTTCTTTCGATACATTTTTATCATGTTGATGCAAATAGGAAGAAAATTGAGATTCAGTTGTTAAATGCTCAAAATGAAATGCACTTTGCTGCCCAGCTTCCATTGTACCTAAGGAAAGGATTTTTTGAGTCATTAGCGCTTCAGGAATGTCGTATCTTTAGAAACCAATCAATAAATAAAGAAGGCATCAATTTAGTGTTATGGCTCTGTTTTGCTCTTCTACTTAATTGTCCACTTGCTAGTGGACCGGACAGACCAGTTACATTTGGGTAAGTGACATCTTTTGTTAGTGACATTGATAGGTTAGTACAGTGTGCTAGTGTCAAATGCTATTGCTAGAGTCTCAGCTTGGATGTTTTATACTGGTTAAATAAGTACTGCAGAAACTATGGATGCTCTGAAAAGCAATCTATTTCTAAAGCATCTAGACGAATGTTTTTTACCAATTCTGAAAACACCCACCTTAAATAGCCTAGAAGTGGTAATGAGAAGAAACTATCACATTGTTGAGGAAAAAAAGTCAAGTTTTAGAGTATCTAGCCAAACTCTGTGGGTGACCAGTGATTTTATTGTCTCAAGTTCGATAGTATACTTGTATAAGTAATTCTGTCATTGCAGTCAAAGAGTAGTCAAATGAATGTATGACTGTGCAAAGTTGAAATATAAAATTGAAAAGTATTACTTTAATCTGGAAACCCTCTTGTGTTATTTACCATATTCCAATTGTAGTGGAATATTAGGCACAGTATATCCTACATGACACACTGCAGTAATTTTTTAAGACTAATGAACTGTCACGATGAAACATCTGAAATACAATATCTTTTACTAAAACAAAAGGCTGGAAAATGAGGGAGCAAGAGATTTTGCCAATTTTAATGGAGATCCTTATTTAGAAACAATGTCAAACATTAATTTGTGCCCATAAAGCAAGTAGGAGTTTATTAGGGCATTTTATTTATAGAAGGGCTTTCCCTTTGCTTAAGTGTTCCAGTTCTTACTTGGATTTTTTTTACCTTCAAAAGAGGAGATTCTACATATAAAAATAACTTCTTGTCTCCTGAGAAGCATGCAGATAGTGAGTCATGGCTATGGCTTCTGTAGAATATGGCAATGGTGCTAATATCTGAATCTTCATTGCGTTTGGACTGGTTAATGTTTGCTTTATGAAGTAGTGAACTTTGACAGTAAGTTGCCACTTTACTTTCTTACCTGAGAAGTTTTGAGCCCAAAATTATGTGTATATTAGGATTCAAATATGGTATTTGTTAGATGAAGAAAAATATTTTCATAAATATCTAAGTGCTCTTGCTATAATAAATTGTCTGTTTCCTGATAATTAGATGGAAATTTCTTACCTAATTAATCCTTTCTCTGTGTCGGCTCAGAGTATAATCACTTGTTATAATTGCTACTGAGTGGATAGCTCAATGAAGTCTTTCTTTCATCTGCTATAATGCATGGCACAGATCTACTTTAGCTGGGGTACTTACTGACCGTAGCAGATCTGAGGAAGGATGAAGAAATGAGGGCAGGGCAAAGGGAAGTGAGAAGATATTCTGTAATGGGATTAATGACAACTTACCTAATTACCCTACTTGGAAAGCTGGGTCTTATCAGGTCTGCAGTAGTGATAAAAATCTAGGTAAATGAATTGTCTACTGGGAACTTGCCCTCTCATTGACTTTCCTGTATATTTCAAAGAAAATAAATACTCCTCTCTCTGTGAAAAATTTTTACCTAAAGGTCGAAATATTCTGCTTGTTTGTTTTTTTCCAGAATACCTATCTCCTCCTTTTCTCAAGACAATATTTACGAAGTCCAACCTCCAAGAGCTGATTGGAAATCAATAGAGATTTTCCATGCGCACATTCAGGCTGGAAGAGGAAACATGCAGCCCCTGGGAAGAGATGACTTCCTCATGTACAGAGAGTACATTCGAAACAGATACATGTAAACCCAAGCCAGATTCTCCTGCCAAATCTACTGTACTGATAAGTCAAAAAAAAATTTTAGAAAGGAAATCTAGTTTTGATTTTTTGCAGTAATGAATTTATTACTACCTTTTCTATTTATTATTCTGTTACCCATTTATTGTATCGTGCTTTAAGGAAAAAGGTGGTTTCATATCTGATTTTAAAGGTTATTAAATATCTTTTTAGCTGGGAGTGTATCCTAAGAGACTAAGTGAATAATCAGAGCACCCGGAGTCACTGGAGAGTATGTAGCAATTTGTGGCAAAGAAAATAAGGCATCTTTAGTTTTTTATAATAATTTCTTACATTGTTATATTTGCTAAGAAAAACTGTAGTGATTTGTACACAAGAATCAGAAGAGAATAGTTTTCCTCCTCTTACTTTCATGACAGAAAACAATCTTCTTTTACAGTAGAATATTTTCTGATATTTCTTGAGGTTTTTAGCAAAGTGAGTGCTGGAATGACTGCTTGCAATTTTCTGCTTTCTTGAGCAAAAGTGAAAAATATGTGGCTTATGTCAAAATCAAAATTTGCATCACCACTAATAAACTTTGTAACCCTAATATGTGTCAAAACTAATCTCAGTGGTGCTGGTAGCTACAGAATCTGTGCCATATGCTGCAGGGTGAAGATGGCTTGTGCCTAATTATCATAGGTTTCTAGTAGGAGTCTGAGGAGAGCCCGATAATGAGTGCATCTGCAAGTGAGGGAATGCTCTTCACATTACTGGGTTTGGACCCTAGAGAGTGCCAAACCATTCTGTATGACAGGCATTATCCTTTTGAAGCTTACTCTTCCCATCCCTGGGTGTGTGCTTCTGTGAGATGCCTTCAGGTTCAAGCCTAGAGCCTCCAGGGATAGTGGTGTTGGTGAGTGACTGGATCAGCTGGGGTGGTCATGCAAGAGGAAGAAGTAGTTGGGTCAGGCAAGACTGAATACCATGTCCTGTGCTGGGTAAGAGGTAAAGAGGCAGCAGGTGTCTAAGTAGGTTCTTTTGGGCTTGTGAGTAGAACATTTTTCATATTAAAAAAAAAAAAAAAATTAGGAAGAGAGGAAGCCTACAAGCCTACTATTTGCAATTGCAAGCTAAAATTCCCAACATTTTGTAGCCCTTTACCTTGAAGAATACTGACAGTATCAGCATCAGTCTTGACAAAACATTTTGTTCCACAAGCTTGTACAGATCATGTTTCAGAATTTTCTGGAGTAGTGGAATGACTGTTTTAGGGATGTAGCCAACTGCATGTAACAGATGTAGAGAACATGTTTGTGTTCACAGCAAATTGCTTTTCAGGCAGCTACTGTAGATTTGTGGCTGCTTGCTGCAAACACGTTTGCATATCTTTGAATATTTTATGCAGTAAGTTGCACCTCTGTCAGTAATTTCATATAAGAAAAGGTGCAGTGGGTAAAGGGAAAAAAGGATTCTTGTGATTCTTGTCACAGGGAAGGACTCGCATGCAGTCAATAACAACGTGGTACCTTGAGCTACCAAAGCATCTCTTTTGTTAATTTTCAGCAACCAATGATGTTGCAAAATTTAGGGATAGTAATAATTTTACAGCTCTAGGAGAAAATATGTTCAACCCTCAGCTGAACAACTCAGACACTCCTCAAAGAAGAGGATTAAAGGAGATTGGTTTACAGTTCCAAGAGCTGAATGACACCTCAGTGATGGCTTCTGTGATCTACCATCAGCATACTTGTAGCAGCTGTTCAGAATCCTTCAGGGTGCCAATGTCAACTTTCAATAGGCTTGTTTAAAGATAAAAAAAGGCCAACACACAAAGCAAGATTCCCATCTTAACCCAGTGTAAGCTCAACAGTCTGAGTGGACCTGCTGCCTAATGCACATAAATGATTATTTAAAACAGAGCTACACTCAATCACCCATCTAACAAGTTCTGCTGCATGAAGGACTCCCAAGGCACTGCCTGTGCATCCACCTACTTTATCCCATTATTGTGATAATAAAGTGCAGTTCTCGAGGGTGTTAGAAGTTCTCAATAGATGCATATATTTCCCTTTCAGAAGCAGAAGGAAAAGTGTATAAAATAAGAATAAACTTGAAAAGAGAAGGCTGTGTTGGCTCTGAAGAGTAACATGGTGCTCTTTTCCACTCTTAAGTGCTAATAAACACCTTTAACTTTAAACCATATGGAAAAAAGAAATGTTTGAGAAATATGTTGATTTTTCCCTCAAAATATGTTTAGTTTGTTTCAATGTGTTTAAGGGTTACATTGCGGTGGAATCTCAAAATGTACGCCTGGAAAATAATGACTTCAGGTTCTTTTCGTGTGGAATCAGGAAGCACAAATACCGAATTAGGACTGATTTGGTCGTTTCTGTGCCACTTCTGCGCCAATGGATTTTTATGTCAGTCCAACAGCTTAAGCTTTGTGCTGTGACTGCAGGAGCAGTTTTTTTCCACAATTTTCACTGGTAGTTTCCCCTCCTTGCGAGTCTTATGTCCACTTGGAAAACCCACTGACTTTTTGTTCTCTTCCTCTGATTTTCCAGAGGGAGTCATCTGTGATCCTGGAATAGGACTTTTCAATGTTCACACAGCTGCCAGGGGGAAGAAGCAAAGGAGCTGTGTATAATTCTGGGGTGATACGTGTGTCAGCTCTTTGTTTTGTTACTGACTTTCTGAGATTTTTCTGCATCATCCAGGAAGGTTCTCTGGCCTTTCAGAGACTTGGGCCAGCCTTCACTTGTATAAACTCCAAAGCATATGCCCTGTCAAATGGTCATGGTTTACAGTCAGAGGAAATACCAACTTCACTCAGGAGATCATTTCATTCTCCAAAGGGGGTACACCCTATCAGTAATTACATGAACAAGTCCAGTTCTCTGAGGGTAAAACTGAGGTATGTACACAGGAGTGTTCCATTTGCTGGCATAGTTTCAATCCAAGTGATTGCCTAGAGGCTGATAGGGAAAAATACAATGTGCTTGACTTCCGAATGCCTCCCTCTGTCTTGTATATATTTAAAAACTTAATTAAAGTTGTCACTTTTGGTGGTGATTTAGAAGTAATGTGAAACAAGTTACAAAATATTAATAATAAAAGAAATATATTTAAATTACAACCCTTGCAAATATTGATAATCAACTGTTCCTTTCTGGAGTACTTAAATCAACCTGCTACAGAAAAAACCATTGCAGCCGCTGATCTGTCCACTGGAACCAGGCAAGAGAGTGCTGAGAAAAGGCATGAAAAACAATGTTTAGTGTTATTATTTATTGCTCCCCCAGAAAGACATGCTCTTTGCATGACCCAGGGTTTGACTAGAACATTTCTATTCCTTTATCTTTTGTTTATTTCCCTTATTTTTCTTCTGATTTTGTAGTAGTGTATTTGATTTTTTTCAGCATCTGTGGTTCAGAATCCTTTTTCTCATGTGACTGTGCCACAAGTTGTAGTTTTCCCACTATATCCATCTCATCCTTTTGGAGTTTTCACTTTTTGAAGCAAAACTCTGTAGTTCTAATACACTGTCTTGCTTGTTTTATTACCAATGTATTCTGAGTTGCCATCAGTGAGAGAATATAACTTTTCTTGTTTGATTTTCCACCTACTTCCCTGGAAATACAATGTGGATTATATAAAGAGGAGAAAATAGAAAGAGAAGCTAAAGAAAGTGGTAAGATTTTGACTCTCAATCAAACTTAAACCTTTCATGGAGACATTCTATGCAGACCAGAACTCCCATAATAACTTCTCCCATAATAAAATTAAATATCCTGTGCCACCCTCTTCCTGGGTTTTCCCCAGATCAGACTATTGGATAATTGACTCAGGTGCTCACAAGTCTAAGCTATGAAACCTGATGCTCGATTTAAGGTTCTACACTATCTTTTGAGGGATTTTTAAATTTTTCTCTTCCACAGCTTGCAGGGATATTTCATAGGCTCATGACCTCCCTTCTTAGTAAGAGAGGGACCACTCAGTAAAACCTTTCCTGAGAGAGGCAGGATTTTAAGGAAGAATTACAGCAATTACCTGGTAGAAAATCCTTTTCCGCAGATGCTCTGATAACCTTCCTAGTGAGTCCTAAGGGAGATTTTTAGGTATTTTTCCTTCAGATCTCTCTTCTTTCCACATAAATCACAGTCCTTTATAGTGGGCTTAATACCTGGGGTGAGCAAGAGCTGAAATGCATCTCAGTGAGGCAAGGGAAAAGGGCAAATAAGGGAAGAGCTGGAGCTGTGTGGGTGAAAAGAGAGGGTTGGGCACCAGTGAGGTGTATTTGAATAAGCAAACTGATGCACAGGGAAGAGTGGAGTGGCAGGGAGGCTGCAATTTAGTTGCTAGGAACTGCAGGAGAGCTGTGCACCTGGGCACACACGCAGCACTGGCTCTCACGTTGCCGGCCGGATGGGCAGGCTGAGGGTGCTCAGAGAGTCACAGAGCCCAGCTCAGTGTGTGAGCATGGTCCAACACGCTCAGGGACACGTGGAGCAAAAGGCTTGTGCTGCTGTGGCAGGGAGCAGGCTGGGTCACAGCACGTGGAAAACAAGCAGCAAGCCTGCCATTGAGACATGCCCCATATCCACATGAACCCTGATGGGAGTCACAGCAGTCATTTGGAAGACACATGTGCCAAGCCTGATTGGAGTTTCCAAAGGTCACATTTCTCATTCTCTGTGTACCAGGATTCTCATTAACAAGTGTCTCCAGCTGGCCCTGTGCAGTGTCCTCAGGACATGCTGTTGTAACAAAGCTGTGGACACAGGGCTTCCCCCAAGGCTTCAGTCTCATCTCACTGCTCTCCATTTCTGGAGTGTTGTAGGAGAGGGGGCTGTGTCCTGGACACACTACATAGGGGATCCGATTTTGACCTAGCGGGCACGTTCTGCTAAGTGTTGCACAAAACCTATAGAGCAGCTTTCTGGAGGTGCAGGCTGGTTTGTAGCACCATCTGATTGAATTCCCCCGTACCTGGTGACAGTGGCATCAAAGCCAGGTAGGCTATAAACAGAGAGGAGGGCTTCCAGAGGTGAGTCAGATCACATCTCTTGGGGGATGAGAAGTTACCCCTCTCCGGAGTTTATTTCTCCCCATTGTGCCTCCTTGGAGGAACATGCAAAAATGGCTTAACCAAAACACCTGCACTTAAAAAACTAAAATTAGATGAGTCCCTCGGTAGCCTATGACAGAGCTGTGAGATAAGTAAACAACTACATTATAGGGTCCCTTACAAAAGGATTTTGTGGCTTTAACCTCTGTCTCATCCAGTCCAGAAACAGCTAGGTACTCTTCTGGTACAGTGCTTCTCTAAAATAAGGATGTGTCCCACCTCAGGGCAACCCTGTGTTGTCAGGGGTAGATGGGACTTCTACCACCACCAGGTCAGAGAACAGGCTGCTCAGGGTTAGAGAAGCTCATCAATCATCACTGGCTTCGAACAAAACAGGATTTTGTCTGTCTCCATTGCTGATGGTTCACGGTGACCTCTCTACCCATGTCAGGAGCCTCATGCAGGGACTCCCCTGGGACTCACAAAGCTTAGCTCTGCTTCTCCTCTGCCTGCTGACAGCATGTTCTCCATCTGCTGCCTTGGCTTGAATCTCTGACGAACATTATGTTATGGAATGGCTTCTCCAGTAACATTTATACCATTAGAGACTCCACAGAATTATCCACTTCCCACTCAATAAATGCTTTCCCTTCAAAATGCTGGTTTTGGAGAGTGTTTGCTCTGCAGCCTGCTGAGCAAAAGCCATATGGGGAAGTTTCTGAGAGAGCTTCACTCTGCCTGAAGCTCAGGAAAGTGTCATTCACCTGAACATGAGTTATCTGCCTTTTTAATCAGAAGTAACTGGTCACAATTAGGAATCTTGACTTATCTGCCATATGAATACCTCCTGAACCTCATCTATCTCATATATCCTGCTTTACTGACTGTTCCCCAGATCACTGAATCTGTTGGTCTGTTTTAATCATTAACACTCATCTCCTCCATTTATTAGATGTTGGTGAATTATTATACTCCCATTTCTTAAATGCAAAGCATACAGTGGTAACACAAATACGGCATTGATCAGTTGTTTTTGCAGATGTCCCCTTTGGATTTCTTTTCTTATAACTTGGATACACTTAGGGTTTTTTGCCTGCTTTCATTCTGTGTATCCTTGCCATTATTGATTTTATTGATCTTTCTGCACATCTTCAATATCGTGGGTCTGAGCACAGGGCCACAATTCCTGCTCTGAGCAATCACAAAACATCTCTTCACCTTTCAGGCCTATAGTTGCAAATGTGAAAGCTGAAAAGTTTAGTCAAAGATGTGTTTCTTGCTAATTCTTCTTCTAGGCATTAGTTTGTTCCTTCATTGTTTTTTCTGGACTGCACATTTGGGCTGATTTGAAACTAGATGTCTCTGATTACACCCCCTGATATTTTCCTTCTTTTAGGGTTTCTTTTTTTTTTTTTTTTTTTTTCTTTTTTTTTTTTTATTTTTTCTTTTTCAGTGATTTGGCTATTAGCTGTGACTGTTCATAAAGCTAAAATCCTTTCCATGCTTTCAACAGGTTGTCACTGTGTGGTCCCAAAACATCCTTCTAGGACCACTTCATCACTTCCTTATAAGAGGAGAGGCTATTCTGAAAAACCCTGAGGAGACATAAACACAAAGTATCTCTTCCCCCGCTTTATCAAAGGCTCAAAACCTCTCACGATTGTCTCAGTCCTCTCCTATTGTCCCCTGAAATCTCTGACAGCTCTTCACCTCCATGCACACGCAGACAGCCGCCTTGTCCTCTCCCACAGACGACGGAAAAACATTCCCAGACCCCGCCTGCATTCTCAGTGATAGGAGCGAGTTCCAGGCTGAGCATCTCTGCACTGCTGTGTGGCAGCACACAGGGACAGGCAGCAGACAAGGGCCAGCATGTGTTTGGTCACAGCAGGAGGTGGGAAGCATTTTGAAAGAGCATCACTTTTCCCACAGAATTCCCTGAAGCTGTACTGTTTTATTTTCTGTTAGAGTGTAAGTTTTCCAGTGCAAAATAAAAATACCATTAAAGCACTATCAATATTAAAAAGTGTTCGGTACTGTATGATTTTTTTCAAAGGAACTGTTTGAGCTGATTATTACCTTAGTCTGTAAATCCTCTGAAAAATATTTATCCTCAGTGTAAGTGCTGTAACTCTGGGAAGGATACACATGCATTCCTCATAAGCATAAGTGTTTTTCAGCTTCTAATTATGGAGCAATCACATATAAAGAAATTAATGAGCTTTGATATTTGTGTGTAATTAATATTTCTCTATTTTTCCGTTCCTTTTTTGTTACTGATTAAAAAAAGAAAAAAATGCCGATGCTTTTCAGTGCTGTGATTTTGGAACATACACTTGCACTCATCTTAGGGTCATTTTGCACATTGTCCTGTTTGTAACTCAACAACTGCATGAGCAGCAGCATGAGCAGGAAATCTCCAGTTCTCATCTGTGCTGAGAACTGATCCTTGTGTTCTGTATTTTCAGCCTTAGCCTATCTCAAGGGGCTGTAGTGCAGACTCATGCCAGCCACTTGCTCTTTGAATCCTGACTTCAAGACTGTAAACATCCTCTTTGCTGACAGTTTGCTTCTTGCCAACGTGGCTGTTGAGCTTCCTCACACTCACGCTCCCTTCTCCACTCCCTCATTCCCTTTCCCCTCCTCTGCTTTGTAGTTTGTTCATGCTGGCATGCTGCACTCCATGGTCTCCCTTTCAGATAGTCTTCCAATAACCTCAGGGGGGGTTTGGAGACTTGCTACTTGCTTTAACATGCCTAAAAAATACTGCTCTCACTTCAGTCTGGGCAGAACATTCTTCATTTCAAATGACACCAGCACGAAGGGAGGTTGCAGCTGCAAAGGCTGTGATGGAGTTTTAACTCTGGAAACCCCATGGCGGAAGGAAAGTGCACACATTGCTTGGTCTCTGCCTCATCAAGGACAACTCTCTTGTAAGGACACTGAAATCTAGTGCCAAGTCTTTCTCACATGGAGCTTTGTGGAAATAACTGCTTTGAGTTCAGTGGGAATGGCATCAGGCTTAAAATGTGAGCATAAAAACTTCCTAAAACCTGTGATACATGGGTAGAATTAGGCCATAATGTATATGCACAGTGTTTACTCACATTGCACAGAGCAGCACCACATTTAACAGCAGCGAGGTTACAGTTTAACCAGAGGCATCATTCCAGTGACACCCTGAAGATTCTGCAGACTATAGATACCTTTTGCTGTCAGTAAAAGTATTGGTTTTGATCTATATTAGGCAAGAATAGCTGAAAGAATACATTAGAAAGCCTATCTTTCATTTACTTAGTTTCCTAGGAAATGCAGTCAATAAAATCAATTTCCATCAGAAAGGTATTTTTAGAAGAAGTGGCCTCTTCCCAGGCCAGACTCACAGCTCTCCTGCTTTCTCTGCACTTTGCTTTCCCATCTTGTTCTTCTCTTTCTACCTTGCAATCTGAAAACTATTTCTGTTCTGTGCTTATCTGGGCAGAGCACAGTGGCTAGATACCTAAGCCACCACTTCTAGATGAGGATGTAGGCAGGGAAGAAAGCCCATGTGGGAACAAGAAGGAAGCAAAAGCATTTGCCCAGAGTCCTGGTGCTGTGTCTGCAGGCACTGCCTTTCACAGCAGGGTGAAAGAAAGCCTCCTGTTCTCCTTCAGTTGACAATTTACAAGTTTTTTTTACTTTCAAACTGTAATTTTGAGGGTCTGTTCAGGTGGTCCATGGCCAGCACTAAGTCAGTGGGTCCATTGCCCTAGTCTGTATTGCTTCAGACCACACAGTAACCAACAGTGCTGCAGGGTGTGACCATCTGCACCAACGAAACACAAGGAGAGTGTGAAATACATGTTTCCCTGACATCCTCTGACACAGGGGCCCAAATTCTGGGGATTTTTTGTTTTTCAGATTCCAGTGGGAATATGGTATAATTGTTCTCCCCTTCCGTTTTCCCACCATGGCTGCTTCTCATCTGCCTGGTGTTAACAACTCACTTGCTTTCACTCACATATTTGCACTCCTTTGTCCCAACATCTCCCTGCTGTTTTCTATCTCACTGTCAAGCAGTGTCCCTGGGATGAATGGGTGGGGAAGGCAGATTATGGGGCACACTGTATATCCCTGTCCTTAACTCATGAGCTCTTTGTTATATTCTCTCTCCCCTGCCCACCTGAGGAGAGGGGTGATAGAGTGGTTTTTGGTGGGCAGCTGGTGTCTAGGCAGACTCAATCCACTACTGTGGGAAATGTCAGTAGAACCCAGGAGGAAATAGTCCAGGTTAAGGATGAATCATCAACACTTAATGACAGAAATTGTGTCTATTTTTAAGATTACACAATAGGAAAGTACTGACCTGCATTTGGTTTGAATTTCAAGTGGTTCAGCTTACCTTTCACTTATTTTGAACTGAAAATGTGCTTATTTTAGGGAGTTTATCCTGCAGAATCTGTGACACTTTATCTGTCATCCATTGTATACAGTGCACACAGGCATTACAATTGCCAGAGCATACAACCTGTCACAGTCCCTGTGCATCTTCCTCTGAAATGTATCCCAGGATTGAGCAGATTTATGAAACACTCAGAGGTACACGCATCCCAGACTGTGCTTGTGTCTTCTCAGCAGCAGCATAGGTGACAGTGACATTCATTATGCTTCCCTGACCATTCCCAGAATCCTGATTTTGGTTGCTATGCCTTTGCTGAATTTCACTCTTGGGCTGAAATTTTTTATGGCAGGACAGCAAGAAATTCAAGAGTTGCTGTTGTTTTCATGTTGTTGCTTCAACATGTGTTACTGTCTGACATGAGGAAGATAAGGTCCACCCTCTATATGTGTATTAGATATATCATATGCATATTAGATATATTTATGCTGTACTACAATACACTATCCTGCACTGTGCTGTAAAATAATACGTTTTTTAATGTGTTTATATAATTATAATCCAAACTAGATAAACCCTTGTTTGCCCTAGCACTCTTAGGAGAGGAGCCAGATGGGCAGCCTTTCAGTGGAAGAGTTCTGTTTGTTCATTTGGGCGAGTCCTGCATCATTGCTGGAAAGGGAAAAAAAAAACATTTTAAGATCTCCCACACGTCATGTAGCCTTGATTTGGATCCTGAGGGCTCTGTACTATGAGTATTTCTGTCAATGGTGCTGCCTAAATGCCTACAAAGAAGCATACCCCTAAGTGGTTTGTTGATGGAGGGCTGGAGCACTTGGCAGTCTCCTGGGCTGAGCTCTCTCCCTCTCCTCCCTGCTAGGCTCAGTGCTGGGAGGGGAAGAACTCAGCTATGTCCTTCAGTCATAAGTATTTTTAAAAATTTGAGAGAGGGGTGAGAATCAAACCAAACCAGCAATGGGAACACCTTAAAGGGGGACTTCCATCTCCTTTATCCTTCTCTGACCACCTTTATGTGCTAGCAATTATACTGATTTCAGTGACATAGGCTGCCCTTTGACCTAAATCCAGCAGAGTAGAGCCATGACTGAAATCAGTGTACACACTCACAAACTGACTGAAAGTAATTTGAAGATGACTACAGAGAAGGCCAAAATCCATTTGAACTTCGAAGATCCACCCCATGGCCAACAGGGAGTATATCCTTTTCCTTCATACTCTGCTTTGAATCCTGTTCAGATGGAAGAAGGGAAATCGACTATTTTGACCATTATAAATGTCCAAGCCACGCAACAGCTGCATTTGGCATGGGTTGGTTTCCCCGAACACCAAGCATGTATTTCTGGGGGTGATTCTCCACATAAAGAGGCAGGAGCAGTCCCAGGTGCAGATCTCAAAGGCACTTAATGCAATGCACAGTGTGCAGTGAGAGCTTCAAAGGATGGAAGCATCAAAGAAAACCTCTGCAGGAGCTGCTGACTGCAGCAAATACATGAAAGGACAATATCATGAGGATTCTCCTTAATTTTTATTTCTTAACAGGGGATCAAGCAACTGATCAAAATTTCACCTGCATTGAAGTGATGGACTAGACCACAAAAGACTGATATTTTTCCAAGCTGACTGTGTGAATGGATTTTGAAGCCCTTAAAGCACTGCCCTGGCACTGTAAGAGAAGGGGGTGCACTGGCATCCCTGGAAATGAGGCATGGTTACCCCAGAGGGGCTGTTGAGGAAGTTGCTGTCAGCGCTGTTATGGCAGGGAGAGACTAACAGGCTTGCAGCTATCTAATAGAAGGCAAAAGGTGACTAGAGTAAGCATCTAATAATTTTATTCAGCATCTTTTGAACTCAGCTGCCCTATTGATACTTTTTTAATAGAGCACAGACTTGGAAATAATAACCTTTATTTAAGTGCTTGTATTGAGCCCTATCAGCACTGCATGTTCCAGCATTAAGGCTTTGAAAGGGATATTTGATATGAGATTATTATTTGCTAAGCCATCAGGTTCAAAAGTAGATTTTTTGGAAATAGGCATGACCAGAGCTGTTTTTTAAAAGTGACCTGCAAACAGCTTTTTAAAACTCAGCAGCTTTGCCTTTTCACAGCATGCTGCCTCATATTCACCAGGAACTGAGTTTATTTCTGAGCACTGATGTCCTCAATTCTTGATGTCCAGCAACTTAATTTTCTGGGTTTTTCAGGTGCCCCGCCTGTGACTTTGTGAGACCCCAACATACTTGGGAATTGATAATATTATAAGCTATATCATGTTGGTTACAGTTCAGTCTTCCTTTTGAATTTTGCATATGCTAGTAGTCAAGTACTCCAAAGGAGTATTTTGTGTGTTTTGGTGCTAAAAATAAATGACTGTGTAATGAAAAGCATTGTAGTTAGCCTTAAATTAATGCTAACAGTAATTAAAATGCATCCCTAAATTCTTTAGCTTGGATTTTCAGTGACTCACCCAGTGCCTTTCACTCTGTATCTGGTTATTTTTGGAGCGTGGATGAATTCCAAGCATGAAATTTCCATTTAGACAGGACAAAAAGCATAACAGCAGGTTGGGGAAGTGACCAAAAGAAAGGCAGATTTATATCTGCTGCTTTGCCTCAGTATCTTGACTCCCTGCTCTCAGGAGATGAGGGTGTTGCAGCCATAGGTGGGGCAGGCTGGTTTTTCACACGTGCTCTTGAGTAAGGATTTGCAAGTCCCCTCCTGGTGAAGCTAGTGCTACTCAGTGACCTTGTCGTGCAGCAAGAGTAAAACCCACTGAAAAACCTGCCCTGGGATAGCAACGACCAGAAATCTCTGCTTCCTTCCCCACAATATGATCTGAAATAACTCTGGTTTCTTAAGCAGCAAAGCTTTTAGATCTTGATTTTTTGCAGAGCTTTGCAAATGGCCGAGGTGTGGGAACTTGGTGGCCCAGAGGAGCCAGGTGAGGTTTGGGGGCAGGCAATGGGAGAGCGTGCATGGAGGTTTGTGTCTCTTGCCGTCTGCTGCCCAGATGGAAGCCACGTTATCCCCATGCCAGAATTTCAGGCAATAGCTTGAAAGCACAGAGGCAGAACAGCACAGGTTCCCCTCTCACCACAGGGAGAGTGGTGGGGAAGAGCCAGTGGATCCTGTCAGTGGGTTCTCTCCTTTGGTAAGAACAAGGGCAATGTGTTATGAGGGAAGGACTAAATCCCTGCACTGTCTGTCCATCTGCAATAGGCTGTCAAGAAGGTGCTCCTGCATTTGGGGAGGTCCAATGGGGTAAAAAGCCACATGCCCAAGAAAACAGAAGGTTTTTCTGTGCCAGTCGCTTTTGCAACACGTTCCTCCCCTTGCTTATCAACTATCCTTTACAGTCACTCAGCTGTTCACTTCCAGGATTTTTTTTTTAAAGTCCACGATGCTGCACAGGAAAGGAATAAAAATGAAGTTGTGTGTTAGAAATTGAGGCATCTAATGCAAGCCAGGAGACCATCATCGGACTGACAACCCTGATAATGTTCAGGTCCATACTAGAGGCACGTAGCCTCACTATTACAGATTAGATCAATTACTGGATAGAGTAACAAATTTGTGGCTTAACTGTGAGTACTGTTAGAGCAAGGTGAGATATAACCAACAAAGAAAACACCATTAGAAGTCCATCAGTGCACAAACAAGGCTTGTGCTTGCTTTTGACACTGCACGTGAACTCAAAACCAGCAAAAAGGACGTCATTACAAATACACTAAGTGAATACACTACCCTGAAAATCAGCTTCTTGTCTTTTTCAACCCAGACCTGAAATCTTCTCCTGCTCACAGAGAGGACAGCTGCTGGTCAAGCTGTGGGGATGTGTGGGAATGCAGGACTGGCTCATCTCTGAATACTTTCTGCACTGGATACTTTCAGATAAATTAATGAAGATTAATTTTGTTCACCTTGAGAATCCAAATTAATTTAGAATGTTGTCTGATCTTGATCATCTACAAAATGTCTTTAGCTAGACATCAATTCTAGTTGATGCCCTTTGGGCATTTAAAAATAAATATTTCTATGCCTTAAATAATAAACACAAGCAAAAGCCATATTAGCATTTTAAATGTCAAACAGATAGCAAGCATCGTTTTTGGAGAGCTTTTACAAGTAACTGGGTTTTTATATCATTTGTCTCCTACAAGGAATGCACAACAAGGTTTTCTCAAATACTTAATTTAAATACCAAAGTTACTAAAAATTAGAGAATGGTATCTGAGCATAAATGGTGTTGTCCTTTCCCTCAATTAATAGATTTTTGTGAGATACCTAAAGTGCCAGTGTTTTGAAATGCAAAGAGAAGCAACGGTCTCTCTGAAGTTTATTTGGCTAATGTGTAACTGCAAATAGCAGAAGGTCAATAAACAAGAAGAGCTTTGGGGCTTATGGAAATTGCTGACTAATGTTTGATGACACAGAGGTTGCCCAAAAAGCCCCAGGTCTGGGATGAAGCAGGCAAAACACAGTGAAGTTCGGTGTGCAACATCCTCCCACGGCATAAAGGAAACATGGATGAGATAGAAATGTTTCCACAAATCCACTCCTCTGCAGGGAGCGCACAGGGAGAGGGGCTCTGCTTCCCTTCTGGCACCTCCTGCCTGGTGAGGGGTGGACAATGAGAAGGGGGTCTTCAGCCTCCACTGGTGGTATCCCCACTCCCAGCTGTATCACTGGAATGAGGTTGGACCCCGTTGTTGTGGGGATGTGCTGCCGGAATTTTTTTGGCTGGTCGGTCAGCTTTTGGGTTTGCACCTGTAAAGTGAAGAATCAGCATTTTGCAGTCACTGTGAACCTCACGTACTGGATTGAGCTCTTATGGGAATCTTCCTGAAGAGTAGGAATCTCATTCTCTTTGTGTGCATGGCATGCAGGTGTGTGTGTGCATGCATGTAAATAATGCCATTAATTTAATTCCCCCTGTTGCTATGGGAACACACACTATTGACTGAAGAGAAGTAGGTGGCCAATATCAGAGCTGACTTTTGAATTTATCCTCTAAAACTTTGGGGTTTTTTTCCCCAAAGCAGACTGCAAAAAAATTTGGTTGGAGCTCCTGAGGCCAGGAAGTGCAAATCAGGAACTGTCGATCTTTTCCCAGCTTGCAAATGAACCAATCTTCACACCCAATATTAGCAAGCCCCACCTGGCACACATCAGCCTGTGCCTGGGGCTGGTTCCCAAGGAGATGAGTAGTGGGCTGGCAGGGTGGCAGGAGCACGCAGTGCTGAGCATCATCACCTCCCAGTGATCCATTGGCTTGAGGGAGAAAAATCCCAGAATCACCCGAGGAACAAGGGCTTGCAGGGCAGCTAAAGATGCCAAAATCACACTCCCCCCCATGCCAGGCAGGGTTTGCTCCTGAACTGCCTGTGCTTTCAAATCAGGATGGCAAAGTGGCACAAAACCAACAGGCACGATTTTGAAGATGTCATGGTACAAAAGGCCATGTGGTGGTGAAGAACCCTCTGCATTGAACACTACCACTGGTTATTAGAAAATAGCAACAACAACAACAAGAGTAATAATAGTTAGGAGACATCAGTGAAGGCACAGGCTTTGATTTCCCCCTACAGCCACTTGCCACAACCTGACAGCCAGTCAGTTTTTAACCCCGCACACCTTGTTAACGCCACGTCACAAAAATCTCTTGTGTCACGCAGTACCAAATCACACATTTTGGAGAAATCCAAATGTATTTTTATGCATGGAAGAGTTGGTTCCATCCTAGAGAGGTGTCTGATCCCATAACAGAGGGAAATAAAAATTATCTAGAGTGGTGTGTCTTCTGAGAAGCCATGTTAATGACTTAGGTTTCCAGTGTATGATTTTTAGCTGCTAAGGCTGTCTGCACATCTTTTTTTTAAACCAGGATGGCTTCTCCTCAACAAAACATGCTGTGGAGGGGTGGTTTTTTGTTTTGTTTTGAGTTTTTGATTTAGTTGTTTGCTGGGGTTTTTGGTTTTTTGGGGTTTTTTTTGGAGTTTTTTACAACATTTCTGGAACTGCATATGCAGGACCTTCCATAGAATTATCTAATTGATGTCCAGTTGGCATCAACATTTCCACCATTAAACCCACAGTCCCAGGCACCACATTACTCTTTGGAAAACTGGCCACTTTTACAGCCCTGAATATACATCTGAGTGCTTGGTATTGCATTCTGTTTGCACAACATAAATGTCAACACAGTCTGACCAGAGGTACCTAGGCAACAGCTAATTTTGAGGTCAGTGATTAACTCTTCTTTGTCAGAGTGTAATTTACCACCAAATTATCTCCAGCTGAATATAGCACTTTCTGGATTAAAAAAGGTCTTCTTGCTATTTTAAGACACTTCATTAATGGTGGCAAGTGATGTTTGCTGCATTTTCTCCTTGTCCAAATATGGATGTTCATGAGACAAGCAGTCTCTGAGGGACAGCAAACCCCTATTCTGGTATTCCCAAGAAGAACCATAGGCTGAGCTCAGCCCCTGCACACCATGCCGCAGTGTTTGCGGCCATAGAAGGGAGCAATCAATTTTTATTTTCTATGGCACATATACAAACTTCCTTGATAAAAAGCGGATGTTACCAATTAACACATATATGAACACTGAAGTATTGATGCTCAGCTTGGGATTTGCTCTTTCCCTCCATACACAGAGCACATTGCTACTTTCAGCTCTTCAAAACCTCTCATTTTTTCATTAACTTCTAGCTAGTGACCCAACCCATAATTTTGCGTTTAAAGCTCTTCATATCCTAGCACTGTATTTCAAACCCATATTTCTACCTCACAAGGCTTTTTGGAAAGAACAGTGAAAAACCCGACATACTAGAAGGTCCTTCTAGTGCTCATGTCAGAAGCAGGCCCTTCTTGCAGGGATTTCAGAGGTGAAACAATCATCCTTCTGCCTGGAAAACTACTAATTTGAGATCCACGTCAGCATGAGCATTTGTATGGAAGACTCCAGAGCTATGGACATTACACCACGAGTCCCTGCATTTGGTACTGCCAAGCTGAGCAAGGGTTCACCTGTGGGATGAGGAGGAGGAGAGCAGGTTGGATGTATCGCTTTGTCCATGGGTTTTTCCCAGCCTTTCCTCTGCCTTTGGAGATGTAATCATCCCTGCCCCCATGCTCTGCCCTGTAAGCACCCTGCAATGCTAATAATTTCAGCCTTGCCATCTGGTTTTACTAAACCATTGGTTTTACTATTGTAAAGCTGACATCACTAAGAGAAAAAAAAAAGTTTTCTGAGAATTTGCAATTCTCAGTTACTGACACAACTAAATATTCATCAATTTGTTTCTTGCTGGCAGGCACCCAGACTGTTGAGCAGTAACTGGCTTGTTTTAGAGTTGCTTTAATTTGTTCTCTTAGAGGAAATGTCTTCTCTAAGGTTTGCCAAGCTGACAAGTAAAGAAATATGAAACTATATTTGTATCTGGAAGACTAATATAAAATATGAGAGAACATAAAGAACTAAGCTTTATAATAACATACATCTATGTATGTAGATGCTATTGGTTTACACCTGACTTACTAGTGTCTCTAGATAATATCTAATTTGATATGTAATATATTTGGCTGGGATGTATGGATTTGTGCCTGTGATGTCAAATTCCCAGGCCAAGCACCCCAGGACAACATTCCCAGTGGCAAGCAGAGACCTTGCTTTCTCCCCATAACATACCCCCCTGCTAAAGGTACAGCCTTCCTCTCTGAAGAAGAAATCAACAGCTCTTTGCCCACTTTCCTGCCATTAACAGAAAAGATCCCACCTGTTCTACTGTGTCTTTTTAGGATGCAATCTTCTCAGATGCCTAGGATTTCTTGCAGTTTAGTGACTCAAGGCCACCCAGTGTTTCTTGGCGTCCACCTTGTAATTAGGGAAATTAGTTGAGCCCTAGAAGAAATTGCCTATGGAGATCAGACCAACACCATCATTGAAATTTTAAGGGCAATTTTAAGAGTTTTTAAAGGGCAAATTAAAAACCAGCTACAGGGAATAGCTTGAGTACAGTTCATTTTGTACTGAGGCTGTGTGGAGATGTACCAGAGCAAGCACAGGAAAGAAAGCCTGACTGCAGCCTTGCAAGGTGAGTGAAGCTGGAGTTTTGGTCCTGTCTCAAATTGGATGTTTCTGTATTACATGCAGTGTCTGCTTAATATGGTTGTTGGCCCAAATTTTAGATGGGGCATAATTCCTTCCTGTGGGAGATGTGGGGTAGAGAATCAGACCTCCCTTAAAATTTCCATAGGGACTTCTTCAGTCATTACGTATCTAAAGGGCTGTGTCTGGGAAAATGTTCTCTCCTAGATTTTATAAAAATGAGTGAATAACCCCTGCCTGGGTCTCTACAAACAAAGACATGGGAAAGAGTTCTAAGGCAGATCCTTCTTGGGCAGAAGTGCAGAACTTCTATCTCAGCCCATCCCTCTGGCCAGATCCACAGTTGAGTTTATTCTATTTTCCAGGATCCTATTCTGAGTTTTACCTGCTTAACAAATCCTCAGAATTGTGTTTTCTGGCTTAGAAATATTTTTTTTTCCCAATTTTGGGGAGGCAGATACCTTACTGTTGTTCCCCAAGCCTTTTATAGGGACTGGCCTGCAGAGCCACTTCTGTGCTGTAGGAAGAAAAATTACCCATGGCTGATGATGGGGCTGTCTTCTTGAAATTTCTAAGAAAGCAATTTCAGAGATGAAGATGGGCATAGTGCTTTTTCCACAATGAAATTTATTTTTAGCTTGCATTCTAGTATCTGGAAAAATTGTTCTCAAATTCACTATTAACTTTGATGAAAAAAAATCTATCTACACCCTCCTGGGTAGCCACTGTTCATCAACTTACAAGATCACACGAAACAACAGAAACCAGTGCTTTTAGTTATTTTAGCAAAATAAATTTGCAGTTTCTTTTTACAAAGCTGCAAAACAATATTTGTTAGGTGAACTCTGGACTCTCTCTCTTAGATGTGCAATTTAAAGGCCAGTTTGAAGCCTTTAAAAAACTTGAGCAAAAAGGTTTAGAAAAAGTTTAAAAGAATAAGAACAATAAAATACTTTGTTCCACTGCACTTGATGACACATCTAGTGATGAATGACCTTTGTTGTTGCTGCTTTCTTTCCATCAACAGAGCAAGCAGGGCAAGGAAGGAAAGGTTGCAAAATATGTGTATTTAGCTTCAGTTGATTCATCACTAATCTCTAGAAATAAATAGAGTGGACCAGAGGCTAACTTTTCCAATCAGGGTAAGCAATGACCATACAAACCCATGTGCAGCTCTTTCCACGTCCAAAGTTTCTGGCTTAAGTTATTCCTTTGGAAGCTAAGCCAGCTCCTCTGCCTTAGCCTGGCTGGCTGCTGGCAGTGGGCTGACAGATGTGGAGATTGCTAAGCACATGTGTTGATAGCTCTCACAGTATCTGTGCCCTTTCTAAATGATGACATGAAAGCTCAAGCACTACAAAAAC
Organism: Catharus ustulatus; assembly: GCF_009819885.2. Classification (NCBI taxonomy): domain Eukaryota; kingdom Metazoa; phylum Chordata; class Aves; order Passeriformes; family Turdidae; genus Catharus; species Catharus ustulatus. The sequence goes on along the minus strand of NC_046223.1, from coordinate 71,756,843 downwards.
AAAATAAAGGTCTCTGGGTGGTGAACACTCAGAAAAGGCATCTCTCTCTGACTAAGCTTAAGAGGTCAAAGCTGCATCCAAAACTCATCCTGTCTGCAGTGGGAGTGGGAGGAGGAGGAGGAATCAAAGCCTGGAACCTTCCCACTGTCAGCCAAGGCCAGAACCAGCAGCTGCTGAAACAGTGAGTTGGGCAGGGCCAGGCAGGGTTGGGTGGGAATTCTACCTCAAAACCAAAATTTCAACCTGAGGTTCAGCCTGAGTCCATTTCTGATGATTGGTATTTGTTGGATTGTTGAAAGCAGATTTTCACCTGCTTATGTGAAGTTTGTCCCTGCACTTTCTGCTAGTGATCCAGAGACCACATAAGATGCAGTATCATTTTCCAAAGCGCCCATAAAATCCAGTGGAGAAATGCAGCCTTGTGAATGCAACAGAGTAAACAAAGATTTTCAAGCATGTGCTAGAAAAAGTGTGATAGTTGTTTTCTTGTGTTTATGCAGACCCATGTAACCTTACTGTACAAGTGAAACAGATTTTACAGACATACAGGGTGTTTTCTGGAATGTATTGTTATGAGAGGCACAGCAGCCTAGCAGCAGGAAACTTGTCAAAAGGAGTGGTGGCACCATGAGTACTCCATCAAGAAGCACGGTCAAGGTCCATGTGGGAAACATGATGTGCGGTGAAGAAATGGGACTGTGGAGGATGAGATTGAAATTCCAAATGGTGTTTGAACCCCTCTGAGGTTCATGTCACCAGTAGGTTTTGCAATGTGGCATGTTTGCAAGTGTGGCATATTTGCAAATATGAAGGATCAAGCAGAGGGTATCACTCATAAAAACCTAGAAATTGGTGTCACCAGGTGACTCAGCTGAGTTCACCAAGTCAGGAAAATTATAAACTTGAAGAAGTGCCTAAATGGATTGCTAAGGGCTTAAAACATCTTTTCACATCAGCTGCATAGACATCTCTGAAATGCCAGTGCTGGTTAGCTCACCATCTGTGTTATCCCCCGCTCCCTCTTCCCCTCCTCCCGCCTTTATTTTGAGGCTTCTTTATGTTGCCAGAAGAAAAATGACTCTTCAATATTTTCAGCATGTTATTGGAAAGATAAATTTTAAAGAGAAATTTTTGGTGGTTCCAACTCTTGCTATGTAAAGCACATTTAATAATACTTAACATTTACTCAGCCTACTTATTAATCATTAAAAATACCAACTAGCAAAATAATCCATAGTTAACTGAAACGAAGTAATCACATATTAAAATTACATGGCAATACTACTCAGCTCTCAGAACAGATGGAGAATTCAAGCAGAGAGGTTTTTAAATCATTTGTTTCAGCAACTTTTTAATTTTATTGCTGCTTAATTTTCAGAAAGTCACTAAGATAATTACTGAGTTATACTATACATGATGCTTAGATATGAACTGCTGGAACATAGCTTTTTTTTATTTATATTTTCCTGTGAGGTCTGCAGATCCAGCCTCAGATAGGGGGGCAAGATGAAAATATCTTGATGACAATGCAAGAGATCTGACCAGACTTTTCTCTCTGCTGCTCCTTATGGTGTTGTGGGAAATGTGGTGGCTCTTAGGCACCAACTTTGTATTTTGTCTCTGAATCCTCTTTTTTTCCCCACAACCAGTTAAAATTAAGAGCAATCCAGGTGGCTCACCTTTTGTTGGAATGACTGATGCAAGAATCTCTACTAAGAAGATGAAAGGTGTTTAATGATAGCTCTGGAAATATGAGCAGTTCCCAAGAAGGTATAACTGTTTCAAGAAGCATGGAGTTGGTCCCTAACCCTGCCAATTGATACTTGGCAAGGGGGGGGAGATGGTGAAGATGCACAGTGCTAATCCCTGAGCTCTGTAAGAATCTGACAAGGATTGTAACAGCATCCTTCTTGAAAGGGTAAAAGCCCAGGGAAAGGAGGGAACTGAAGAGCTGGAAGAACTCAGAAAAAACCTGACACAAGGAGCAAAGACAAGCTCCCATGTGCATCTCCCATTCAGAGACACACTACGGTGGTTGAGCAATTCTTTCTCAGTGAGGTATGTGACCACTGGCACAGGCTGTGAGACTAGCCTGCTCTCAGGCTAAAAATGCTTCCTACATCTCACTCTGAGATCCCAATACTCTCACAAGGTTTCACCACACATGAAATTACTTCTGCCTTGATAGCATGGGCTCTAAATATTTTCTGTTAAAGAAAACTGTTTAAAATCCATAATCTAAAAAAAAATACATTGCCCTATGTTACACATGCTATTGTAGCCAAGACCTGCCACATACTTGTTTCCCAGCAGTAACATGTTGGTCAAAGATGTGACAAATTGCCCACAATCAAGACTTTCCACACCACATCTCATTACTGAAAACCAGATAAATTACATTTCTCTCTCTACTTTGTAGATGCCGTAAAAATACTATAGATCTTACAGCATCATAGTGGACCCCAGCTGGTTCATGTTTGCAAAACTGACTTGCTAAGTTTGAATGGCAGCATTTTTAATCAATTTTGAAAGACGTTTGGAATAATTTATTCTGCCACAGTCATTTTAATTAACAATGAAATTAACCACCTGTGTTTGAAGGGTAGACTGGAGGATTTCCTCTGGGCAAATAAAGAATTTTACTTCACCTCAGATTTTACCTTGCCTTCTGTTGCCTTGCTCTGTAGCAGCTATTTCTTCACTGGGATTCTTGTGATTTCAGTATTAATCTTAATCCAAGTTTACATTGGCCAAGTTTACATTTGCTAGCTGTTGTGCAGGTGGCAGAGGGTATAGGATAAATCCTATATTGTAGACAACAGTAGGGATACTTGACCAAGTGCTTGAGTTGAGGAGCCTTGCAAAGCCTTCTTAACTCTGCTTGAAACTGCAGGTTTTGCTGCAGTTACTAATGCTGTTGTAATGCCTGGATAAGTAAGAGAAAACCTACAGATGGCAGGACACCCCACAGGGACTGCAGACACAAGTTGTAGTGAAGGCAATTACTAAACAAAAAGGAAACATCTTTACAGTTGAGGGTGAAGCAGAGCCGCAGGTTGCCCAGAGAGGTTGTCCTAATTTGGAGGACAGGTGCCTGCTAAGAAAGACAGGAGCCTCTCTTTGAAATGGAGAATGTAAACCCCTCCCTCCAAATTATTATAATTTTGAAATCAAGGGGCTTTCAGGCAAAGATAAGGGAATTAGGAATAACAGTTCTTTACTAAGGAAATTAAAATAGAAATACAATACTAAAAAGAAACAGACCCCAAGCCCTGACAAAGTCAGAGTACAACCTGACACCCCGTCAGGCAGGGTGTTGGTAGCAGTCCCATTCAATGGTGGCTGCATCCTCCTGCAGTGACAGATGTGATTCAGTTGGAGCAGTGCTCCTGTAGAAGGTGCAGTTTCCCTCTGGAGGTCCAGTGGTGATGTGGAGAAATCCGGTTTTCCTCTGGAGTCCAGTGGAGAAAGGGCTA